>NC_138882.1:7448493-8048493 GCF_965194825.1 Balaenoptera physalus
ACAGAGTATTAAGTAGAGTTCCCTGTGGTATACAGTAGGTCCTTGTTGATGATCTATTTTATATAATAGTGTGTATATGTTAATCCCAACCTCCTAATTTATCTCTCCCCCCCAGCTTTCCCCTTTGGTAACCATAAGTTTGTTTTCTAAGTCTGTGAGTCTGTTTCTGCTTTGTAAATAAGTTCATTTGTATCATTTTTTAGATTCCACATATAAGTGAAATATGATATTTGTCTTTCTCTGTCTGACTTACTTCACTTAGTATGATCATCTCCAGGTACATCCATGTTGCTGCAAATGACATTATTTCATTCTTTTTTATGGCTAATATCCCATTGTGTGTGTGTGTGTGTGTGTGTGTGTATATATATATATATATATATATATATATATATACACACACCATATCTTCTTTATCCATTTCTCTGTCGGTGGACACTTAGGTTGCTTCCATGTCTTGGCTATTGTAAATAATGCTGCTGTGAACATTGGGGTGCATGTATCTTTTCAAAATATGGTTTTGTCTGGCCATATGCCCAGGAGTGGGATTGCTGGATCATATGGTAGCTCTACTTTTAGTTTTTTAATGAACTTCCATACTGTTCTCCATAGTGGCTGCACCAATTTACATTCACACCTCTAGTTTATATTGCCATTGCAGTTGGTTGGTTAAAAGAACAAAAAAAGTAAGGAGTCTAATGTGTACTGGATATTTCTTAAAGCCACGGGTAATAATTGGAGAAAGAGATGAACTGAAGTAAGTGGTTTGAAAGCAGAAAGGAAAGAAATTGCACATTTTCGAAGAAAGCCCTTTTCTGTTTGCAGACTGAAGTCCAATATGGACCAGTCATAATCTGGAGATTGAGAAATTTAGAAAAATTAAATGACCTACCCCATGCCAAGTTTTACAATACAGAGACAGGTCCTGTCTCAAAATTTTACAATATTGAGACAGGACTGAGTCAGACAAAAGATTTCTCAAACAGAATAAGCCGATATTCCCAGACCTTTCTCAGATACCACTGGTTAAGCACTTAATGGGAGTAATGTGTGGGGAGCAGTGAGGGAGTGCCGGTTAGAGAAAGAAGAGATGAGAAAAAGGTTATTTTGAAATTGAAGCTGATTTAGAGCTAGGTATAGAACACAAATTTGGGGTGACTGCCCTAAGGTGTTGGTTTTGCATTGCTTGTCTGGAAACGAAGGTGGAGAATGTGGAGATGGGATTAGGATTTGTGCAGAGAGAAGGACAGTTTACAGGTAAGACACAGAAGTACCAAAATGCAAGTAAAATACTTAGGCAAGATTTCTAGATCTCTAGAACTCTAGCTAACGAAGTCAACCAAAAGCAAATAAGCCCTGAAGCCTCCCACGGGTTTGAGGAACATGTGAAATGCCAGGGAAAATTCAGGCCTGGATAACAGCTTGGGATTGCCCATCAGTTTAGGAAATCCACAGGCATCCAACAGGAGTGAATAACAAAGGCACCCTCACAATGCCTACTGCAAGGTACAGCAGTGGGAGGTAGCAGCCAGGAGAGCTCTTCTAGATATTAGAGCCTAAAGAACAGTTGGGATTTCTTGATTCCTTTGTACAGCAGGATATGATAGGTACTATCAGTGGGTGACCGCTTTTTGTTATTTTCCAATTTTTCCTTTTCCAAATGGAAAATGCACTTACCTCTAAGCAGGGAGCCAGGTATGGAGTAGACTGCAATTCTTTTGGAAAAATTTATAAGGGACTCAATGGAAATACAATGGGAAAAGAAAGCAGGAAAAGGCTCTGAGAGATTCAGGGGTACAATCTGGACTTTGTAAATTAAGATGCAGGCAGAAAGGAAAGAGAAATTTTGACTTGTAGATATTGGACTTAGTTGAGCATATATGAATTTTATCATGCAAGGATAATAAATGAGAAAAAACATGTTTTGGGGGAAGATGCTGAATTTGTGTTTTGATTTATTGATCGCCCTATGCCATCTGTGTGAGGCTACCCAATAAATTGATGGAAGTCAAGGAAAGAAAGCCTGAGAAACAAAGATGTATTCAACTGTGTTAGAGGCTACAGAGAAAGATCACTAAGATGAGAAGTATATCAGTTCAAAGAGGTATTACCCCCAGGTAATACTCTGTGGCTCTGTATCTCAATACAAGGCTGCCCCCATGATATTTGCAAAAGGGATCCGAGACTGGAGAATTCTGGAGACTTCTTCACTGTCTCAGCTCCAAAATGTTACACATCTCTTACACTAAGATTATATTGGGGGCCAGTCACAACCTTCCACAGAGACCCAGGAAGGAAAGAAGAACTGGATATTGGTGAGAAGTAGATAGTGACCTACCTCAAAGAGTGAGGGGGAAACTCTGATCTATCAGCTAATGAGATATAAGCCTAGGAAGAATACTTTCTTTATAACTTTTCAAATAAATGCAAAAACAACCTAATGGGTTGAGTCCCGGGAAAACTACAGATTTTCTTTTGTAAATATTTTTTGTTGTTACATTTCAAAATCCCCTATATTTTATTGTAAACCACATATTGTAAATATGTGCGTACGTTACCTCTAGGAAAAATTGCAGTGAAGGGAAGGAAAGTGACAGCTAAAGAGAAACACAAACCGGATGGAGAAGTGAAGTAAGAGGCCTGGTAATTTCCAGAGAGAGGGAGAAAAAGATTGTGAGCGACCGACAGAAAGATAAAAGTGTGGTCAAGATTAACGTTGGTACCAGTTTTTTTTTTTTTCAGTGAAACACCATAGAAGATATGAGATGAAATTGACCAAGGGCATTTGAAAGGGTTCCAAAGGAAGAGAACAATCCCTAGACTGAAGACCATAAATTTGAACAGTAGTTATTGTGGTTATGAAGTATTTTCAAAAATAACCAGTAGTCCCCAAAAGGACTAGAAAAAAAGAATGATAAGGTTAACAAAAGTTTAAGTACCATATAATATTACAGAATATAGCCAAAGTTTAAAGGAATAAGGTAGTTGAAAGTGCAAGTAAAATTATGGTTGGAAAGAAAAATCATTTTGGTATGAAAGTGACAGGGGCTGAGAGTGTAAAGGTGGCATATGAAAAAGTGCAGGTGTTTGAAAGCTTAAGAAAGAGAAGAGGAAGAGAGATAGGAATAATGGAGTGAAAGAACTAAAAGGGTAGAAATGGTTATGAAGGTTTGATAAGTTGTCATGTGTTTAATTTGTTTGAAGAGTTCCCGGTTGTAATAAGATCAAAAGCGCTGTTTAAAGAGTAATGTGCTGGGAAGGTGTGGAAAGCAGGCCAGAGAAATTAAAATGGTATTGATATTAAAAAACTAATGCGTTCTCTTGGACATCTTTGTAGACACAGAAGCAATCTAGGATTACGGCTGGAAAGGAAATTGTGATCCAGGGTGCAAATTCTCAGTCGATTCGGACTAGAGTCTATAGGCTTAGGAAATTACTCTGGTGAAGATGAACTGAAGATGTAAATGGTAGCAAACAGGTATCAGTGACAGCACCAGATCACCCTGCACATTAGGGTCATGGGCTACAAGAAAATTAGCAGCCTTTCGTACATGGCATAGGAGAAACAGTGCCCTCAGAGAAGATCTGTATTTTAGCTCAGGCAAGGAGGAGACACAAAGTCTTAGTAAAGATGCTAATTATGATGAGGGTGGGCGAATTTCTTTAAAATGGAACTAAATTAAGGCAGAACAATGGGAATTGTTGGTTAGAAAGCTAGCATTGGAAGATACGGTTTGGAGAGAGAAAGCACACATCATTTGGAGTGTGGGGTTCTATGGCAAACAGTTGATGTATGAGACTTGAATTTAGGAACGCGGCAAAGAGTAGCAGAAGTGAGAGGTTCCAGACAGACTCGGGCTGAAGAAATACACATGAAACTGTTAAAAATGCATGGTTTGATTTTTGAAGTGTTGAAACTTGCTGACAGTTCAGATATGCTCAGCGCTTTTCATCAGCGTGGTCCACTAGCTAGCTATGTGGTCCTAGAGACATCTTTTAAGATCTGGGCATGGATTTTTTTCACACAGTGCTTCAAATAACGTCAAGCTCCTGCACTCAGACAGCAGAGCTGCTAATGCCTGATGGTCCGCCCTACCTGGCTGTGTAGAATTTCTAACCATGGATCTGGGGAGCCACGGAGAAAGCAGTTTCTGGTTAAGATGCCGTACTCCGACTGCTCTTCCTGAGATTCAATAGATATTCTTGAATATCTGTTTCTCAGTTGTTACATGCCTTTTCACCACTTTCCTGGGTCTTTAAATGATTGTTTTTGACAGCTTTGCCCAGGTTGCTGTTGTTGTTGTGGCTTGTTTGGAAGAGCTCTTTGCTCAGTTGTGCCGGAAGTGCCCCACCCCCACCCCGTAACACGTTCCTCTGTTGCATCTTCATCAGGCAACTCCTCTGGTTAGGAATTCATCCCGGAGCTCTTTAAAGATGGGAGTGTTTCTTTACACTAGAACCAAATATAAGGGGGAAAATGGAAATGACATGCTGTTATATGTTTAACAATTCGCTCTCTGGCTGTGGGAATTGTACAGAAGCCCAGATTTATAGCATATGCTAGTCTTTTTTTTTTTTTTTAATTTTCATTTATTGATTTATTTTTGGCTGCGTTGGGTCTTCATTGCTACGCGTGGGCTTTCCCTAGTTGCGGTACATGGGCTTCTCTTTGCAGTGGCTTCTCTTCTGGAGCACAGGCTCTAGGCCCGCGGGCTTCAGTAGTTGTGGCGCACGGGCTTAGTTACTCCACGGCATGTGGGATCTTCCCAGACCAGGGATCGAACCTGTGTCCCCTGCATTGGCAGGCAGAGTCTTATCCGCTGCGCCACCAGGGAAGCCCGCATATGCTAGTCTTTGTGATGTAAATACATTGTGGGTGATTTTAAGCGTACAATGTGGTGTCACTGGATTTAGAGTAGGAAAGGGATGTATACAATTGGTGCTCAAAAACCAGTTTGAGCCAACTCTAGCAGACCACTGGCCATGCCCCATAAATACAAAAATTCCAGGTTTTGTTTATCATTAGAAGCCCAGGCAGACCAGGAGCCCCATGCCAAAAGCATCCCATAGATTAAGACTCTCCTTATCTTTCTCTGTTAGAACCTATTCAGCACGATTGATTAGCATGTTTGCAAATAATTTTGACAAAACAATTTTTTCATTTTCCTTTCTCCTTGGCATTATCAAGGTAAGGAGAATGAGATATGCTCTAGCTGACAGCACCTCTTCCTCCCACTTGTAAATTTGCCTTTTCCTTTCAGTCTTATAGATAGATAAATGTACATATACACATTTTATACAGAATTTACCTATATATTTTTAATCCTCAATAAAGACATGCTTAAAGGGAGTGTTCTCTTTAAAACTGAGATGCCTATATTTCTGTGTATATTGTTTGTATTGTTACATTATTTTTTATTTTATTTTAATCCCACAATTTTCTTATGAAGTTCAATAGCTACTAGGAAACGAAGACTGTCAGTTTTTGACAATCTCTTTTTAGTTGTGTTTCTTTTAAATTGAATATTATACCTTGATATATTAAAGTATATTTGGCAGAAAAGGAAACACAAATTTAGTTTAAAAGGTAAAGCATACAATTTTTGTTACCAAAGGGAAGTGCTAATGGACATGTGGGAATTACGGCTGCAATATAGAGTTTTGTAATTTTTCAAAACGGAGACACAAAGAGGAAGCTGCTGTCAATTACTTTCAGAGCAGAAAAAAGTAGTAATAGTCATGCCTTCAACTTCCCAAAAATGTCATTCAAATACTGACAATATGTGTGAAATGTATGAAATGATAATAAAAAAGCATAATTTGTTATAATTTGTATGTTTCAAGTCATGTCATTAAGATCATGAGCTTTTTTGAGAGCCATATTCTATAATTATTTTTATTGAAATTATTTCAAAGAAAATAAGTGAGCATTTCACTGGCATATCAAAAATAATTGTATTACAATAAAAAGAGAAAACATATTTTTCTCTTGTTAATAGTGTTTTAGGTATTAATCTCTTTGCTCTTGTGAAAGAAAAGTGCCATTTCTACATTCTATATCTCAGCTGATTCCTGTTTCAAAAAACTTTATCAGAGTGGCTGAAGATAGGTTTTATCCTATTTATAATTCTCTCAATTTCCTCAGGTTTTCCTAAGTTTCCACATACTTATAAACCATAAATTTTCTTGTTAGTCTTGGTTTGGATGGAGCATATTGTAATTTTAACACAGGAATTTTCACCAATGTCCAAAATATTGTGGATACATTGGTTTAAAAACAATGTACAATTAAAATGAATTTTAGCTGTTTCTTCGTAGTGTGTGTATGTGTGTCTAGTACACTGTTTTTTTAAGTATGGTTGTATTATATTTCTATTGGGTAAC
The DNA here is from genome assembly GCF_965194825.1 of Balaenoptera physalus. NCBI lineage: Eukaryota > Metazoa > Chordata > Mammalia > Artiodactyla > Balaenopteridae > Balaenoptera > Balaenoptera physalus. Next base: position 7,454,878 of record NC_138882.1, read on the forward strand.
GCTTGGCTAGAGTCTGACCATGAGCGTGGGAAGCTAAAAAAGATGGAGGAGAAGATTATTTGATCTGTGGAGTTTAGAAATGCTGGGAAAATTACTGTGTGGAAAATGTGTTTGTTCAATAAAATCACAATATCTATGGTGGGCAAAAAGATAGTAAATCAGATACTCAAGTTATGACAGTTGTCACTAGGCTAAGCTAAAAGGTGAGCAAATAGAGTGGGAAAAAATGAGAAAATGTTCTTCAAAGGATTCGCAGTCTTGTAAAAATGGAATAAAAATACTGTATATTCATATTACTAATATAATGTTCCTATTTTTGTGTGTTTCACAGCTAAGGAAGGGCTGGTTTTTCTAAACAATAGCTCTCCGTAAAGGAATCATATAAAAAGTTAGCTTCAAATAAAGAACACTCCACATGTATTTTACATAATAAAAGAATCAAGCGCTGACCAATGCTGTACCTATCTAGTATCTTAGATTAAATTTTACTGCCACCGGTATGGACACCATTTTAAAAATTCCATCTCATGTGTAAGTATCCATCATATCAATATGAAAAGTTTTAGTGATTATAATGAAAAATAAGTAATTGGAAAAATATCAAGGCTGTGGAATGTGGCCATGTAAGTTAAATTCTACATGATTGGTGCCTACTGGATTTGGAGAGTGTACAAAACTAGTATGTTTCATTTTGCAAACTAAGAAGGGAGTTATGCTAAATGGATTGTAAGTATAATGTAGCAGATGGTATAAATGCAAAAGTGCTTTTCATTCTTTTTCATTTGGTTTCATTTTGAGAAGATTTTAAAATTGCATATGTGTGTGTGTGTATGTAAGAGAGTATCGTTTAGAATCAGCCAAATGCAGTCTTTATATGCAGGGTTTATAGGTACTGAGCCCATCATTTAAAACCATTCCCATGATGAGTTTATGGAAAGAGAAAATTTAATATTTTTAATAAATGACCAGCGTGCACAAATATTGCTACCATTCACTTATGACAGAGTTGTATGAGTTTTAGGGTAATGTGTGGATATTTTAGGCAGGTTAATAAAAGAAAATATGAACTTAGAAATCTATTAATCTTGTTACACAGGGTATATTATAGAAGGGATATTTTCCATTCTTTATAACTTTTCACTGGTTCCCAACTATAGTTGCCTACATGTATTATAACATCAAGTGGTTCAGATGGGCATTACTACACTTTTCTGTCTTTCCTGCTTTATAGAGCTGAAGTTCTGAATGAGAAGGGTATGTGTTTTAATGGAATTCTCCTCTGGGGCACATCAAGTCATTTTATACAATGACACACTAAGAAAGGCAATTTATGATGTGTGACTGACTCTAATGTGACTTTTTCATCATTTCATTTGTTTTCCATTAGTCAGAAAAAAAGACATATGAACTACATAGAAATCTTTTTATTGTACTCCACAGGGGGTTTGTAGTATATTAGAATTCTGGTGGAACACAGTATTTTATAAAGCTTATGAAAAAATGGATGTTTAAAAACATTTTTATCTTCAAATCTCTAGCAAGAATTTCTAAAACTTTCTCAAAGGGCATTTATGTTTTTTAAAAATGGCAAATGCCTTACAAAATAGATTTTAAAAGATAACTGTTTGCTTAGAACTTTAATCAGTACTTTTAAATTATTTACAATTATTATAATTCAGGTTTCTGAAACTTCTGTTACTGAAATGTAAATTAAATAAAATCATAGCTGATGACTCTGGTTGTATAACTTAAATCGATAAAACCCTAATTTTTAGATACCTGTTTTCAACCATAATTTTTCATTCCTCTGTTTGGGTTTCTGATAAATTATCAGCTAAAAGCATACCAATATATCTGTGAATAAAATATTATTTATCATCATATATAAAATATTTAGACCATTTACATAACATTATCAGGCTAGCTAAGTTTTTTTTGCTTAAGGTATATCCATCATTATTTTCCGTTTCTACCCTCTGATTTCACACCATGTGTTTAAATGTTATTTTCATTAGATTTTTACTTTTATTTCCACTAGTTCTACCACCTTCTCTTGTCCTCCATTTATCCTCTTTGTACGTCTACTCTCTTTGCATCATTTCAGATAAACTGTAAATCTCAGCTCTTTCACTGACTGTAGTGGCTCATTCAGAGTCTCAGAATTCAGCCTGAATGTGCAGGAAGGAATGAATAACCCTCCCATATAATGTAGTATATGGGCAAAACTAAAATATAAAATAATGATCTATTAAAAATAAAAGTGTGCTTTGGAGTTTACACTATTGACATATCTGGCATTGAAAGTCAGATAACAGCAAAACAATGTAGGAGAAGGGGTAAATGGCTTTAAGCTATTGTAAATTCCCGCTGTGTTGGGAAGTGGTAAAGCACCTTTACATGGTATATTTTAAAAGCCAATTATGCATGTTGTTATCTCTAGTATAACTATTAAAAGATGATATAATGAAGTAGAGAGGGGAAAGTGACTCTAAAATATTTAATTTTTCCTAAAGAAGGCATGGAAGTGCAGCAGAAAGAACAAGAAAAAATGGAATGAATAGAATAAATACTATTATGGTAACTTTATTTTCAGATATGTTAGAAAACTAAACATAGGACTAAATATTTTCATAATAAATAAGAATTATCAAACAGGATATTTATAAAGAAGTAAAAAGAGTAGAAAAGACATGACATGAATAAAGTGTAATCACTGAATAAATGAAAAGTGATACAAATCAGACATCCTGCATTACCAGACTGAATCCTAAGAATCTGAACCTGGGATTATTTTAGTTGTTTCTGAAGATCTCTCTCTAATATACATTTTCCTGCAGGTTTTTGGTAATCATTTTCTGTATTTTTTTCTGAAAAGTTTTATATCTTACCATTACTTTTTCCCACAGTAGAGATTAAATTTTATCCCTAATCATCTTTAATTAAATTTTTTATTTGAGGTCATTGTACTCTTAAATGCAGTTGTAAGAAATAACATAGATTCCCATGCACCTTGTACTAGTTTTCTCCAATGGAAATGTCTTGCAAAACCATAGTACAATATCACAGCCCGATGTTGACATTGATACATTGACGATATAGAACATTGTCACCATGAAAAAGATCACTTATATTTCCCTTTTATAGCCACACCCATTTCCTTCTCAACTGTTCTTCATTCCTACAGTTTTATCATTTCAAGAATGCTTTTGGGATAAGTATTTTTCTTTCTCAATCAGTGTAACTCTCTGGAGATCATCAGAGTTGTTATGTGTACATGTATTTCATTTTGCTTTATTCCCAAGTACTATTCTGTAGTATGGATGTACCACAGATCGTTTTACCTATCGCCTGTTGAAGGGCATCTGGGTTATTTCCAGTTTGGGGATATTATTTTTAAAAAAGCTGTTATAAGCAGTCATGTATAAATTTTGTGTGAAAATAGGTGATAATAAGTTTTTATTTCTTTAGGATAAATGCCTAGGAGTCCGACTGCTGGGTCCTATGGTCATTGAATGTTTAATCTTTTGAAGAAACTGCAAAACTGTTTGTTTTCTTTCAACAATCCACTAGCAATGTATGAGTAATCCAGTTCCTCTGCATTCTCTTTAGCATTTGGTGTCACTATATATATTTTTCAAAATTATAGACATTCCGGTAAGTGTAGTGATAGCTCACTGTTTTGTTCTGTTTTATTGTCATTATAGTTTTAATTCATATTTCCCACGTGGTTATTTTTATGTTCTTATTGTTTGTATATCTTCCTTAGCTAAGTGTTTCTTCCTGTCTCTTGCCATTTTCTCATTGTATTATATGGCAAGAAGTCCCAAGATCTGCGGTCAGCAAATGGGAGATACAGGAGAGCCAATGTCTAGTCTCGGTCTGAGTCCAAAGGCCTGACAAGTTGGAAAGTCAATGCTGTTAACTCCAATCAGGAAGTTTGCAGGTTCAAGTCCCAAGAAAGGCCAGTATTTCAATTTGAGTTCAAAGGAAGGAAAAGATTGATATTCCAGCTCAACAGTCAAGCAGAAGTTTCCTCTTACTCAGCCTTTTTGCTCTATTAAGATTTTCAGCTGATTGGATGAGGCCCACCCAGACTAAGGAGAGCAATCTGCTCTACTCCATCTCCCCACTCAAATGTTGATCTCAGCCAGAAACACCCAGAATAATGTTGGGCCAAACCCATGCCCACTCCAGATGATATAACATTAACCATTCCAGTTATGTGGCATATCTTTTCATTCTTTTAACAGGGTCTTTTATAGAGCATAGCTTTTAATGTTGATGAATTTCTTTTTATCATTTTTTTTAATGGACCAAGCTTTTGGTGTCAAGAATAACAATGTTTTGTTTAAAGCTGGATTGTTTTTCTTCTTACTTTATTGCATTGGCTAGAACTTTCAATACTATGTTGAACAGATTGATGAAAGTAGTGAAAAGTCTCGTCTTATTACTGAACTTAGGTGGAAAATATTCAGTGAGTTTTTAAAAATTATTTTTATTATGATGAAGACTTTATTTTTTAAAGCAGTTTTAAATTCACAGAAAAATTGAGGTGAAGGTACCAGGACTTCCCATATAACCCCTGCCCCCTCATATGCATACCCTCCCAGAGGGTACATTTGTTAACAACTGATGAACCTACAGTGACACATCATAATAACCCAAAGTCCGTAATTTATATTATGGTTCACTCTTACTATTGTACATTCTATAGTTCTGAACAAATGTATAATGACATGTATCCATTATTATATTATCATACAGAGTATTTTACTGCCCTTAAAATCCTGTGTGTTCCACCTATTTATCCACTCCTGCCTGCAGAATCCCCAGGCAACCACTGAACTTTTTACTGTTTCTGTAGTTTTGCCTTTTCCAGAATGTCATATACTTTGAATCTTAACATATATAGCTTTTTCAGATTGACTTCTTACACTTAGTAATATGCATTTAAGTTTCCTCTATGTTTTTTCATGGCTCAATAGCTCTTTTCATTTTATTATTGAACTTTTCTCCCAAGGCTTGGCAATTATGAGTAGAGTTTCTGTAAATATTCATGTACAGATTTTTATGTGGACATAAGTCTACAACTCCTTTGGGTAAATACCAAGGAGTGAAGTTACTGGATTGTATAGTAACAGTATACAAAGGCAAACTGCTTTCCAAAGTGGCTGTGCCATTTACATCCACAAAAGCAATGAATAGAATTACCTGTTATTCCAAATCCTTGTCAGCATTTGGTGTTGTCAGTGCTTTGCATTTTGGCCATTCTAATAAGTATGTAGTGGTATTTCATTGTTGTTTTAATTTGCATTTACCTGATAACATTTGATGAGGAGTATCTTTCCATTTGCTTATTTGTGATTTATTTATCTTCTTTGGTGAGGTGTCTGTTAAGGACTTTGGCTCATTTCTTAATGGTGTTGTTTCTTTTTTTAAATTAAAGCACAGTTGATTTACAATAGTGTGTTAGTTTCAGGTGTACAGCAAAGTGATTCAGTCATGTATATATATGACTCAGATTCTCTTCCCTAATAGTTTATTATAAAATATTGAGTATAGTTCCCTGAGCTATACAGTAGGTTCTTGTTGGTTATCTATTTTATATACAGTAGTGTGTATATGTTAATCCCAATCTCGTAGTTTATCCCTCCCAACAACCGCCTTTCCCGTTTGGTAACCATAGGTGTGTTTTCTGTGTCTGTGAGTCTCTTTCTATTGTGTAAATAAGTTCATTTGTATCATTTTTTAGACTCCACATATAAGTGATATACGATATTTATCTTTCTCTGTCTGGCTTACTTTACTTAGTATGATAATCTCTAGGTCCATCCATATTGCTGCAAATGGCATTATTTCATTCTTTTTTGAGGCTAATATCCCATTGTGTATATATAACACATCTTCTTCATCTGTTCATCTGTTGATGGACATTTAGGTTGCTTTCATGTCTTGGCTATTGTAAATAGTGCTGCAATGAACATTACATGTATCTTTTCAAATTAAGTTTTTTTCTGGATATATGCCCAAGAGTAGGATTGCAGGATCATATGGTAGTTCTATTTTTACTTTTGTAAGGAACCTCCATACTCTTCACCATAGTGGCTGCACCAATTTACATTCCCACCAACAGTGTAAGAGGGTTCCTTTTTCTCCACACCCTCTCCAGCATTTATTATTTGTAGACTTTTCGATGACAGCCATTCTGATTGGTGGGAGGTGATACCTCATTGTAGTTTTGATTTGCATTTCTCTAATAATTAGTGATGCTGAGCATCTTTTCATGTGCCTTTTAGTAATCTGTATGTCTTCTTTGGAGAAATGTCTATTTAGGTCTTCTGCCCATTTTTTGATTGGGTTTTTTTTTTTTTTTTTGATACTGAACTGTATGAGCTGTTTCTTTATCTTGGGGATTAATCCCTATCGGTCACATCATTTCCAACTATTTTCTCCCATTCTGTGGGTTGTCTTTTCACCTATTTTATGGCTTCCTTTGCTGTGAAAAAGTTTTTAAGTTTAATTTGGTCACATGTGTTTATTTTTGTTTTTATTTCCATTACTCTAGGAGAGTGATCCAAAAAGATATTGCTGCAATTTATGTCACAGAGTGTTCTGCCTATGTTTTCCTCTAAGAGTTTTATAGTCTGGGTTACATTTACATTTTTAATCCATTTTAAGCTTATTTTTGTGTGTGGTGTTAGAGAATGTTCTAATTTCATTCTTTTCCATGTAGCTGTCTAGTTTTCCCAGCACCACTTGTAGAAGGGACTGTTTTTTCTCCATTGTATATTCTTGCTTCCACTGTGGTAGATTAATTGACCATAGGTGTGTAGGTTGATTTGGGGGCTTTCTATCCTGTTGCATTGATCTATATGTCTGTTGCACCAGTACTGTTTGTGCCCATACCATACTGTTTTGATTACTGTAGCTTTGTAGTATAGTCTGAAGTCAGGGAGCCTGATTCCTCCAGCTCCATTTTTCTTTCTCAATATTGCTGTGGCTATTCAGGGTCTTTTGTGTTTCCATTGGAATTTTAACATTTTTTGTTCTAGTTCTGTGAAAAATGCTATTGGTAATTTGATAGGGGTTGCATTGACTCTGTAGATTGCCTTGGGTAGTATAGTCATTTTGACAACATTGATTCTTCCAATCTGAGAGAATGGTATATCTTTCCATCTGTTTGTGTCATCTTCAGTTTCTTTCATCAGTGTCTTATAGTTTTCTGAGTGCAGGTCTTTTACCTCCTTAGGTAGGTTTATTCCTAGGTATTTTATTCTTTTTGATGCAATGGTAAATGGGATTATTTCCTTACACCATGATAAATGGGATTTATCCAGGGATGCATGGATTTTTCAATATCTGAAAATCAATCAGTGTGATACCTCACATTAACAAACTGAAAAATAAAAAAAGAAACATATGATCATTTCAGTAGATGAAGAAAAGGCTTTTGATAAAATTGAGCATCCTTTTATGATAAAAACTCTTCAGAAAGTGGGCACAGAGGGAACATACCTCAACATAATAAAGGCCATATATGACAAACCCATAGCAAACATCATTCTCAATGGTGAAAAACTGAAAGCATTTTCTCTAAGATCAGGAACAAGACAAGAATGTCCATTCTTGCCACTGTTATTCAACATAGTTTTGGAAGTCCTAGGCATGGCAGTCAGAAAAGAAAAAGAAATAAAAGGAATCCAAACTGGAAAAGAAGAAGTAAAACTGTCACTGTTTGCAGATGACATGATACTATGCATAGAAAATCCTAAAGATGCTACCAGAAAACTACTATAGCTTATCAATGAACTCAGTACAGTCACAGAATACAAAATTAATACACAGAAATCTGTTGCATTTCTATACACTAACAACAAAAAATCAGAAACAGAAATTAAGGAAACAATCCCATTTACCATTGAATCAAAAAGAATAAAATACTGGGAATAAACCTACCTAAAGAGGCAAAAGATCTGTTTGTTTTCTTACTGTTGAGTTTTAAGAATTCTTTATATATTTTTTAATAATAATCCTTTACCAGATGTATCTGTTGCTTGTATTTTCTTCCAGTCTGTGGCTTGCCTTCTCATTCTCTTGATATTGTCTTTTGCAGAGCAGAAGTTTTTAATTTTAATGAAGCCCAACTTATTCATCATTTCTTTCATAGTTAGTAACTTTAGTGCTGTATCTAAAAGTCATTGCTATACCCAAGGTCATGTAGGTTTTTTCTGTGCTATATTCCAGTATTTTTATAGTTTTGTGTTTCACATTTAGGCCACGATGCACTTTGTGTTAATTTTTGTGAACAGTTTAGGTCTGTCTAGATTCCTTCTCTTTTTTTTTTTCACATGTATGTCTAATTGTTCCAGCACAATTTGTTGAAATGATTATATTTGCTCCATTATATTGCATTTGCACCTTTGTCAAAAATAAGTTGACCATATATATGTGAGTCTGTTTCTGGGATCTCTCTGTTTGTCTATTCTTTTACCAATACCACAGATTTTAATCACTAGCTTTATGGTAAGTCTTAAAGTTGGGTAATGTCAGTCCTCCAACTTTGTTTTCCTTTTTCAATATTGTGCTGGTCCAAGGGTCTCCACGTAAACTTTAGAATTACTATGTCAGTGAAATAACTTGCTGGCATTTTGATAGGGGTTACACTGAATCTATAGATCAAGTAGGGAAAAACTGACATCTTCACAATATTGAATCTTTCTATCAAACATGGAATATCTCTTCATTTATTTAGTTATTTTAAATTATTGATCAGAGTTTTATAGTTTTCCTCATATGGAATTGTAAATACTTTGTTAGATTTATACTTAAGTATTTCTTTTATCTGGGTGCTAATATTAATAGTATTGTGTTTTTAATTTCAAATTCTACTTGTTCATTCCTGGTATGTAGGAAAGCAATTGACTTGTATATATTAACTTTGTATTTTGCAACCTTGCTATTATTATCTATTATTTCTAGAATTCTTGTCAATTCTTTCAATTTTTTTATATAGATGACGATGTCATCTGTGAACAAAGACAGTTTTATTTCTTCCTTCCCAATATATATAATTTTAACACTTTTTTATGTCTCATTGTATTAGCTAGAACTTCTGGTAAGATGTTGAAAAGGAGCGGTGAAAGGGAATATTCATGTCTTGTACCTGATCTTACTGGGGAAGGTTTGGGTTTCTCACTATTAAGTATGATGTTAGCTGAAGGTTTTTTTTTTAAAGATTATTCTTTATCAAGGAATTGAGGGAGTTCCCCTCTATGTCTAGTTTACTTAGAGGTTTTTTTTTTTTTTATTCATGAATGTGTGTTGAATTTTGTCAGATGCTTTTCCTGCATCTGTTGATATGATTATGTGTTGTATTTTTTTCTTTTTTAACCTGTTGAAGGTGATGAATTACATTAGTTGATTTTCAAATTTTGAGTCAGCCTTGCATACCTGGGATAAATCCTACTTGGTCATGGAGAATAATTCTTTTTGTACACTCTTGGATTCCATTTGCTGATATTTTGTTGAGGAATTTTTCATGTATGTTCATGAAAGATATTTGTCTGTAGTTTTTTTTTTTTTTTTTTTTTTGTAATGTTGTTGTCTAGTTTTAGTGTAAGGGTAATGCTCGCTTCATAGAATGAGTTTGGAAATATGCTCTCTGTTTCTATCCTCTGAAAAGATTGTAAAGACTTAGTATAATTTGTTCCATAAATGTTTGGTGGAATTCACCAATCAACCCAATTAATCCTGGTGCTTTCTGATTTGGAATGTTGTTAATTATTGATTCAATTTCTTTAATAGACATAGACTATTTATATTGTCTATTTCTTCTTGTATGAATTTTGGCAAATTGTGTCTTCCAAGTAATTGGTCCATTTCATCTAGTTTATCAAATTTTGGGGCATAGAATTATTCATAGTATTTTTTATTATCTTTTTAATGTCTATAGGATCTGTAGTGATTTCCCAAAACATTCAGTTTTTCACCATTAATTATGATGTTATCATAGATTTTTAAGATACTGTTTATCAAGTTAAAGTTCCTCTGTATTATCTCTTCTTCTGCTTTCTAGAAAAATTGTGTAGAATTAGTGTTAATTCTTTTTAAAAATTTTTATAGAATTTTCAAGTGAAACAATCTGGGCCTGGGGATTTCATTTTGGGAATTTTTAAATTACAGATGCAATTTTCTTAATAGTTGTAGGACCAAACAGATGATCTCTTTCATATAGGTGAGTTGTGGTGAAATTGAACCATTTTATCTAAGTTGTTAAATTTATGTGTGTAGACGTGCTTGTTGTATTTCCGTATCATCCTTTTGATTTCTGCAGTGTCTGTAAAGACATCCCCTGTTTCCTTCCTAACATTGGTAATTAGTGTCTTCTTTTTCTTTTGTTTACCAGTTTTGCTAGAGATTTGTCAATTTTCTTGATCTTTTTAAAGAACCAGAACATTGCTTTTTCCTATTGCTTTTCTCTTTTCAATAATTTATTCCTGTTCTTATCTTTTTAGTCATCACTTATGCTCCTTTAGGTTTATTTTGCTCTTCTTTTTCTGGTCTCTTGAAAAAGGGAGACAAGAATATTGATTTTAGGCCTTTTTATTTTGATGTAACTATATAGTGCTATAAATTTCCCTCTCTGCCTTGCTTTAAGTCTATACCACTAATTTTGATATGTTGTAATTTCATTCTCCATAAGCTCAATGTATTATCAGATTCCTCCGACTCTTGTGATTATATTGGTCCCATCCAAATAATCCAAGGTGATCTTCCCATTGCAATATTTTTAACATAATTATATCTGCAAAGTTTAATTTTCTATGTACGGTAACATATTCACAGATTCCAGAGATTAACACTTGGAAGCATTTGGGGAGAGGACATTGTCCAATATACCACAATGGATTATAAGACCCTAAGAGCAGGGATCACCCAATAGAATCTAACATCATGGGCTGTTGACCAGGAGCTAGAATCATGGTGGAGACAGAACCACTGCCAAAAACAGCATCTACATAGAGAAGGAGAGGAACAAATACTATGGCTTCTCTCTCTCTCTCTCTCCACACTCCAGTCTTTTGTCAACACCTCCTCATGGTGGATCGATATGGAAGGCAGATTGCACTGGAGCTGAGGGAATGCATTGGATGTGTTAACCCCATTGGTATAGAGCCAAACAGTAAGGGAGAAAATACAATATCTCAGTGGAATTCTTTGACTTTGGCAGAGGAATGAAAATATTTTTAAATCACGATAAACCACTTCATAATGCCAGAATAGTTGATGCTATTCTAGAAAGTAAAAGGACACAAAACAATAATGTTTCTAGTTCTTAATGTTTTTTACTACAAAATAATTCTGATGCAAAACGCACTTTGTAAAGGTAATATTTGCTTTAAGAAACCATGGACCATTTATTCAAATATGCTTTTCATTAATAAGAATTCAATACACTGGCTAGTCTTTTTTTTTTTTTTTTTTTTTTACTGGCTAGTCTTTTGAAGGGAATGGTTTTACAAATTTTTGCTGTTTTATGACAGACTCTGTTTCAGCATCACCTCTGTAATCAATGTCCAGAGGTTTAGATGGCCTAAGAGTTTGAAAGCCTGTCATTTAGTTCCTGCTTTTGCTTTCTGGAAGTACTAACCCAATACAAATCAAACTAGACCTCTATTAAATGTGGTGTATCACTGCACTCTGTGTTCTGTGGTAGCCCATTTTAAAATATATGCACAGCTGCAACAGGAACTGGCACCTGCAGCCCATGTAAACTCAGTAGAACGGAATACACTTAAATAGCTGTGTTCAGAGGGTGGAACAAAGAATGGAGGAGCACTACTTCAGAATGCAAATGAACCTGCAGTCAATCACAATGGAAAGTGACTGACTTTAGGCAGGCAAATCCAAGGCCTAGAATTAAAATAATTAGCCTTTCTGAAGAATGGCTCTAATTCTGTGTAACAGTCACAGCTTTAATCTGTTAATTTGTTAACAGTTAAATACCATTCCAGAGTTGATATATATGGGAAAAGATAGTTACTTTATGTAAAATAACTGAGCCTTAAGATGCCACTGTATTGATTATACTGATTGGCCCATATTTGGAACAATAAATTAGAAAACCAATACATCTAATTTGAAGAGGTATATTTTGAAACAGATGGTTCTTTGGACATATGTCCAGTTACTTGTTTGGCTTACTTCATTTACTCAAAAATGTGCACATTAAAATTATGTCTCTGTGTGTATGTGTTTGAATTTGCAGGGAAACAGCATTATTTTGATTCTGTTATTAAGTACCCCCTCTTTTAGACACTGTATATACCTTAACAATAATTCTTACAATACAAAATGTACAGTGTAAGTATTATATTACAAATGTGGAAATCAAGGTTCTGAAATTAGGTAACAGTAGATAGAATGTATAGTAGGGTGGAGAACTCATGTCTGTTTGCATGGAGGTCTTTTCTTATTTTAAATAAAACACTCATTTTAATGTTTCATTGGTGCAAATTTTTTGTGAGTTTACAAGAGTATAGTTTGCCAGATCCAAAGTTAAATTTCTTTCTGCAAAATATATTGCCATTTGAAATGCTTACTTGGATTTCATTTTAAAGAAGAAATTACTAAAAGTTTATTAAGCACTTTTTTAAACTCACCAAAACCTAATGTATAAATTTTAAAAGTAACAGTTGGGCAAGGGTAGGTTTTCCACAATGAGTTTGTGTAGTATATGTTCTCATCAGAACAGTATACAATAAGTTGGATTAAAAAGTGTTCTCCGAGTAAGCAGCTCAAATTATTTAAGTAGAGACCCACATTTGAGAACAAAGATCTTAATAAATCTCCTACTTATCAAGTTTCTAGATTCTAGGAGGACTTGCATCAAGTTTCAAGGACAACTAATTTGTACGATGGGGGAAGCAAATCTGGAGAGGGAGGGGGAAAGGAGAAGCAAAGTAGCAGAATGCTGTTATATACGTTAAACAAGCCCTCCCTGTTTCTCCCAAATTTTCAGTAAAATCTATAATAGGGGAAAAATTTGTTTTACATATAAGATTCTTATAAAAACCAGTGAAATGCAGAGTCATTGATGTGGGTTAAATAGGCACAAAAGAGACAGAACATGTATGGAGAGAGGGAAAAATCATTTACAGATAATAGATTGGTTGGAAATAATTCACAGTAGACTGTATAGAAAATTGTCAACTTGATAGCATTAGCTACAAGGTCATTCATAATCTAGGCCATATTTAACCTTCTGTCTTCTTTTAGTTACTTTACTTTTCATATTGAACACTAGATATTAAAACCTGTCTTTATGAGAATTTGCTTTATTCTTTTATGCATCCATGGCTTTGTATAAGAAGCTCCCTCTCCTGAAATTCTACATCCCCTCCCAGCCCCTTTCCCCATCTCTTTCCCAGAATAACTTCTAATTATCCTTCTAATTTCAACTTTTCCTGAGTGCCAAGTTATTGATTCAACTTCATTTTGAGGGAGTCCTGCCACACCCTGTAGTTAATATCTGTCATCTAATGTTGACATATTTTTATCATCTGTTTACTAATCTATCTCCTGACTTGAACGTAAAAGCTTGAAATCAGGGCCCTGTATTATTACTTATTCAACCATCATTTTTGTTTAACTTAGTTAAACAAAATTTATTTTTACTGTATTTTATTCTCTTTGTAACATGACATATTTCCAGCATGTCGTGACCCTTACGTTTTTAGTTCTAACTCCTCCAGGACAACAAAGACCAGAAAGAAAGAAACCACTGGGTGGCCGCTCAAGCACTGACCTCAGAACTGGTCCCAGAAGTTGAGTGTCCACACCATGAAAAATAAACATACCCCATCACTGTTGACACTAAAAAAAAATCAAACAATTAGTTATTTTTTTCCTTGAGAACTTCTTAACAATGCAATTATTTACCCGTCAGAAAAAATCTATGGTATGCCAGTGAATAAACCTGTCAAAAGTAAAAGAGTAATAACCTTTATGGTGTAATTCCTCATTTTGTTAAAATGTTACACTATATAATTTTCTTATAATTCTCAATATTATAGTCTACTTCTTTATGAAATCGAGAAAATAGCTCAGAGGAATTTTGAAATATGAGACTGGGACATTCACAAGGAGAGTGAAACAAAATCAGTAAGATTTCTTTTGGCAACATTTCACAAAGAAATATGTAGAGAAATTCCATAGTGAAGAGATCTTTATTGGTTGCTGAATGCCTTGAAGGGTGCATACAAAATATGGTTTCAATGGCTTCTACTGACTGTGTTATGACCTACAGTTTTTCTGTAAGTGCTCTATGTATATGTGCTTATCATACCTAAGTTGTTTCCTCCTGTACTATAGGAAACATTGGGGAAACAGAGAGAAATTTCTCAATTCTATATTTACAAGGTGATGGCTATGGTCTTTAAGTAAATCCCAAGGACACAGTTATTGTAAGATTTATTTTATACTTTTTTTCTGTTTCTTTATTTACTCCAAGGTTCCAATCCCTTCCAGTTTGTCTTTCTTTTTTTAGTTGATTAGAAAGGAAGTAATGGAACATTAGAGACAGAACTCCTTGGAAGGCTATGTAAGAGAGTAACACTGACATATAGAGAACAGAGCAAGCAGATGGTCACTTCAAAGTCATTTTCCAGTGTGTTTACAAATGTAACAGGGGCTGATTTTATTCTATCATATTTTGGTCTCTAAGTCTTTGAGAAAACTTTTACCTTTCAAGAGAGGTGATAGTTTCTTTAAAACCTGGCACCTACTGCTTCAGTCTCCTTCTATGATATGCCTCACAGTGTTTTGGGACAGGGGTGGGGGACATCTCAAAATCTGGTCCACTGAACACTTGCACCCGAATTGCTTAGAGATTTTGGTATAAATGCACATTTGGGGTCTTATAGCAATTAAATGACAGTCTCTGGGTTTCAACTCCAGAATGTATCTTTTTAACAAGCTCCTTGATGACTGTTGTGTAGTTAGAGAACTACTGGTTTACCAGCACCTTGGCATGAGTTTAATCAATACCTCTTTATTTGCCTGCTCTTTGCTCATGACCAAGCTATTATCACTTATTTTCAAGTTAGTGTCATTATGTAACTATAAAATTCTATATTTTTATATTCTATAAAATATAATGAAAGTATGTGATATAGTTTGTAAATAATTTTAAAAGTGAAAAAAGAAAAAATAAGACTGCAAAATGTTAAGTTCTGACATCATGTTAAATTTCAAATAAGTTTTAATATCCAACAACAGTGGGCCTAGTATATAGGCCCCCAACCTTAGCATAAAACTGGATTGACATGCACTCTATAGGTACCAAGTTCTCCTTATGACACAATACCCATTTTATTCATCAACTCCTTCCAGGCTGCAAATACAAACTGCCTTAGAATCCAGTCCCCAAAATAGATTATTTAGAGCTGGTTTTCCATCTACCACTAAAGTCACTGGTACTGATCCTTTACACCCACCAGACTACAAAATCCCTCCATCCAGTAGACGGTTCTCTCTGGGTGTCAATGGGCACACTGTGTCCTGGACAAATCATCACCCACTGGAACCTATGAAAATTCACCCAAAGTCCCCTCTGAAATGGAAGGTTTGTCAAAAGCAAAATTTTCTAATAACATCAACCACTTTGCAGAATCATCCCTTTGATTTTTTTGCTCTTTCTGAAACTAGGCTTTCTCCTCCACTCCTACCCATTTTGGCAATCAAGAATCCCTATGGCTCACTCAATAAAGTAATTTTATATTATTTTCCCATAATCTCTACCAGTCCTGAATAAGACTGGATGTTTGTCTTGCTCTGAATTATCACTTCCAGATACTTCTGTGATGCACAACACTGGGGGTTGGGGGAGGAAGGTCCTGGAATTAGAATCATACATTCCTTATGGTCAGTACCTCTAATTCACAGCACCTGGCTTATTATCACTGTCTCCAGTACTAATACTGTTACCACTTGTGGTGACCTAAAATTCTGTGTAGAGAATCTTTCCACACCTCTGGCTTAGTCTCTTAGGTTCCTAACTTCCAATGATGATGGCCTCTCCTCCATTCAGCCACCCTCTCCTAGAAGATTCCATGTAAAATCATTAGTATCATACATGCGTTAAAAGTATTATCACCATCTTTTCCCTCTTCTCCAATCCTTGTCATCATCAGGAAACATGCAAAATGGATTGAATGAAATGTCTACATATTCAGTAAAATGTTAGTAGCAACATTTCCATGAAGTTTAATTAATGACATTTCATAGATTGATATGTCCATTTTTAATATTTTTCTATTCTAAATGTTTTAAAATATGTAAGTTTTGCCTTTGCAAGGAAATCGTAGATGCATATATATATATACTTTTTCATAGCATATAACTATAATGGATTTATTGCTAATGCGTTTAGTGTAGGATGTTCCAACTCATCTAAAACTTTATTAGTAAAGATATTTTTTCATAATTCTATTTCTTCTCATTGATACTTATCATCAAAGAGGTGAAATCAAGAACCACATTAATACTGTCGAGACTGCCACTTTTGGCTATAATAAACTAGCAGGGATGAGATTTACCTTCCAGCCTGAAATAAACAAAAATCAGTGAAATACATGAAACAGTGGTATTTTAGATGCTGGGCATCAGGCAACATAGGAAATCAAGACCTGAGAAAAGGGAAATTTATAATGTTAGACCTACAGTTACCCAGATTATTTTTTGAAAGAGTTTTCAGGACTTACCTTGGGGAGGGGGAGATCCAAGTGAAGCCCAAGTTGCTTTCTATGAGCTGAGGAGACAGAGCTGAGACTCCACGGAGATCAAACTCTGTTGTGCCAGAGTTTGCACAACAGAGTATCAGAGAGGAGAGAGCTGTGCAAAGAGAAAACCCCAGAGATCTGGGGAGGCTGCCCTTCAAAGATAAAGCCTGTATGCAACTGATCAGCACATGCATTGATGACGAGCTGGGGAAAGATGGGTCTGAGAGGATTAAAGGGAACAGTTCCCAGAGCTGGGCCAGGAATAGTGCCTGTTCCCACCACCCACACTAGGAAAACTTGATTCACAGCATGTTGGGGAAAGTATTCAAGAAGATCTTGCTTCAGCTATAGGTAATGATTAGCCCTAGACTGAGTACCTCTCTGGAACTGCCTAAAAAATCCCCAGTGAAATCAAGATGTAAAAGGAGCAGTTTTCCAGTAAATGAACTGTAAAAATAAATAAACCCAAGATTTATAGGAATCACCAGCTCTGCTGTACATATGGCATCAGAGGTCACTTAGCGTCTCTTCCACTGTACTCTATTGGTTGAAGCAATAATAAACTTAAAGCGAGGAGTGTCAAGGAATTTGGGGGCCATATTTTTAAACTACCTCAGTTACATCTCAAGTTCATTTTGTTGTTACTGCATGAATATCACCACTAGATTTACTCAACAAATTACAGAAACCACTTAATGAATTCATGATTCCGAGAAAAAGGGGCTATTATGGTAGGCAGAAGCAAATGGAAGCATTGAGGATTCCACTACACAACAAACAAAAATTTTTAAAAATATATTTTTTATCCATTTAAATTATATATGCAAATGAAATTAGTGAAAGTTCAGATCAAATTGATATGTTTGAGATGTGGGTATGAATATTCCCACTACTTCCATATTTAATTCTCCAATTTGGCCTGTGGAAAAATCTAGGAAAATTTGATAAAATACTGAAAACGAGTTAGCAGCTGTGGTTGTAGCTTCTGTTCCTATTATAGTATTCCTATTGGATGAAATTAATATACTCATGGAAATTGGTATGCAACAATGAGTCAAGCTAAAATATATTTTCTGTGATTTTCTACATTGACCACAAAAATCATGTCATTGTCCCAGCCGGCTATTGGTGAATCCTAAATGATCTAAGTATATCAAAATGAAATAGATGCTTATACCACAGTCACCTATAGCAAGAAATGTCTAAGAATTGAAAAGATGATTTATATGCTTTGATCATTCTGAAGTTATTTTTGTATATGGTCTAGTTCTAAATATTTTATATTTTTACCCTACACAGATAATTAAACTGTATTGAGAATGATAACATATTCCTTTTGGTTTGAGTGAATGCATTTGCAAATTAATGTAACTGTGGTAAATTTCCTGCTTTTAAAATCAAAGGCCATGGGCTTCCCTGGTGGCGCAGTTGTTAAGAATCTGCCTGCCATTGCAGGGGACACGGGTTTGAGCCCTGGTCTGGGAAGATCCCACATGCTGTGCAGCAACTAAGCCTGGGTGCCACAGCTACTGAGCCTGCGCTCTAGAGACTGTGAGCCACAACTACTGAGTCCGTGTGCCGCAACTACTGAAGCCCATGCGCCTAGAGCCCATGCTCTGCAACAAAGAGAAGCCACTGCCATGAGAAGCCCATGCACTGCAACTAAGAGTAAACCCCGCTCGCCACAACTAGAGAAAGCCCACGTGCAGCCAAAAATAAAAATAAATAAAATAAGTCATTTTTAAAAATACAATTTAAAATCAAAGGCCATGAAAATATTTTAAAGAAATATTACTGTATTATAGAAAAAACAAATTAATAGCTAAGAGTATTCTCTTTTAGATCAATAGAGATACTATATGGATAAATAGACATGTACTTGATTTTAAAACCTTTTAAGTGGGTTTATAAATTTAAGGTAAAGTAGCAGAAATGTCATGAAATGGGAGTGTGTTCCTCTTTTATTTCCATTTAGAATAGACAGCCTTCCATGAAAAACCTTACATATTTTTCTTTGATAAAAACAAGATAATTTATAACCTTAAGGTAACATTATCTTAACAATATGGAATATAGTTTCAAAGATTTATTAATAACATTTGCACTATTAATTTTAAAAAGTTTAAATGATCATTTTAAGTCATTCATATTCATCTTAATATTGATTTTGATCTTTCTAATATGGCAACTTAAATTCCATCTATAACTACATCTATAACTTCTTTGATACAAGGTAGTCAGATTTTCCATGAACCTGGCTGATTCAAGTCGTCCCAGACAGTGAGTCGAAAATGTGTCAAGACTGGAAGCGGGACAGAAAAATCACGCAGACACCTAAAGTGAGCAGTGTTGAAACTCACGGCATATTCGGGTAAGCTGGTTATATTTTTACCTGAGTCTTTATAGAAGAGCTTATGATCAACAACTCATTGCTAATAAGCATACTCTACAAAGAGCAAGGTATTCAAATAAAGCCTGTGAATAGAATATATTTCATTAACTCTAAAATGCAGCCAATTATGTGTCATAATTTCACATACATTACAAAACGTGCTGCCACTTAAACTGTGTAATGATGCTTTGTCACTGCTTGTATGTTTTCTTTATTTGATTTACATTGGATGTGGTCTTTTATTTGAGTTATTCAGGGTTTTCTGCAAAAATATAAAGAAAATATACATAAAGTAAATTAAATATTTCTAAAAGGCATGCACAAAGTCCATCTCTTTTGGGTAATTTTCTGACTGATTGCTGATTCTTTTACTTTGCTACCTGTACCATCTTCTGTGCCATCAAGAGCATTGGTGATGCCACATTTATTGAAAGAGTGGAGCTTGTCTCTTTAGGATTTTCTTCCAGGCAACAAGGGAGTAGCTTAAAGATCACTGGATTGAGTTTCAGTTTCAGATAGTCAATCAAGCTCACACTCGACTTTCCCAACAATAATCTGCAGAAATTTTACAGAACAGGGAACAGAGTAGCACACACCACACAGCAAACACGGTTCCCATTGTAACTGCCACTTAATGGGGCGTGTTTGGTTTGGAGACAAGAGCTGATGTAAGTGAGGGTCACATTAACAAAGGAAAGGTGAAGGGTCCAGAGACTCTCAGCTTAAAATTCTTGCTAGTGAAGTTGCACCTGCAGGGGTGTGGATCTACTTCCATTTTAGTGCTGCTGAAGTCATAGATTACACGTTATTTTTTAAAAAAACTTAATAACCCGTTTTTAAAACTTGGAAGCATTCTTGAATCAGTAATCAGTACATAGTAACCTCAGGAACATGCTCATTTGTCTCCAACTGGGTGCATGGTTTCAGTTAATATTTCAAGAAGTTTAATTCAGGATAAATATTTCCTCACTTTTCCTTAACACTAAAGTCAAGTTGTTGAGCCTTTCTGCCAGTATCTTTGTCTTATTTGGCATGTTTCCATGGTCTGATTAGATCTGCAATTCATGTCTTTCTTTTGTATTGTTATTTAGTCTATTTTTATTTAGATGTATTCACATCTATTTTGGGTTGTTTCTTTTGTCTCAATTTCTTAAGGTATTAATCTTTCTTATGTCTGCGTACTGTCACTCATAATAGGCTTTAAAGAAATTTGATAATATTCCATCAAAATTTTCTAACATTTTCTAGTAGGGGTAGAGAGATAAAAGTATAAACCACAGAATCATGTTACCCAAACTAGAAATGATTCATTGCTTTTTAACCCAATATCAAACCCTCACGAAATATAATTATTTCTGTTCCTCACAGTTCCGGACTAAATTAGTACGATGTAAAACACCAATTTTTAGGTGGTACCCTATCATTTAAAGGGTTTCTCTCTGGCCCTGCCACTTATGGAGGAGGAATCTATGGAGTTAAAGAGATATGTCCACTCTGTTTGGTTCTCTTTGTGTCTTCAATTCTGGTATAAAACTCTGAGTGTCCAAGAATTCGAAACCCTATCCTTGCCTTCTAGGTTGTTATGGAAGTATAATTTTCAAGGTAGGATGATAGAACATATTTCATATAATGCTTTGATGTCTTGATTTGTTTTTGTTTTTGTTTTTTGATTTTGGTATTTTAAATATGGGTTTGGCCAAAAGGTTCGGTCGGTTTTTTCCGTAAGATGGCTCTAGTAGCACTTAGTTATCTTTAACTTGATTCAAAACAATTTTGTTAGGTTGTATGTGACAGCTGTCATATCAGCGTGCCTTTAGAAAAAGACTTATCAAAATTGGTGAATTTTTGTGTAGCCATTTTAATATTGAAGATGGAAGAAAAAAGGCAACATTTTTGGCATATTATGCCTTATTATTTCAAGAAAGGTAAAAATGCAACTGAAACACAAAAAAAGTTTTATGCAGTGTGTGGAGAAGGTGCTGTGACTGATCGAACATGTCAAAAGTGGTTTGTGAAGTTTCATGCTGGAGATTTCTCACTGGATGATGTTCCAAGGTCGGATAGGTCAGTTGAAGTTGATAGCGATCAAATCAAGACATTCATTGAGAACAGTCAGCGATATACCACATGGGAGATAGCCAACATACTCAAAATATACAAATCAAGCACTGAAAATCATTTGCACCAGCTTGGTTACGTGAATCACTTTGATGTTCCGGTTCCACATAAGTTAAGCGAAAAAAACCCTCTAGACTGTATTTCCACATGAGATTCTCTACTTAAACATAATGAAAACATTACATTTTTAAAACAAATTGTGACGGGTGATGAAAAGTGGATACTGTACAATAATGTGGAACGGAAGAGATCGTGGGGCAAGTGAAATGAACCACCACCAACCACACCAAAGGCCAGTCTTCATCCAAAGAAGGTGATGTTGTGTATATGGTGGGATTGGCAGGGAGTCCTCGATTATGAGCTCCTTCCAGAAAACCAAATGATGAATTGCAAGTACTGCTACCAATGAGACCAATTGAAAGCAGCACTCGATGAAAAGCATCTGGAATTAATCAACAGAAAATGCATAATCTTGCATCAGGATAATGCAAGACCGCATGGTTTTTTTTGTTTTTTTTTATTAGCCATTTGCATATATTCCTTGGCACCATGTCTGTCCATCTTTTGCTTGCTTTTTTTTTTTTTAACGTTTTTATTGGAGTATAATTGCTTTACAATGGTGTGTTAGTTTCTGCTTTATAACAAAGTGAATCAGTTATACATATACATATATCCCCATATCTCTTCCCTCTTGCGTCTCCCTCCCTTCCACCCTCCCTATCCCATCCTTCTAGCTGGTCACAAAGCACCGAGTTGATCTCCCTGTGCTGTGCGGCTGCTTCCCACTAGCTATCTATTTTACGTTTGGTAGTGTATATATGTCCATGTCACTCTCTCACTTCATCCCAGCTTACCCTTCCCCCTCCCCGTGTCCTCAAGTCCATTCTCTAGTAGGTCTGTGTCTTTATTCCCCTCTTGCCACTAGGTTCTTCATGACCTTTTTTTTTTTTTTTTGATTCCATATATATGTGTTAGGTTTTAATTAGAATACTTTAAAATGCACAACAGTGAGAATTTCTGAATGTTTTATTAAAATGATAAGATTTTATTTCCCAAGAGCAAACTCTAGTCACTAAATAACATTTGTGAATTGAAGTTATTTTTGTTATTAGGCTTAAAACTTTAAGCAACCTTTTTTTTCTCAGTTTGTGAATCATTTGTTCAATTTTGGAAAAAAAAGATCAATAGCACAAATACACTCATATTTACTTTACTGTATTTTGTAGATTTAAGTTTGATAGCTTGAGGGTGTTTTATATTTTTATATCTTCTGAATGTATAAAACAGTGACCTAAAGTTTTGAACTCCTGATATACCACAAGATAATCTTTTCCCTCGATCTTTAACTTTGAGGTAAATACAGATATTTTCTTAATCTTAATTGATATATCTCCTACTCTACCATGATGAAGAACTTAATTCTCCTTCATTTTAATTTACAATACAGTCAGAACAATCAATATTTGCTGAAAAACTTGTAATTAATTTTCTTCTTCATTTTAAATTTTCAGTGGACAAAAAGTAATTTGAGAGTTCTTATAATAGAATTTTGCATGAAAAGAACTTTTTTTTTATAGCACATCATTACAATGTGCAAAGTAGTCTCTTTTACAATCCTATGGGCCAATTACACTGTTTTTTTTTTTACAGATGCAGAAAATGAGATTCAGAGAGAATAGATATTGGGACTATAATTCAAATTTTAGATATTTGTCTGTAGATTATAAAAGTATTTCTTTTGTGCAGTAGCTACCTTTGCAGAGTCTTAAAACAATCTTCAGGTACTTCAGGTGGCTGTTCAAAAGTTCAGGGTTGTTACTAGAGCTGAATAGATGTTTATGAAAAGGATACTAGGTAACTTTTTTATTACTTTTTTTTTTTAATTGGAGTATAGTTGATTTACAATGTTGTGTTAGTTTCAGGCTTACAGCAAAGTGAATCTGTTATACATTTACATATATCCACTCTTTGTTTTAGATTCTTTTCCGTATAGGCCATTACAGAGTATTGATTTGAGTTCCCTGTGCTATACAGTAGGTCCTTATTAGTTATCTGTTTTATATATAGTAGTGTGTATATGTCAATCCCAATCTTCCAATTTATCCCTCCCCCTCTTACCCTCTGGTAACTATAAGTTTATTTTCCACATCTGTAACGTTATTTCTGTTTTGTAGATAAGTTCATTTGTTCCCTCCTTTCTTTTTAGATTCCACATATAAGCGATATCATATGATATTTGTCTTTCTCTGACTTACTTCACTCAGTATGACAATCTCCAAGTCCATCCATGTTGCTGCATATGGCATTATTTCATTATTTTTTTATGAAGATCCAGAACCAGGTTCAGTGCCTTCCGGTTGGGAACTAAGACCAAGAACAAAAACAACAACAGTAAAATTGTAGGACTGGTTTGATGAGGAAACCACTGCCCTTCTCACTGACTACTGAGTGCCACAAGTTGCTCCCTGCTGGAAACACACCCTACAGGCTTTCCTGCTACAATGGAAGAAGCAAGAACTCCACTACACAGATTTCTTTCGTCAAGAACTCCAGGATGAGGGAAATCTATGTGAATTATATCTCCTGGAGTGTTCAGAATTGAGGTCCTTTTTACCTCAAAAATCAAGCTAAGTCTGATTGGCAAAGCCTTGACACATAACTTGAACCCCTTAGCTGTAAGGCCTGAGGAGGGAGTATATGGCTTTTTCACATCCTATGGTGAGTCAGATCTATAGCTGAGATCATAGGATGTAGACAGAGGTGGGTCCAGTTATTATTTCTGGGGTTTCTTGAGTAGTAGTAGTAGTGGTGGTGGTGGTAATAATAATAAGAAGAAGAAGATATAAAATTAGGTGTAGGAACTTTAAATGGGTCTGAATAGAAGTGGTTAAAGATGAAGTCTTTACCTAGATATGGATTATAGGAGAAAGACATTGTCTTCTGAAATTAAGTTTGACATTAGCTGTAGATATTTGTGGTTTTTCTTTGTCAGATTAAAAAAGGTCCCTTCTATTCCAAGTTTGCGAGAATTTTGTTTTAAATCATGAATGGATGCTGAATGTTGGCAAATACTTTTTCCTCACCTATTGGTATGATCCTTTGTTTTCGTCTTTGTTAACTGTCTTAAGATAATGAATTACACTGATTAGTTTTCAAATATTGAACTAGCCTTGCATTCCTAACATAACTCTCCTGATTGTGCTTTTTTGTTTGTTTTTATATATTATTTAAATTTGCTAGTATTTCATTAAGAAATTTTACATCTGTTTTTATGTCATATTGTTCTTTTTATTATTATGATTTCTGTCTTGTGTGTCAAAAGATGCTGGCCTCCTCAAGTGAATTGAGAAGGGCTGCTGTCTCTTAAATTTTCTGGAAGACATTTTTAAGAACTGGCATTAATTCTTCCTTAAATGTTTGGTGTAATTCACTAGTGAAGCCATCTATGCCTGACATTTTCTTTTTCAGAAAGGTTTTAGCTACAAATTTAGTAACGAATTATGGAAATGATCTCTGAAAGTATAGTCTTGTAGCTACAAATTTAGTACTACTCATGTTATCTATTTCTTCTAGGGTGAGTTTAGGTAATTTGAGTCTTTCAAGGAATTGGTCCATTTCATCTAAGTCGTCAAGTAATAATACTATACATTTCCCTCCCATCTTGATGTAAGTGTATTCTTCAGATTTGATAGGTTGTCTTTTCATTTTCATTTAGTTCAAAATGTTTTCTATTTTTCTTTGAGACTTCTGCGTTGGTCAATGTAGTATTTCATAGAGTTTTGCTTGCTTTTTAAAATATTTGTAGGTGTATCTGATATCCTGCTATTTTTTTATGTTTAATTCTCTTTTTGTCAGAGAATATTGTCTGAGTAATTTTAATTCGTTGAAATTCATTAAGATTTGTTTAGTGACCTAGAATATGATCTAGCTTGGTAGACAAGGGCATTGCTAAATCACGTGGGTCAAGTCTTCCTTGTGTGTTACAGTTTTATGATGTGGAGGATATTTAGAATCCGGGTATTCTGCCTCTAAATGCCAGTAGTTTATAACAATTATTTTGCAACCAAGTTTTCCTCAGAAATTTTTAGATGCCTGTTGGGGGCAGCAATGCTTCCTATTGAAAATAACTAATTTAAAGAATCATGGGTTGAATTCTTCTCTCACCTCCGTGTGTCAGCTTGGATTTTTCTCCCTCTTTCTTAGCTCTGTAGTTCTTCCAGTCTACTTTGTAGCAATTTGATTCTAAAGCATCACCTTCCACTGGAACCCAGAGGTCTGGAGGAGCTTCAAGCTCCCAATGGATTCATCTGAGGTTAACCCAACCTGGAGCCTGGAGTCTCCTCAAATGTCCATCGATGAAAATTCCCAGGCAATTCCAGTTGCCTCTCAAACTATGTCTGAAGTGTTAATAAAGAACCTCAGTAACTTGACGCTCAACCCTAGTATCAAATTGCCCTTCATTCTACCAGAATGTCTACCTCAACCTACTGGGTGGTTACTTGGTGAAAACATACCCTGTAGGAGAGGGGTGACGACCATGTTAACTGATCGGAGAGATAAGATGGAGCGGCTGATTCAATCTATTAAAAAGCGCTACTGCAAAGGAGTTTCTCGGTCTGACTCTCAAAGAGAACCATTGCAGAACGACGTTGAGACTCCCTCAAGAGTGCAAAGAGTTAGATGCAGCTGTCGTTTTTGCCGGTCTCATAGAGATCCTTCCGAGGATAATTATGAGAATTATTACACCAATAAGTATTACAGTAATTATGACACGGAGTCGGATGAGCCATAAACCTCATTCTTGTACTATTTTTTCTTACTGGTAATTTTAGGATCATTATGAAGGAACTTGGGAAAGATTGTGTACCAATATTTTTATAACCTATATTATAAGTTCTGTGATGTCTTTTTTTCTTGCATCTCTTTTCTACCTTAATACAGTAACTTATAAGGAATCTACGTAGCTTGCATTTAATGACTTGAATATACTTTAGTTCCACTTTGTGAAACAAATTAACTTGTGTGGAAGGAATGTGAAGAAAACATTGAGTGGCTTGGCCACAGCATTGTTAGAACAGCATGTTGAATTGTAATAAAAATTTTTGATGTCCTGTTTCAAAAAAAAAGAAAGAAACATGAATATTACAGTTATTTCATAAATTAGGTATTTTAGATTTACTTGTTCTCAATCCTATTTAAACCATCATAAAATGTGATAATTATTAATTCATTTTACTTTAGTCAAATGTTAAAAATGTAAAATTCAGGATAAAATTACTTAGTAAATTGGTGTTTTAATGTAGTGTTCTGTCTCTGTGAACATGTGTGTGTATGTATGTGTGTGTGTGTACACTAGTATATGTTAATCATTGTCCATATTGGATACTTTGTTTTTTCTTTCATTGTATTCATCTATATTTGCAGAATTAATAACATCTGCACAAAAATTGCAAAGAAATTCCTTCCTCATATTTATAACTTTTATTGTGATGAAATTGATGTGGATGCCTTAAAGGAAATAATTACTTCTTAGTTTTTATCCAAGGGAATGTGGCCTGAGCAAGTGTCTCTTGATTGGTGGTGGTGGACGAAGTGTGAGCCTTTTGAAAATCACTTAATAATGATAGCTTTTGAGGTAGCAATTTCGACCACCTGCACTGGACCATCTGGACCCATCATTATTTCTGCTCTGTGAAGTAGGTTATTATGGTTCACACAAACACATTTCTGTTTTTTCATAACTAGAACAGTTCACCTGGGACAAAAAATAGGAGAAATCTACTGTACAAAAATCCTTCATGCAGAGAGGATAACTTGATTAAGTATTATTATTAATGGAATTTAAAATTTTTTCTCTTATTTTTCTGTCCAATAAATTCTGTTCCTATTTCCTTTACTGATGTAGAGAACTGTGATTTGAAAAGTCAAAAACAGTTCATCCCTTGGTTGACATAAGTACACCTTCATAGCTTGTTGTATCAACTCTGTACTCATAGAGTTGGTAATAACTATTTGTAACTGATTGATAATAAGTGATAGAGATATTTTTTGGTAACTTTCTTAAACTACATAAAGTAGTGTAAGAACAAGGTCCCTGGTGAATATATAAATTATTTTTTAAAAAATAGGTTGAATTGAACCACTTTTTCTCAACTTCTCTAATAAATCAAACAACCCAAATCAACATTATTATGTCAAATTCTTCTTTGCACTCCAATAAATATCAGCACATTCCACAAAACCAATTAGTAGTAATAGTATTACTCCTACTAAAACGTACTTTCTTGAGGGCTTGCTTTGTGCTAGATACAATGCTTTATTATCTAATTTAATTTAATCTTCCCTATAAAACATGGGTTGATGCTATTTCTAGCAAATGGAAGACCTAGAAACTGTCTCAAAATTTCCATTCTTCAATAATTCCATTTTATTCTCAAAGAGTAGAAATTAGTCTAGTTTAGGAGGTTGTGAGTATGAAAAGTATATCCAAGGAAGTGATTACAGAATGTGCAAAGTATGAACGCAGCCTGGCTTCTTTACTGGTCCATAAGGAGATCTATAAATGGTTAGAGGATAAAATTCAAAGAACACAGTTACAAAGAGTGAAGCTGTGTTGATACTTAGGGGCAAAATCAGGGAGAGCTTTGCAGATGACACTGAGCAGTCTGGACTTACCCATGAGAGCATCAGGGAATCACTGAAGGATTTAAGGCAGACAAATAATAGCCTTATAATGCTTAAGAAAATTTTATTCTGCTTTTATGCTTAACGTATTATAAGACTGTAAGACTGGAAACAGAATGACCATTTATGAAACTGACCCTATATTAAAGTTGCTTGATGGCCATGTCCTGCATTTGAATCATAGAATCACAGCATCTTTTGTGGTTTATTAGAAAGTAAAATTGAACAATAACACCCCAGTTTCTGGATAGGAGATTTGACAATTTCTGTTTGTTGCTTTGTCAAGGGCTTAAGTAACCTGAGAAAAATTTGGAGGGCACTGCAGTTTGAAGACTTTGGATAAATTTATCTACATTATACTTCTTCCTCTTGTGTAGAACTCTAGGCTGTGACCAGTTTCTGCATACAGCCTTCTTTCAAAACGTCTTTCCCTATGAGAACTTAACTATGTGAAAGTCCAGTTTTCCTCTGGGTCCATGCCCCCATTCCTTTAAGGAAGAAAATCCTTCCCACTCTCCTTTATCTGCTTCCTGCTTGGGGAAGGCAGCAGGCAAACCCTACTTCATCCAGTATTGTTAATTGTGTAAGTGTGTCTGTTCTACAGCATGAAAGAATTCAAGTCTTGTCCCCATTTGCCTGTGCTTTGTCTGTTCTTAACACCTGACCACGCCTATCAAGCCTCTGTGTTAGTGGAATTCTTGTAAAGTCTTTCCAGTTATTTTTCTGGGACATTGCTCTTCATCAGGAGGGTAAATTGTGACTCAGTCTTGGCATGATTTTTGTAGCTTTGTCTGATGTATACCACGCAAAATGTATCTAGTTTCAAGCAGCCGTGCAGATTTGTCCATTTTTTGTACATAATGTGAGTCATTTAATGGAGATAAGAATTTGAGAGGTACAACTAGCACTTAAAACCAAGGCATTACACTATTCAGAACTTCCCCCCCCTATACTTTCAATGTCTTCTTTTCCACTGTTTTCTTCTGTTCAGCTCACAGACATATACAAAATTTCTCTATCTGAAGATCTTAGTTCTATATTGGCCTTGTGATCCTACTTTTCCATCTTTCTTCATTATTTCATCACCAAGATTCTTCAAAACATAGTGTCAATTCCATACGTCTGTTCAATGATCTCATCTTCATTTTTCTACCCACGAATACCAGAAATCTACCCAATAATTCCATTGAATACTATCCCCAAGGCAACCATAACATCCACTTCTTTTTTTTGTTCAATCTGATTCATCTGAAATTGACTTCCCAGGCCCTGGGATTTCTCCAGCCCTTACTTATATAATCTGTCTTGCCATTTAATCACATTCCATTATTCTTACTTTTTTGTAAGCAACTGATTATCAAATTACTTAATCAGATGATAAATTAGGCATCTGCAATGATGGAGTCTCTTCTATTTTTATGCTACTTTATTGATGATCAAAGGGATCTATTTAATCTCAGAGGGACTTAGCAAATCAATGAGATGTTAGAGGATCCTAGCCTAAATAAAAGATCTCAAGTATCCTCTTCACACAGAATTTCACTTTCAGATGTCTTAATCACAGGCATCATTATTGCCTATTGTTTGCTCAGCAGAAGCCTTGAGAAGTTTTAAAGGTTATATTTCTAAAGCACTGCCTCTGTTTGGCTTCTGGTACAATGTATTCTGCCTTATCTCTTTCTATCTCTCTTATCATTAATTTATAATCCCTGGATTGAAAACTTAACTGAATATGCTTTCTTTGTTTGCTTCTTACATATTGCTACATCCCATGTTCCTCCCTAAAACCTTTTTCTTATCCTGTTCTAACGCACCCTTCACTTTTGAACTTGTTCTCTCCCATGTTGTCAAATACCATCTCTTTGTAGGTGATTTTAGATCACTTATTTAGCCCATAGCATCTTCAAAAGTTTTGTCCTCTATATCAGAGTGCTTACTTGACAACTCCACTAAAAAATCCACAGATATCTCTTTACTATTCCTGTCTTTCTTTGCTTGATTACAGATGCTTTTCTTCATCCAGTCATTCAGGAAATAAACTTGTGAGCTACATTTAATCTTTACTTTGCTTTACCCCTATTGCCACAAGTTCTAAGGTTTGTATTTTTGTACCTTTTGTTCATTTGTTCGGTTCCAACTCCACAGCTAATGCCTTAGTTCAGACTCTCATTTTCTCTTCTCTCAACTATTGTCATATTTTCCAAAATTGTTCCTCTGCCTCTTAAATTTCTTTGTTTGTCCTCTCCATGGCTGCCAGGGTAATCTTTCTAAAATGCAAGAATTCCCATATTACTCCATTGCTCAAATATCTTCAAATATCTTCACAATTTCTTACAGTATAAAACTCAAAACTGTTAGTGCATTGTACCTTTTGTGATCTGGGTGTTCCAAATGCCCAGGACTTTAATTGCTTTACCCCAAACCTCTCCAATTCAACCTTATCCAAATATTTATAGTTCTGCAGGGCACCATATTTTGTGGCTCAGGTGATTTTGGGGGTTATCCTTCATTTCAAAAATGACTTTGTTTATGGACCAGCAACCTCTCATCCATCAGCATTCAACTAATTTGCTACCTTTCCTGAACTCGTCAAATGAAATGATTAATTTCTCCTTTGGGACCTCACTATCTCCTGTACATTCTACCCCTAAAACATCTAGCAAATTTATTTATTTTCATATCTGTCTCACTCTGTAATCAGTCAAATGAGTTCAGGCAGTCAGTCAGCAAATATTTAATGAGAATTTTCTTTGATGGGATTAGGATCTATGAAGACAAGTAAGACAAACTTTTGGGAATCATAATCTTAAAAGTGTTTTTATTTTTTCTTGCACTATTCAAAGGATCAATCACACAATCGTAGCAGGCTTTAGAAACATTATATCTATATCTATCTATCTGGAAGATTCAGTAAAATTGATTAAATTGGTAAATAATTAAATGATTTATTGGCAAATAATTATATTCATAAATAAAATAACATGCTCCCAATTTCTCTATATATACCTTAATTTTGTCTACTGTTTAAGGTTAATTCCCACCATGGAACTTTCCTCAGTTACTTCACGAGGTCTGGAATCACAATCTAGCTGTGCTGTTGTCTGTGTTGTCTAGGCTTCTATTAACGTTTCTAAGTTTTGGGGTAGTGATCCCCATTTCATAGGCTTATTGTGCAGACTTGGAGAGATAACTGTATGTAAATCCCAGTTCATATTAGGTTCATAATGCATTTTTTGTTGCTTTAGCTCCCAAATTATTAATTATAAGGTGTTTGTTCCACCCATTGTGGCCTTTAGCAATGTTTTGCTTCTATTTTATTTCTATGAGTATTTCTTAGTCCTATGAACAGCAAATTTACTCCTAGGATGACTAAACTTTTATTTCTTTACTCCTGCCATTGTCTCACACAGTGCCTTATATTTCAAGGTTGCTTAAGTCATTTATTTGCGGAATGAATATATTTAGTCTACATATGCTAGCTCCTTCACTTTATAAACTACAAACACTCCTATCATGGATACACACAGACACAACTCACACATGTGAGGCTCCTGAATAAAGAATTCTTCTACTGGATTATGAATTCTTCCACTGGCTTGTGAAATCATTTAAATATTTTTTAATGCTTATTTTTTTTGTTAAGAGGAGTGAGAAAATTGTGTTCACAATAACGAGAAAAAAAACCTCTAAAATATCCAGAAAATTTAATCAGGAAGAACAGGAATTAAACAAGGAATATATACAATTTTATTTAAAAATTATAGAATAGAAATGGAACAAACAGAAAGATATACCATGTTCCTATAGGAGTATGTAGATTATCATAAATATGCAGTTGTTTATATCCAGATGGGGTGATGGAAGTTGGAGAAATAGAGCATTCTGGTCAATTATTAACATTGTTATACAATGTTTTACTTCTTAACTTTATTTTCTAAAAAATAATAATTATGGAATGTGCTGGGTTGTAAAGCAGTGCATTATGAAAGTCCTAAAAGTTTATACCAGTGAAAACTAAGTTTAAATTTCTCAAACATGAAGGATGAAAGTACTTTCTTTGCAAAGAAATGTCCCTCGTACCTTTAAGTTTTTATAGAACTAATAAAAATTGAGTTTTGAAGAGCAAGTCGGTCCCAAGAATAATATTATGTAATTAGGTATCTTTTTAGCCATGCCACACATTTTCTAAACTTTTACCTGTATAGACTAAAGAGTATTTCCTTTTGATTCAGTCTCTCACTTCAAATTTTTGACCCAATGAAACTTGTTTAAGAAGAGAGAAACTAAAACATATTTTCTACATACGACAAATTTAGAACGCTAAAATATTGTTCCAAGGACAGTTTGGTTTCCAGTTTAGAATTAACAGCTCATGTACAATATGATCAATCTCTAATAAAATTAACACAGTATCATTTTCTTCTTAGATGAAGTGTTTCCCTTCTTCAGCTCCTGATAAGCAGAGCCTGCTCTCTGAACAGTTCTGTTTCACTTCACTAGGAAGCTGAGTGGTCCCTTCACACCCCAACTTTAAGTCAGCCACCATGGTCCCCAGGTCCTGATGCAGCACTGGAACAGCTCCTTGAAAGCTAATGAACCTCAAGTATATTCATAACAGTTCCAACAAAGTCCCATGAATCCACTTACATTGCTTAGGCAACACACTTTTAAAAGGAGGACTTATTTTTAGTACGTGGAACTCCCTCTTTTTCAAGGGTTCCATACTGAGTAGGATCGAAGTAGATGAAAAAGAGCTTTCTTCTCCCCCAACTGCACATTTCGTGCAGATGCAACACCACAAAGATTATGTTTAAAATGTTTTTTAAGTGCATTTTATGAGTATTGAATATAAAATGTTCTTTCTTCCTCATTGCAAAATTACACCACTACTGCTGCTCCTATTCCATGACTGTTACAATTAGTACAACTACTAATGCATTCAGTGCGCGTCTGCTGCCACTGGACACCACTATCACAGTCATCCTGTTAAAAACTGGTAAGCTGAGACAAAGAGTTTAAGTACAACAGAAAAGATTACCCAAAACTGGTACACAGCATCTCTTTAAATCAAGAGAGAATCAGAAAACGTGATACAGAGATTGGCCTTTTACTTTGGTTCTTCATAAGTTGGCCACTCTTAGTATAAATATCAATGGAGAACCAGCTTGCTTTTTGGCTTCCAAATGCATTCAGCTTCTCTGATGGGTAGTTTGGGGTATTGCCACCCTACTAGTGCCACCAGTGTAACTGTGCTGTGTACAATCTCCCATTTAAGTCAAGATGAGCTTTTTATTTGAGAGAGAGAGAGAGAGAGGGAAAAGGATCTCTAAAATAGTCTGAATCAGTAAACCCTATTAATAGTATTGTTTCAAAAATAATTATGTACTTTAATACTTATGAATACTATGTTCCAGTTTAAAAAGCAGAAAAGAAAGAAATACAGCTTCCTAGCATTTAGAAATCACTAGATGTTACCATGCATTTCACTTTGGTACAGTAGGTATGAAAACCTTAGTGTCACAAAAACTAAGGCCAATAAATATCTACAAACTAAAAGGGATGTTTGTTTTCATATAAAAAATAATGCAGTATTAGCAAAGATTTTTTTTACAACCAGTGATGAGTGTATACAGAGTCAAAATACATTGGTAGAGAAATTAATTCATTTTTAGAAATATTTTAAGAAATCTGGTCATAAAGTGGCTAAGGTTGAGCAATTTCAATGTAGATTACATGTAAATCACAGTTCTAAATTACTACCTGTATAAACTTTGATAAACTACTATACCTCTCTAAAATGGGGATAATATAAACTGGGTCACAGTGTTGTCTTAAATAGCCTGTGAACCAATTTATGTAAAGCAATACATATTTTACTGCACACCATAAGAACTAAATATGAACTTATAATTATTAACAGTATTTTATTGTATAAAAATTTTCAATTAAAACGTTTAAGTAATTTATTTAATTTATTCAAAGACAATAGGCAAAATACAATGAAAAGTTATCTTTCTGTAATATATTCAAGGAAGCCTAAAAGAATAATTTTGGATGTACAGAAACATAGTTTCTTTACAGATTCTCTCAAAAATAGTAGTCTAGGCATGCTAGTTTTATTCATACATCCAATAGTTATTTTACAGCTACTATGTTCCAGGCACTGTGCTAGGCTACTGATAAAGATTGGTGAACAGAAAAAAATAGTCTCTGCCCCACAGTATCAATAGCCTATCATTTGGGTCCAATTATATGGTAAAACTAAAGACCATTTTGTAAGTTATGTTGGTAATAGGAATCTAGTTACAAAAACAGCAAGAAAACAGATAATAACAATGCCATAAAGTAAAACAATAAAAGCTCTGATTGTTTTCAATAAGTTCCTACAAGTTACAGCTAGGGATAAAATAAGCTTCCATAATTCCACAATTGTTTCATTTACAATTGAGCATATGACAGTATATATGCAAAGAAGCTATTCTACTAAGACTGGTAAAATAAATTGTAGGGGCAAAAGAACAGATAATGAAATAGGCAAGAAAAGAAATATATGGCCTTAGAATTGAACCTCTTTCCAGAAACCATAGAAGAGCCTAAAGAATTATTTTAATAAAATAATAGCTAATATTTTGTAGCTGCTTACTGCATGCTATAAAATGTGCAAAGCAATATGTATGTTTTATGTCATTTAATTATCTCAAATAATATTCCTGCCACCTTATACATGAGAACATTAGAATTTAGATGATGTTGGTAATTTGTCCAAAGTCACAGAACAAGTCATTGCGAGGACACGGGACTCAAATCCAGACCTTCATGTCTCCAAATTTCGACCACTCATCTGCTATATTCTATGGACAGTGATTGAAAAATTCTGGATCCTAAACAATATCTCTTTTTAATTGAACTTATTCTCTGGTGCTTTTCTTTCTTTTCTCTAGATAGTAACTAGCTCAGACTCAGGAGACTGAATTAGTTTATGAACACAATAAAATTGATAAAAGGAGGTGAATTAAATGACAGGAAAAGCAGCAATCATACGATGATGGAAGTCACCATGTATTTTATTTCTGAGTAATTTTATTACCTTTATTTAAAAAAAAAAAAAAAAACCCAGGAAGCTCTACTAGAAAATTACCAAAAATCAGGTGACAATTGACTATTTATCATTTAATTACTCTTCATATTTTATGAATATCTATTATTGATATTAACCAGTGTTTAAAATTAAAGTAAAATATGTAGAATTAAAATACCTTTTAAAATCGATTTTCATAGAATATTATAGAAAATACAGAAAAAAATTATGAAAACCACAAAAAATGGCATATTTAATAATTTCTTCTATCCAATCAGAAATCTGTTATCAATTGTAACTTAATTGTCTTTTTAAAATTTATTTATTTATTTATTTATTTTTGACTGCGTTGGGTCTTTGTTGCTGCGCACAGGCTTTCTCTAGTTATGGCGAGTGGGGGCTACTCTTCATTGTGGTGCGCGGTCTTCTCATTGCAGTGGCTTCTCTTGTTGCGAAGCATGGACTCTAGGCGTACAGGCTTCAGTAGTTGTGGCTCACAGGCTGTAGGGCACAGGCTCAGTAGTTGTGGCTCACAGGCTTAGTTGCTCCGCTGCATGTGGGATTTTCCCAGACCAGGGATCGAACCCGTGTTCCCTACATTGGCAGGCAGATTCTTAACCACTGCACCACCAGGGAAGTCCCATAACTTAATTTTCAATTTCCTTTCAACCTTAATTAGAATTGGGCTGTTGGAGAAATAATTATCCATCAAACACAAAATTATAGCAACATACTATGCCATGTACAATAATTATGCTTTTTTGAATTATTTTAAGGATTCATAAGACTCTACAAACATAAATGTGAAGGATGCTTACTATTCAGTAGAAGGAGAAAACAACAGACAATCATCTAGCAAGACTGAAACATTCAAGAACAGCTTTCAAATTGTTACCCCAGTGGCACAGAACACCCTTTATCTCTGGGCCAAAATCACCAAGATAGATTTCAGTTACTTTGGTCTCAGAAGCCACAGCCTTATCTGAGAATGGGTATGATGTATGCTATGTAGTTATACAGTCAACATTTGGCTGCATGATCTGACTCAACAACTAAAACAAGATAAAATAACAGAAACCAGAGGCAAACCATCTATCTGAAACTCATATAATACTATATATTTATGTATATATGTGCATATGTGTGTATATATTTAGAAGATAGATACAGACTGCCCCTTGACATGTTTCAAACTCTAGTACAGAACTGTTTAAATCACTAATCAGCACATTTAATCTTTGATTGGCCAAGGATCAGCACTATGGCTTCAGGCATGTCTAGAGATAAACTCAGGTTTGCAAAGAACAGTTGAGAAAAACCCTGTGTGTATACATGCTGTTAAAAAATCCTGGCACTGGATTTTAATCTAATACAACACAAAATACTCGTACATTGTTGGTGGGAATGCAGCCACCGTGGAAGACAGTATGGAGGTACCACATGATCCAGCAATTCCACTCCTGAGTATTTACCCCAAGAAAATGAAAACACTAATTAGAAAAGATATACACACCCCTATGTTCATTGCAGCATTATTAACAATAGCCAAGATATGGAAGCAACTTAACTGCCCATCAATAAATAAATGGATAAAGAGGATGTGGTATACACACACACACACACACACACACAGAGGAATATTTGCCAAAAAAAAGATTGAGATATTGCCATTTGAGACAACATGGTTGGATGTGGAGGGTATTATGCTAAGTGAAATAAGTTCGAGAATGACAAATACTGTATGATTTCCCTTATATGTGGAATCTAAAAAACAAATGAACAAACATATCAAAACAGAGATAGAGCCATAGACACAGAGAACAAGCAGGTGGTTGCTAAAGTGGAAATGGGTTGGGGGGATGAGTGAAATAGGTGAGGCAGATTAAGAGGTACAAAACTTTCAATTACAAATAAATGAGTCACAGGTATAAAACGTACAGTGTGGGGAATATAGTCAATAATTACATAATGTCTTTGTATGGTAAAAGATGACAACTAGACTTATCATGGTGATCAGTTTGAAGTGTATAGAAATATCAAATCACTATGTTGTATACCAGGAACTAACATAGTGTTGTAGGTCAAGTATACTTCAAAAACAAACCAATAAACATAGCATAAAAGGTCAGATTTGTGATTACCGGAGGTGGGAGGTGGGAGGAAGGGGGATTGGATGAAGGTGGTCAAAAGTCAAGAGGAAAAAAAAAGAAAATCCTGCCACCATGGATTTTAATACAACACAAAAGCAGTTAAATTATTTAAATGACCATTTTGTCATATTTACACACAAGCATTAACTGACCTAAAATTTAGGTGGATTAAACCATTTTAAATAATGTCTATAAAAGCACATAATAGCATTAAAACAGAATTCCCCAAAATGGGAGGCCTTACAATAGCACATTCCTACAATGAGAAGAAAATATTTGGAAGGGATAGGTAAGCCTTGTACTATGTTGCATACCACCCCTCTGAAGTAGGTTTATCTGGACATGCAAATGCTTTCACATGTGAATCTTAGCTTACTTCCTTCGAGAAACAAAAGTATATAAGCAAAATCATTGCAGCACCTTCCCAAATAATGCAGTATTGCTCTTGTAGGCTTCCTCCTTGGAAATATTCAAAAGTTGCTTTGATAAAATCCTGAGAAGAGTCAGGATAGTTTCACTGCGTAACTAGGTCACATGAAGTGATGTATTTATCACACATAAACCTGTTTTTTATTCTCTTGTCTCACTCAGGCTACAACCTCCTCTTCTAAAACCTGCCTTTAATTTAGCTGGTTTCTCTAAAAATTGTCTTGGTTTTGTTAATATTTATTTCCTTGACTAAGAATTCCAGGGGAGAGGAAGGGCAAAGATTTCAAGCTGCTTCCGAGAATCTGAAAATTAACAGACATTATTACATTTATTATAGAAACTGAGATCACTATGCTTAGAATTTCAAGTCTTTCTCAGAAGAAGATGGTTTGATTTTGACATGAATACTGCTGAAAAAAGAGAAGATTAGTGTATGTGATTATAAATCTTAGTCAATGTATTTAAATAAACTCAAATAGATAGAAAAAGATGGTTATTTTGTGAATAACAATAACATATATACCTTTAAATTATACTTAAAAATATGATAGTCTGTGGAGACACTAGGTTTAACAAAGAGAGCATTTGCAAAGTAAAATAAAAATTCCATTTGATTACAAATACAAATCTGCTATTCCTCGTCCAATATTCTTTGAATATCCTTTTAATGTTCTCTCACATTTCCACTTTAGGAATTATGACTTTCTCAGGTAAAAATAAAACAAAAACACCACTTTTCATGGTGTAATCTGCATTTTGTAATATCTATTGATGTTGCAGGTAGGTAGACTCTCTAACCTAGCAACTCTATGCAGTAATGAAAATGGTTAATCTCCAGCCACACCAACAAACTGGATGAAACTTATAAATATGTTTAGTTAAAAAAAAAAAGCCAGAAAAAAAAACTACATATTGCATGTTTCCTTTTACATATATTTTTAAAAATGAAAAATAAACTATGGAGTTAGAAGTCAAAGCAGCAGTTAAATTAGCGAAAAAGAAGTGGAAGAGTAGTAGGGAGAGGGTAGAATGAGGCTTGTGGGGTGATGGAGATTTTATAATTGATGATGGAGTTGTTACACTTGATGCTGTCGTGGTATTTACCTAGTTGTATTCACGTTGTAATATTTCTTCAAGCTGTAAAATTGTAAATTATGTACTTTTCTTTATTCATATTATACTTCAATATACATTTTATGACATTTTAAGGAAAACAATCTATAATCCTTGGGGAAGGAATAAAAGAAAAGCATTTTCATACTCGGTAAATCCATGTGCATACGACGTGGATAAGGAAGGATTGACGCCGAGGCCTTCCGACGATGCAGGAGTGAAAGCACCTGGGCCTTTCGGGGCAGCTCTGGTGGAGCCCGACATGCCTGGGCTACCGTGCCTGTGATGTTTTGCTCGCTTTCTTCCTGGTTATTTAATAGTTAAGCTTGATTTGGAGGTCTTTCCAGGGATTTTGTGACTCTCCTAACATCCTTTCCGAATCCCTTTCTGCTGAAACTTACTAGAGTGGATTCTGACACCTGTAGCTAAGCAATTTGTTTATTTTAAAAATTACTTTGATAATCAAACTGTTGATCCTGTGAAGGTTTCTAGCTTTAAAACTGTCAAATGAGCAGTCCCGCCGTGTTCTTTCTCCCAAGTCAACCAGTAAAACCTGTGACCATTTGATGACATTTGGAAGTGAATGCTGATGTAGCGGATAGCTGCAGTTCTTATGAAGAAGGAACTATTTTGAGTTACCGAATGTCTAGTGCAGGGGGCCGGGGAGGGGGGGCGGATCTGGAACTGCGTGACTAAGAAAAGGGCCTTTCTCTCCTGCAGAGGCTGAAACAAGGCTGCAGATTAATTGTTGGGTCTGAGGAACAAAGAGGCAGAACAGGGTGATGCAAAGTAACTAAAATAAGTATAAATATCTTTGCTAATACAAGCATTAAAAAATAGGAACAGAACACATTAATATTGAGCTTGGGACAGAGAGTGCTCGGGGTTTAAAGAAAAAAAAAAGGTATTTGGAATAACTCAAACTAATCTGCTACAATTTAGACATTACAAAAATAACCAGATCCAAATGAATATAAAATTAGCTATGAACCAATCATAACTTCATTTTAAACAAAAGAGTTTTTGAAATGCAAGATTAACGTTTACGATATATTTTAATTTACTGCTGCTCACTTGAGCAATTGTATTGTTTACACCTTGACCAAATTATGGTTATTGCATAATTAGAGAATCATGTTCAGGTCAATAGCAAAATTTCATTATTCACCAAATGCAATTCTGTTTGAGTTTTATGTCTTTCAGGATGTTTAGTTAATATGGAATTCCTGAGGGTATTTTAAAATATACTTAAGTGTATCTCTTTCTATTTCATGATGTAGTATTACTTTATAACTTGTGTCCATAGAATATAACTTTAGAAATTCATTCAAGCCATAAAATTGGAAACTAGAGGTAATGAATACAAATGACTTTAAGTGCTTTGGTCACATGGCACAAACTGCAATCTGCATATATTACATTAAATTACTATTATGGTAAAAATTTTATGTAGTTATTAATTTAAAATCCTGTCTTTATAAAATATTCTGATTCAACCCAGTGAGGTAGAAACTTAACCCACATTTGTCTCCCAACACTGAACTAAACATGTAGTAGTTTAAAAAACAGAATGAGGGCTTAGGGTGTCACTAGTGAAATATAGACTTAAATTTTGTGACGAGAAGAAGAAAATCAGAAGGGAAATGGATCAAATAAGCAGAGGACTGACAATGTAGAATCCGGGTATAGTTGGGGAGGTGGCTGATTGTAACAATAGCAAATTTTCGTTTCTTTAACTCAGATTACTAAATATCCTATGTTGTGCAGGATATTTCTATGTAATAGCACATTTTCTTACCCCAAATGCTTTTATTACCTTCATTGAGAAAGCTGCAAGAGTGTTTTGAGATAGCATATTTATTGTGTGTACCACTGCTGACATTTGTTCACTGGGATAAGCACGTTAGTAAATTGTTTCTCTATTGATATTTGTTCTCAATGAAAGTTTTTGATTTTTTTTCTAATGGATAATGCCCTCAGAGTGTCCACTGGATATTAAAATTTCATCTTTTGAAATTGGCAAAGTGGTTATTTACACTTAAAAAGTAAAGTTTCTCTCTTGTTTGAGGGCTTTTTAACACCATTCTTGGTATTCTAACAGTATGTATAAGTTTCTATTCAGCTGGATATTAGCTAGCTTATGATTATTATAATATTATTTAAATTCAGTGAGTGATTTATTGAAGTAACTCACAGGCCTCCTGGAAACATTAATTAATTTCACTTCACTGTGACCTCTTTTCTCAGCAGGTCATGCATTGAAACTTGTCTTCAAAAACAGAAAATATGTAAGAAGTATTTATGTACATAAGAATATCGCATGATTATTTTTAACCAAAATTTTTTTTTAATTAAGGTATGTACATTGTGTTTTTAGACATAATGCTATTGCACACTTAATAGACTACAGTGTAGTGTAAACATAACGTTTATATCCACTGGAGAACCAAAAAATTCATGTGACTCCCTTTATTGCAGTATTCTCTTTATTGTGGTGGTCTGGAATGGAAACTGAGTGATTCCCGAAGTATGCTGCATGTATACATAATGAATTGATTACTATAGTCAAGTTAATTCACATATAATGCCCTCACATAGTTACCATTTTTTTTATGTGTGATGAGAGAACCTGAAATCTACACTGTTAGCAAATTTCCAGTATTAAAAACAGTATTATTAACTATAGCCAACATGTTGTATTCAATAGTTTAGATCTCTAGATGTATTCATATTACATAATTGCAAGTTTTTAACCTTTTACCAGGATCTCCCCATTTTCCCCACCTCCCTGCCTCTAGTAGCAGTGGGTCTACTCTCCAATTCTATGTGTATTTGTAGGTTCTGCATATAGTGTGAGATCTCACAGGGTTTTGTTTTGTTTTGTTTCTGTATCTGGCTTACTACATTTAGCATAATTTCCTACAGGTTTAGCTATTTTGTTGCAAATGACTGACAATTTCCATATCTTAAAAATTGTAAATAATGCTGCAGTGAACATAAGTGTGAAGATATCTCACCAAGGTAGTGATTTCATTTCCTTTGGGTATATACCACCAGTGGAATTGCTGGATCATATGGTAGTCCTATTTTTAATTTTTAGAGGAACCTCCATACTGTTTTCCATAAGAGTTATACCAATTTAAATTTCCACTAACAGTTATCAGGGTTTCCTTTTCTCCACATCTTCTCTACCACTTGCTGTATCTTGTCTTTCTGATAAGAGCCATTCTAACAAGTGTGAGGTGATATCACATTTTATTTCTGATTTGCATTTCCCTGATTATTAGTGATGTTGAGCACCTTTTCATGTACCTGTTGGTCTTTGTATGTCTTCTCTGGAAAAATGTATATTGAGGGCCTTTGTCAATTTTTAATCCAATTATTTGTTTTGTTTGTTTGTTTTTGCTATTTAGCTGTATGAATTCCTTATATATTTTGGATATTATCCTCTTATCAGATGTGTGGTTTAAGAATATGTTCTCCTGTTCTGTAGCTTGCTTTTTCATTTTGTTGATTGTTTCCTTTACTGTACAAAAACTTTTTAGTTTGATATTGTCCCACTTGCTTATTTTTGCTTTTGTTGCCTGAACTTTTAGTGTCAAATCCAAAAAATAATTGCAAAGATCATGCCAAAGCATTTTTTCCTATGTTTTCTAGGAATATTATAGTTTCATGTTTGCTGACTTATATTTTCAGATGCAAAAGAGTATCTAGTTTTCCCAATACCATTGCCCAGAGACACTATCCTTTCCCCATTGTGTATTCTTGGTGCCTTTGTCAAAAATTAGTTGACAGTATTATGTGGGTTTATTTTTGGACTCTATTCTGTTCCATTGTTCTGTATGTCTATGTGTGTCATATGTGTGTCTATATGTATTTTTAT
Source organism: Balaenoptera physalus (assembly GCF_965194825.1). Taxonomy (NCBI): domain Eukaryota; kingdom Metazoa; phylum Chordata; class Mammalia; order Artiodactyla; family Balaenopteridae; genus Balaenoptera; species Balaenoptera physalus. The sequence continues at coordinate 7,497,506 of NC_138882.1, forward strand.
ACCAGTACCACACTATTTTGATTAATACAGGTTTGTAATATAGTTTTAAATCAGGAAGTATACCTCCAGCTTTATTCTTTCTCAGTGTTTCTTTGGTTATTCAGGATCTTTTGTGGTTCCATACAAATTCTAGAATTGGCTTTTCTATTTCTGTGAAAAATGCCGCTGGGATTTTGATAGGGATTGAGTTGAATCTGTGTATCACATTGGGTAGTAGAGACATTTTAACAACATTAATTATTCCAGTTCATGAACACAGGATGCCTTTCCATTGACTTGTGTCTTCTTCAGTTTCTTCCTTCAATGTCTTATAGTTTTCAATTATCAGATCTTTCACCTTCTTAATTAAATTGATGTCTAACCACTTTATTCCTTTTAATACCATCATAAATGGGATTTTCCTTTTATTTTTTTTCTTTCAAAGGCAAGTCAAGTGAAACAGTGAGAGTGGAGAAAGAAACAAAGAAATCTGTAATTGGCTGTGATCAACAAATTTTTAAAACCACTGCACTTGGACCAGCTGGGATCATTTTCTTGATTTCCTTTTTAAATATATTGTTGTTGTTGTTGTTGTTTTCTTAAATTTATTTATTTATTTATGGCTGTGTTGGGTCTTCGTTTCTGTGTGAGGGCTTTCTCTAGTTGTGGCAAACGAGGGCCACTCTTCATCGTGGTGCGTGGGCCTCTCACTATCACGGCCTCTCTTGTTGTGAAGCACAGGCTCCAGATGCGCAGGCTCAGTAGCTGTGGCTCACGGGCCTAGTTGCTCCACGGCATGTGGGATCTTCCCAGACCAGGGCTCGAACCCATGTCCCCTGCATTGGCAGGCAGATTCTCAACCACTGCGCCACCAGGGAAGCCCTAAATATATTGTTTTTGATGTAAATAAATACACCTGATTTTCCTTTGTTGATTTTGTATTTTGCAACTTTACTAAATTCATTTATTCTAACAGGTTGTTTTTTTTTTTTCTAAGTGAAGTCTCTAGGATTTTCTACGTATAGGATTGTGTCACCTGCAAACAAAGATATTTTTACTTCTTTCTTTCCAATTTGAATACCTTGTATTTCATTTCTTTGTCTGATTGCTCTGGCTAGTACCTCCAGTACTTTGTTAAATAGAGGTAGTGAGAGTGAATATCTTGGCTTTGTACAAATTTTAGAGGAAAAGCTTTCAGTTTCTGTCCATTGCTTGTCATGTTAGTTGTGGCCTTTTTATAAATGCTCTTATTCTGTTGAGGAAATTTCCTTTTATAGCTATTGGGAATTCTTTTTTTATCATGCTTGGATATTGAACTTTTCAAGAGATTTTTATTCATCTATTGAAATGATACTTTTATTTTTCATTCTATTAATGTGGTGTATTGTGTAGATTCATTAGCATATGTCAAGCCAATCTTTTATCCTGGGGATAAATCCCACTTGGATGTGGCACATGATTTTTTTGATGTGTTGTTGAATTCAGTGTGCTAGTATTTTATTGAGAATTTTTGCACTTATGGTCATCAGAGATATTCATGTGTAGGTTTCTTTTTTGTGGTGTTTTTGTCTGAGTTTGGTATGAGGATAGTGCTGGCCTCTGAAAATGAGTTTGGAAGTATTTTCTCCACTTCTACTTTTTGGAAAAGTTTAAGAATTGGTAGTAAGTCTACTTGGACTATTTGGTAGAATTCAGCCATAAAGACATCTGGTCCTGAGATTTTCTTTGTTGGGTGATTTTTTATTACTACTTTAATCTCCTTATTTGTCATTGGTCTGTTCAGACTTCCTATTTCCTCTTAACTCAGTCTTGGTAAATTGTATGTTTCTAGGAATTTATCCTCTTTTCCTAGACTATCCAGTTTTTTCACATATAATTCTTCATAATCATCCCTTATGATCCTTTCTTATTTATGAGCAATCCATTGTAATGGTCCCTCTTTCATTTCTTTTTTTTTTTTTTTTTGAGTCTTCTCTTTTACTTTTTTTTGTTTGTTTGTTTTACTTAATCTACCTAAAAATTAGTTGATTTTATCTTTTGTTCGTTTGTTTTTTGTTTTCAAAAAACCAGTGAGTGAGAGTCACTAAACTAGTTTCCAGACTTCTCGCAGAGGGAATTAATCCATATATAACTGTGTATTTGGTGTGTCCATGGGAGGAGGGAAAGGCAGGAGCATTCTATTCTGCCATCTTGTGTAGAACTCTGATATTGCTTATTTTGAATACATATTATATATATGATGTAAGTTACTTCTTTATCCTAAAGAGATAACCTGTATCATAAGAAGTTTTAAAATAGAAAGAAAACACTTTTTTTTGAATTTTTGAATTTTATTTTATTTTTTTATACAGCAGGTTCTTATTAGTTATCCAATTTATACATATTAATGTATATATGTCAATCCCAATTCATCCCACCACCACCCCCCCACCACTTTCCCCCCTTGGTGTCCATACGTTTGTTCTCTACATCTGTGTCTCTATTTCTGCCCTGCAAACCAGTTCATCTGTACTATTTTTCTAGGTTCCACATATATGCATTAATATAAGATATTTGTTTATCTCTTTCTGACTTACTTCACTTTGTATGACAGTATCTAGATCCATCCACATCTCTACAAATGACCCAATTCCATTCCTTTTTATGGCTGAGTAATATTCCATTGTATATATGTACCACAACTTCCTTATCCATTCGTCTGTCGATGGGCATTTAGGTTGCTTCCATGACCTGGCTATTGTAAATAGTGCTGCAATGAACATTGAGGTGCATGTGTCTTTTTGAATTATGGTTTTCTCAGGGTATGTGCCCAGTAGTGGGATTGCTGGATCATATGGTAATTCTATTTTTAGTTTTTTAAGGAACCTCCGTACTGTTCTCCATAGTGGCTGTATCAATTTACAGTCCCACCAACAGGGTAAAAGGGTTCCCTTTTCTCCACACCCTCTCCAGTTTGTTGTTTATAGATTTTCTGATGATGCCCATTCTAACTGGTGTGAGGTGATACCTCATTGTAGTTTTGAGTTACGTTTCTCTAATAATTAGTGATGTTGAGCAGCTTTTCATGTGCCTCTTGGCCATCTGTATGTCTTCTTTGGAGAAATGTCTATTTAGGTCTTCTGCCCATTTTTGGATTGGGTTGTTTGCTTTTTTAATATTGAGCTGCATGAGCTGTTTATATATTTTGGGGATTAATCCTTTGTCTGTTGATTTGTTTGCAAATATTTTCTCCCATTCTGACAGTTGTCTTTTTGTCTTATTTATGTTTTCCTTTGCTGTGCAAAAGCTTTTAAGTTTCATTAGGTCCCATTTATTTCTTTATTTTTTTATTTCCATTACTCTAGGCGATGGATTAAAAAAGATCTTGCTGTGATTTATGTCAAAGAGTGTTCTTCCTATGTTTTCCTCTAAGAGTTTTATAGTGTCTGGTCTCACATTTAGGTCTCTAATCCATTTTGAGTTTATTTTTGTGTATGGTGTTAGGGAGTGGTCTAATTTCATTATTTTACATGTAGCTGTCCAGTTTTCCCAGCACCACTTATTGAAGAGACTATCTTTTCTCCATTATATATCCTTGCCCCCTCTGTCATAGATTAGTTGACCGTAGGTGCATGGGTTTATCTTTGGGCTTGTTATCCTGTTCCATTGATCTATATTTCTGTTTTTGTGTCAGTACCATATTGTCTTGATTACTGTAGCTTTGTAGTATAGTCTGAAGTCACAGAGTCTGATTCCTCCAGCTCTGGTATTTTCCCTCAAGACTGCTTTGGCTATTTGGGGTCTTTTGTGTCTCCATACAAATTTTAAGATTTTTTTGTCCTAGTTCTGTAAAAAATGCCATTGGTAATTTGATAAGGATTGCATTGAATCTGTAGATTCCTTTGGGTAGTATAGTCATTCTCACAATATTGATTCTTCCAATCCAAGAACATGGTATATCTCTCCATCTGTTGGTATCATCTTTAATTTCTTTCATCAGTGTCTTATAGTTTTCTGCATACAGGTCTTTTGTCTCCCTAGGTAGGTTTATTCCTAGGTATTTTATTCTTTATGTTGCAATGGTAAATGGAAGTGTTTCCTTAATTTCTCTTTCAGATTTTTCATCATTAGTGTATAGGAATGCAAGAGATTTCTGTGCATTCATTTTGTATCCTGCAACTTTACCAAAGTCATTGATTAGCTCTAGTAGTTTTCTGCTGGCATCTTTAGGATTCTCTATGTATAGTATCATGTCATCTGCAAACAGTGACACTTTTACTTCTTCTTTTCCAATTTGTAGTCCTTTTATTTCTTTTTCTTTTCTGATTACCTTGACTAGGACTTCCAAAACTATGTTGAATAATAGTGGTGAGAGTGGACATCCTTGTCTTGTTCCTGATCTTAGAGGAAATGCTTTCAGTTTTTCACCATTGAGAATGATGTTTGCTGTGGGTTTCTCATATATGGCCTTTATTATGTTGAGGTAGGTTCCCTCTATGCCCACTTTCTGGAGAGTTTTTATCATAAATGGGTGTTGAATTTTGTCAAAAGCTTTTCCTGCGTCTATTGAGATGCTCATATGCTTTTTATTCTTCAGTTTGTTAATATGATTGACTTGTATATATTGAAGGGTCCTTGCATCCCTGGGATAAATCCCACTTGATCACGGTGTATGATCTTTTTATGTGTTGTTGGATTCTGTTTGCTAGTATCTTGTTGAGGATTTTTGCATCTATATTCATCAGTGATATTGGTCGGTAATTTTCTTTTTTTATAGTATCTTTGTCTGCTTTTGGTATCAGAGTGATGGTGACCTCAGAGAATGAGTTTGGGAGTGTTCCTTCCTCTGCAAATTTTTGGAAGAGTTTGAGAAGGATGGGTGTTAGCTCTTCTCTAAATGTTTGATAGAATTTGCCTGTGAAGCCATCTGGTCCTGGGCTTTTGTTTGTTGTAAGATGTTTAATCATAGTTTCAATTTCATTACTTGTGATTGGTCTGTTCATATTTTCTATTTCTTCCTGGTTCAGTCTTGGAAGGTTATACCTTTCTAAGAATTTGTCCATTTCTTCCAGGTTGTCCATTTTATTGGTGTAGAGTTGCTTGTAGTAGTCTCTTAGGATGTTTTGCATTTCTGCGGGGTCTGTTGTAACTTCTCCTCTTTCATTTCTAGTTTTATTGATTTGAGTCCTCTCCCTCTTTTTCTTGATGAGTCTAGCTAATGGTTTATCAATTTTGTTTATCTTCTCAAAGAACCAGCTTTTAGTTTTATTGATCTTTGCTATTTTTTTCTTTGTTTCTATTTCATTTATTTCTGCTCTTTATGATTTCTTTCCTTCTTCTAACTTTGGGTTCTGTTTGTTCTTCTTTCTCTAGTTCCTTTAGGTGTAAGGTTAGATTGTTTATTTGAGATTTTTCTTGTTTCTTGAGGTAGGCTTGTATTGCTATAAACTTCCCTCTTAGAACTGCTTTTGCTGCATCCCATAGGTTTTGGATCGTCGTGTTTTTGTTGTAATTTTCTCTAGGTATCTTTTGATTTCCTCTTTGATTGCTTCAGTGATCTCTTGGTTATTTAGTAACATATTGTTTAGCCTCCATATGTTTGTGTTTTTAATGTTTTTTTCCCGGTAATTGATTCCTAATCTCATAGTGTTGTGGTCAGAAAAGATGCTTGATATGATTTCAATTTTCTTAAATTTACTGATGCTTGATTTAGTGATCCTTGCTGGGTAGAATAACCTTGGTTGTAGGTTCTTCCCTTTCATCACTTTAAATATATCATGCCACTGCCTTCTGGCTTGTAGAGTTTCTGCTGAGAAATCATCTGTTAACCTTATGGGAGTTCCCTTGTATGTTATTTGTCATTTTTCCCTTGCTGCTTTCAATAATTTTTCTTTGTCTTTAATTTTTGTCAGTTTGATTACTATGTGTCTCGACGTGTTTCTCCTTGGGTTTATCCTGCCTGGTACTCTCTGTTCTTCCTGGACTTGGGTGGCTGTTTCCTTTCCCATGTTAGGGAAGTTTTCAACAATAATCTCTTCAAATATTTTCTCGGGTCCTTTCTGTCTCTCTTCTCCTTCTGGGACCCCTATAATGTGAATGTTGTTGCATTTAATGTTGTCCCAGTGGTCCCTTAGGCTGTCTTCATTTCTTTTCATTCTTTTTTCTTTATTCTGTTCTGTGGCAGTGAATTCCACCATTCTGTCTTCTAGGTCATTTATCCGTTCTTCTGCCTCAGTTATTCTGCTATTGATTCCTTCTAGTGTATTTTTCATTTCAGTTATTGTATTCTTCATCTCTGACTCCCAGAGTAATGGAAATAAAAAATAAATAAATGGGGCCTAATTAAGCTTAAAAGCTTTTGCACAGCAGAGGAAACCATCAACAAAACAAAGAGACAACCAACAGAATAAGAGGAAATATTTTCAAACGAAGCCACTGACAAGGGCTTAATCTCCAGAACATAGAAAGAGCTCATAAAGTTCAATATCAAACAAACAAACAAAAAAACCTCAATTGGAAAATGGGCAGAAGATCTAAAAAGACATTTCTCCAAAGAGGATATACAGGTGGCCAAAAAGCACATGAAAAGATGCTCAACATCACTAATTATTAGAGAATTGCAAGTCAAAACTACAGCGAGGTATCACCTCACACTTGTCAGAATGGCTATCATCAAGAAGTCTACAAATAATAAATGCTGGAGAGGGTGTGGAGAAAAAGGAACCCTCCTACACTGTTGGTGGGAATGTAAATTGGTACAACCACTATGGAGAACAGTGTGAAGTTTCCTTAACAATCTAAAAATAGAGCTACCATATGATCCAGCAATCCCATTCCTGGACGTATATCCAGAGAAAATCATAATTTGAAAAGATACATGCACCCCAATGTTCATAGCAACACTATTTACAGTAGCCAGGACGTGGAAGCAACCTACCTAAGTGTTTATTGACAGATGAATGGATAAAGAAGATGTGGTACCTATATACAATGGAATATTGCTCAGCCATAAAAAGAATGAAAGAATTCTGCTCACAGCAACATGGATAAGTCTAGAGATTCTCATACTAAGTGAAAAAAGCCAGACAAAGACAAATACCATATGATATCACTTATATATGGAATCTTAAAAAAAAGGTTCAAATGAACTTATTTACAAAACAGAAATAGACTTACAGACTTAGAAAACAAACCTATGGTTACCAAAGGCAGAGGGTGTAGAGGGATAAATTAGGAGTTTGGGATTAAAATATACACAATACTAGATATAAAATAGATAATCAACAAGGACCTACTGTATAGCACAGGGAACTATACTCAGTATCTTGTAATAACTTATAATGGAAGAGAATGTAAAAAAAAAAATGTATGTGTGTGTGTATATATATATATATATATACATATAACTGAATCACTTTACTGTACACCTTAAACTAACACAACATTGTAAATCAACTATATTTCAGTAAAAATTTTAAAAAATGTACCTATCAAAATATAATTTAAGTCAATAGGCAAGAATAGATTGTACTTAACCAGCTTTGTTCATTAAGGTATTTAATTCTGAGACTAAATGTTAACCATTTAAAAAGTCTTTCTCTTCAGTATAAAAAATAAAATAAAATAGAATCAAACCATAAATACATAAACATTGTTAACAGGACTAACAAATGATAAAATTGGAATTTCATAGAGGTGAAGAGATTGGCTGTATCTCAAGATGCAATCTGTAATTAAAACCCAGTTTCTTTTCTGAAGACCAATACCTTCAGTGTCACTGCATAAGAAACCAGCTAAGACCTTAGGAAGAGGTGGTCAAAGTTCTGAGAGTGTGTGAAGAGGAGAGGGATTTATCTTCCTTGAGTATTTACAAGAGCCATTTAGTAAGAGATGCTATAATGCAACAGAAATTGAAATTAATAAATGCAAATATTTCATAGAAAAATCATCCAATGTTTAAGAAGAAAAGAGAAGTACTATTTGTTTATCATTTACTGTGTACTGATTTCTAATAAATAAAATCTCATTTATTTCTGTATGTTAGTTATCATCACCTCATTTTATAGAAGAGACTTGGAGAAATCCAAGTTATTATGCTAATAAATGTTGGACCTGAGATAAGAATGCAATTTCGATGATATTGCCTCAGTATTATTTAATGGGATAACCATAGGTTGGAAATCTAGAAGATGTAGGCTAAAAAAAAAAAGAAAGAAAGAAAAAAGAAAAAGAAATGTCAGGGTGATTACAATGTTTATATAAAGTTTGTTTCAAGTTATATAATGATATATCATGGAAATTTTGAAATGTGAAATTATCAAAGGCTCCTAGAACTTCTGTCTTCATAATATGTCATTTGATGAAAAGAGATTTGGAGGTTTATCTTATTTTAATAGATGCCACATGACTAATACTGTACAATAGTCCTTCCACATGTTAATAATACTCAGGTATTAAATGATGAACAAGTTGCAGAGGGATGACTGATAATTTATAAATAAGGTATGTTAGGATTTAAGTTTTAATTTCTAGAAAAATAGTACCAAATAACCCCAAACAAAAAGAGCAAACCCAAAATCTTAATCTTGATTTAAAACCAAAAAAAATCTGGAAATCTTCATCAAAAGATTACCTAGAAAAAAAAAATGGTGACTCTGTTTAATGAAGTCCTTGAAGTTCTGCTGAAATCCTTTAATCACAGGGAATTTAGTTAATTCCTCATTTGTCAAAGAAACAATTACTTCAGTATGGGTTGTGCTGAATATGACAAAGCCATGAGAGAAAAGATTCCACATTTTCATGAGTTATTTTAATTTATATGCTACCCATGAAGGCATTCAAATCACTCTAATGATTCAATAAAGAGAAGGTAAGATTGCCCTTAAAAGAAAGTGGGCACTTGCACATTTGCTTGGATGGCACAAAACTGAATTCATACACACACATATATATATATGTAAAGATGATATTTTACTTCAGAATATTTTAGTGTTTAATTTACTCTGCTTTGGAAGCATTTCCTACGAAGGGAATGAAACAAGTAGGCTATGAAGGTCCCAAGTTGTAAATTTTGCCAATGTACTTGTAGTGTTTGGATATATCCATGGCAGTATTTTGCAGTTCTAGTTTTGAATGTTATTCAGAAGTTTAATGGCTAGATAAGCTTATTTTGCACAGCAAGCCTGGAGTCTGAACTCTGCGTGGGAGCCTGAGTACTGGGGGCCTTTTCAGTTCCAACTTGCTTTACTCACCATGCGTGATGACTGAGCACGTAAGGTTCCTTCCTCACATCATGTTATCAGGCCCTGACCCCTTAACATTTTCCAAAACTGCACACTCCCACTTTACCAGCGGTGTGCGCCTATAAATATATCATTTTTACAATATTAATCTTTTCCAAGTGGTACACCAGATACATCTTTATCTGGTTATAGTTTACACTCAATTTGCTAATGTTTACCCTTTCATCTAGAACATTGTAGCATATTTGCATTTTCTGTTATTTCAGTCATCATACTCTTTTCCCAATTATCTTTCCTTTTACTTTAGACCTACAATCTATAGTCACTTATGAAAAATTTGGTCTCATCACACGATATAAACAACTTCTTTCTCTGGCAGTCACTACCCTTACCCTATTTCATTTTGCTTCATTGCACTTGGAACCCATTATTTATATGTTTATTTGTATATTTTACTTCTTCCCTATTAAACTGTAGACTCCAGGAGCTCAACGATTAAGATGTATGGTTTCAGTATACCCACAGTCTATAACAGTGCTTGCCATGCTGGAGTAGTATGTACTCAACAAATATTTGTTAGACAATGTAATAGTAGTTCCCCAACAAATATTTGTCAAATAAAGGAAAGAATGAGTAAATTCTTAGAGGCAACAGGAAAATATCCCTCTTGAATTTCTATGAGAGACTGCTTTTTGTTAGCTACTAACAGCTCATAATTGTATATCTATCCGCAAAATATTTAAACTTAAGTAGAAATATTCTGTCCATTGATGTAATTAATTTCACTTTCTACCTTATGGGCTTCAAAAGAAAAAAAATCTAAAACCTTGCCTTGATATTTTCTAGCAAGTTTCATCCATTTATTGAATAATATAACTGATTATTTCCATAGAAATATATACTTCTGATAGCAAAGTTCTTGCCAAGCTGGAAAGATTTATTTTCACCATGTAACTTGACAGCAGATTTATAGAAAACATTTCTTATGAGTTAAAAAAAAAAAAAAAAACAGTTGTAAATTGTTTTATCCAATTAAAATAAAACATCAACTTTTAATACTATATTTTAAACCTCTGTAAAAACTGAATTAAGTTTGTAATTGTTAAGTAAATACAATTTAAAAAATTGAAAAGCTATTGCTCCATATGAAGGCAGCTTTCTCAAAAGTATGTGTGGTTACATTCATTTTTATCAGTCATATATTTTGTGATAAAATTTTTACAAGGTAGATTAAAAAACAATGGAAAGTAATGTTTTTTTCTTGGAAAAATAACACACCATATACCAATATATTTTGCATAGAATATTTTGGTTTATAAGCGTTACATATGACACTATGTATAAAGTAAGTTTAAATCTTGTTTTTAATTATTTTTCTTTTGCTACTAGCATGTCTAATTATAGATGTGTATAGACCATATACAAAATTGTTTCCTGCCATTTATAATGACAGAATATGCCACTTAGGAAAGATATATCTTCATGATATGAAATAACTCTTTATTTCTAAATTAATATAGCCTATTAACACCATTTGTTAAAACATTATACCAATTTTAAAGAGCCACTCTATTAATTATATTATCCAGAAGCTTTAAGTTATTGAGTCATATTAGTCAAAGTTTAATGGCAGCTTTGTAACACTCAGCCATACCTTAAATATTTAATGAGGTTAAATACATTTCCAGTAGGAGGGCAACATAATATCATAGATCCTTTGTACTGTGGATCTCCAGGATACCCCAAAATCGCATGATTACATGCAATCCACACACAAAGCATTTTTTAAAAAAATTATATGGTTCAGCAGTTAAGTTTCACACTGCCTGAAACTCAGTGTTTGTTGTTTTTATGGAGGATTGTTATTAGACAATTTTTAAATTATTTTGCATAACAAAAATGGCCTGTTAACTAAAGAATGAATGTCTACTTGCTTATCAAATTCTTACTTTGTAATCTTTCTTCCTTTAGAACACTAGATATTTTGTGCTGTGGTCTATTGGATGGAAGTGTTCTGGAGGATAGTCCTAATGAAAACTTAATGTTTCCTTTGCAAATCTCTGGCTATATTTTTTCTTCAGTTTTAAATTTAAATGTTTTGCCCATTATGTGTAAATGTTTATATTATTTCATTTACTTTGCCTGCTCTTCAGTGAGCTTTTTTGATCTAGAAACACAGGACTTTATTCAGCTTAGTACAGGTTTATTTTAATATTAGATCTTTCATTATTAACACTGTTACATTTGTCCTGGTCTCTAGCTCAGAAAACCAATCCATAGGTTGAGTTAATTAATTCATGTATTTATTTAACATAGTGGATTGTATTGAATATTTTATCCATTTTGAATTATGTTATAGTTCTAATGTCAATTCATATTTTGGGCTTTACTTGTTTGTTTGTTTTTTTCAAGTTTGTGGTAATTTGATACTGCAAGGAAACTCAGCATAGGAGCAGAGCTTTGGAGAGGCATGAGAGATAACTGCTTGTATGTTAATGAAACTTACCACTAAGAAAAACAATTAAAGGACATCATGGCCTATTAAATGAGTTAATTTATACTCACTATCAATTACACTCAAAAATATAAATTCTTTAGAGATAGATTATTTTCCCAAAATGCTACATCATTTAGTCAGTGGACTTAGAAGTCCAAATAGTTCCTCCTCTATTTTTACTTATCACTCCCTGTGAACTTCACGTAGGTAACACAGCTTATGTTCATGGTCCCTGTGGTCCTTGTGACTATGGGGATTTTTTTTTCTTTTATCTTAATCTTCCACACTGAAAAAAAATTAAGGATGAAGCCACGTTTGTATTTTTGATTTAAAATTGAGACACAAGCTTTGTTGATACACAAAACTAAATGTCTCTAGGTTCTCATCTTGTCTTTTTATGAGGACACGAATCCCATCATGGGGGGCCCCTCTCTCACGACTTCATCTAAACTTAATTACCTCCCAAAGGCCCCACCTCCAAGTACCATCATACTCCAGTCAGGGCTTCAATATATGAATTTTGGGGAACCACAAACATTTAATCTGTAACAAGTCTGCCACTTCTCAATGTCCCTAAGATATCTGCTGTGCTTTCAGGTATTGGATGCAGGTATAATAATGTCAAGCAAAAGTAAAAGAAGCTTTTCTACCCTAGCACCTCTTTTTAATCAGAAAAATATCCTGACTCAGATGCTCTTCATCAGACGTCCTCTTGTTTGCTAGTATTTTGCCACATCCTTTTCTCTAAAATTTCAACCAGTCAACATAAAGGAAATAGAATTACCATGATGTATTAGCTTAATTAAGAATCATTGCCTGGGTTTTGCGAAAGGCTTATTTTTCTCTGAAGCACAATGTCATTGGGTTTATATTAGAAAGGGATACGGTGGGAGAAATTGATATTTTTAGGCAAGAATGAGTGTCTAACATAGTCACTGGCTGCCTGAGTAATGTTGAGAAGTCAATTAATTCTTCTCACCCTCAGTTTCTTTATAAATTCGTTATGACTTACATTAGTTATCTACTGACTCATAAAAGATATCCCCAAATTTAGGAGCTTAAAGCAACAGACCTCTATAGTCTCAAAGTCTCTGAGGGTCAGGAATACAGGAGCAGCTTAGCTGGGGGTTTTGGCTAGGGTCGTTTATGAGGTGAAAATCTACCTAGTATGTGGCTATAGTCACCTGAGACTCAACTGAGGTAGAAAGATCCACTTGTGACTTTTGGCAAGGCTTCCATCCTCTCTGGTGTTCTCACCATGAAGAGACTGGAGACTCCAGGTTCTCACCATGAAGCCTCTTCATAGAGCTGCTCAAATATGGCAGCTTGCTCCCCCCAGAGACAGTGATCTAAGAGAAAGGATGGAAACACCACCAGGATGGAGGCTGCAGTGTTTTTTAAGTAAATGAGATAATAGGAATGAGAATATATGTATGAATAATAAAACTTGTGTAACTCTGAGAACGATATATTTTCATTCATGAAAGCTTTACTAACTTCCCTCAAATAATGCCATAGAAAGACAAATTGTATTTTGGCCGAAGATAACATTTTCCTGAAGGGAAAGTATTTATAAAAGAATCTGGCACAAATTATGTATTGTCAAGGAAAAGACAAATCTGACCCTGTAAAGAATATTCAGTCTTGAGAATATCCTTTGTTTTTCTTTATGTGGGCTCATTTCTCCTCACGCCTCCCCACCTTCCCCCTCAGGATTTCCAAAATAATTTTTCTAATTCCATTTCAAGCAGTCTGAAAATACAAATATTTGCCTTTAGTGAATAAATTTAGAATTCACTAGAAAATACAGACTTTCATGAACAGAAAAGAGAAAGAGAAAAAAAAAAAAGCCTCATCAACAAGGTATATGGTAAGAATAAATTATTTCCTCTTCCTGCTCAGATGAGATCTATAGCATTACTCAATATTTGACAAAGGTTTAGATATTGTGAAAACATTGGAAACCTTTACAGATAAAGTATTCATGGTATAGTGGTATACCATTATATTCCATGGTTCTTTGTCTTTTTAATATCAAAAGAGTCAATCAACTGGCTACAGTGTAGGTCCAATGGCTAGAAAGTAGTATGACTTAAAATCCCAGTGAGTTAGTTTGATTGTCTCTTCATTTTGGTTCATATATAGTCATAATGAAATTAAGAATATAGAAAGATTCAAACAAGTTAAGGTTTTTTTCTCTATAAACAATTTGTATATTAATATTGATAGGAAAATGTCTCATATACAATTATACTTTTCTGTCTGTACTGCTAATTTCTGAGTTTATGAATTTTTTTATAACCTTTTGATTATTCAAGTCAGATAAGATAGAAGGGAGGTAACTACAAAACTAATGTGTCATTTTTGTAAGATTATCTTATTGGTGAGATTATTACCTGTGTCTATGTAATGTAATAATTGTATTTAATACAATTTAAGAAAAACTAAAGCTTGTTTTTGTTTTAATAATTATTAACTTTATTTGTCAATGATATTGCTTAAGTAGTTAATTTGCCCCCATTTTCCTAAGAAAAAAAATCCTTATAAATGAAAAAGTTTTAAATGCAATTTATTTACAATTGTTTTTTATCTTATTCATTACGGCTATTACAATAATGTATTGTACAAAATAGCTATTATTTTATAATAGATTTATCTTACATGATAGTGATTAAAATTGCAAAATAAAATAATTTTGCTGATAGCCCCCACTAGATGTCTACTTTTAGATAATAATCAATATTAATAGAGTTCCTCTATTTACATAGACATTTGGAGACTAAGTGAACTCTTAAGTGAACTCTTGGTTCATTCATAATTCAATGTTTTTTAATGTATCACTGTATATCATTTATGCTCTTCTTGGAAAATAGATGTACTCTTGGGGCTTATTAATAAAATATATTCTGTAATATAAATTAGCATATATGTGTTACTTTAGAGTAGTACATTTTTCCAGTTTCTAATCTAGACTTTTATTAAAAAATGGAATTGTTTTGTTGGTTTTGGTATATACTAAGACTTTTGGTAACATTTAGATTTGTTATTTTACTTTCATTCTGTTTAGGCTATTTGAAACTAGTTTATATTTCCTGGATAAATAGAGGACAGAGAAAGAAAAATATTCTGCATTTGTGCTTCTGGCTACCAAGTAGTTGTAGGAGCTGGAATTGCCCTTCTTCTTTAAATAGAAAATCAAAAACAGGTATGATAAACAGTTTCAAATACTAGAAAACAGGCAACACAGGAAATTGATTCTGGAGAAAAGGGACATGAAGTTGGTAAACCCTCCATTTGTCCAGGTTATTGCCTAGAGAGAATTTCCATGTTACAAAACAGAGAGGGAGAACTCACACAGAGTTTGGGGGGCTTGCTGAGTTGAGGAGACAGAGTTCAGAGAAGCTTAGATGGGTCGAACTTAGAGGGAAACGTAGTGGAGATGAAGATACTGCACAAAGAGAGGAGCTCAGGAGATCTGCATTTAACTGTCTGCTTGGGTCCTGAGCAGAGTTCTGAACTATGCATGAATGGAAAGAAATTTCCTCAGCCAGGGAAGGAGGGACAGAGAACAAGTTGGCAGGATAGTCCCTGGTGCTCTCACGAGTTAGTGACTAGATTGTGCTCCAATCAACCAGAGAGAAAAACCTCTTCAATCATGTGGCACCTCATAGAATGTTCAGAATATTTTTGTTTTACTTGATGTATAAAATCAGCACTCGAGTAAAGGCTGCTCTGGACCTCCCCTAACAAAGCTTAACGGGAGCTCTCTAAAGAAGTACATATCATATGATATCGCTTATATGTGGAATCTAAA
The DNA here is from genome assembly GCF_965194825.1 of Balaenoptera physalus. NCBI lineage: Eukaryota > Metazoa > Chordata > Mammalia > Artiodactyla > Balaenopteridae > Balaenoptera > Balaenoptera physalus. The sequence goes on from NC_138882.1 coordinate 7,513,017, forward strand.
ACAAAGTGTACAAATGAACTTATTTACAAAACAGAAGTAGAGGCGCAGATATAGAAAACAAACTTATGGTTACCAGGAGATAAGGTGGGGAGGATAAACTGGGAGATTGGGGTTGACATGTACACTGCCATATATAAAATAGATAACTAATAAGAACCTGCTGTATAGCACAGGGAACTCCACTCAATACTCTGTAATGGCCTACATGGGAAAAGAATCCAAAAAAAAAAAACAAGAGTGGATATATTTATATGTATAACTGAGTCACTTTGCTGTACACCTGAAACTAACACAACACTGTAAATCAACTATACTCCAATAAAACTTATTTAAAAAGAATTAAATATATTAGAAGTAAATTAACTAAACCTGAATAAAGTCCATGATATTTTAAGTATAACAGAATTTGGCACCAACCAGAGTAAAATCTAAAATGGCCAGCACCCAATAAAAAAATCACCAGTCATCTACACAAGTAGACAAATAGACCCATAACCAGGATAAAAATCAGCAAAAACAGACATATTTAGAAATAACCCAGACGATAGAACAGACAGACATGGATATTAATACTCCTATTGTGAGTATACACCATATGTTTAAGAAAGTAGACAGAAACATGAATGTGAGGAGAAGAGACATGAAACTACTAGTGGTGAAAAATATAATATCTTAAATGAAAAGTACATTGAATGGGGTAACAGCACATTGAACACGACAGAAGGAAAAATTACTGTGCTTAAAGGACATCACAAAAGAAACTATCCAAATAGACCCCTGACAAGAAACAGACTAAAACAAAGAAAAAGAAACAGTGAACAGAGCACCAATGAGTTGTGGGTTAATATCAGTTGGACTAACATCATACAACTGGAATCCCAGAAGAAGAGGAGAGAATAGGGGAAGGAAAGTGGAAAATATATTGAATATATTTGAATATGTTATTTGAAGAAAAATGGTTGTATTTTTGAAGAAATATAAACCCAGTGTATTAGTTTCACACTGCTGCTGTAATAAATTATCACAACTTGGTGGCTTAAAATGACACAAGTTTGTTATCTTAAATTAGTAGTGATCTGAATCCCAAAATTGGCCTCACTGGGCTGATATCAAGGTGTAAGCAGTATCACATTCTTTTTTCTACAATCAGGTAGAGGCTCTACAATCAGGTTATTTTTTGCCTTTTCCAGCTTCTAGAGGCTACATGCATTCCTTGGCTGGTGCCCCTCTTCCATCTTCAAAGCCACCAATGGCCAGTGAAGGTTTTTCACGTTGCATCACTCTGATACTGACTCTTCTTTCTCCAGCTTCCACTTTTAAGGACTCTTATAATTACTGCCCAAATCCAGAAATAGTGAAAAAATAAAGCCACTAAATTAATAAATAGGATTTCGTAAGGGTTTATTTTGCATATAAGAACAGTTCACAAACTGGGAACTTTCGAAAATAAAAACTGTTTTGGAGCTCAGAGGCATGAAGTTGCAGGATGACTATAAAATGAAAATGAGGAAGTTGTTTAATCTGTACAATGATTGGCTATTCCCATGGGGGTTTCCAGATGGCAGGGGATTGGTTAAACATGACTATCTCATACCATTTTTAGGGAGATGACTAAAATTGCTTTTATGATTATCAGAGACATTTACAAGAAATAACATAAGTTTCATTTATGTTCATGAAATAAACTAGATTTACTTTTGCTTACGTGGCTTAAATAGTTTGTCTGCTCAGAAAATTCTTAAATCTGTTCTCCATTTTGTTTTTAATATTAACATTACAGTGGCCCCTTCTGGATGATCTTTGATAATCTCCCTACCTTAAAGTCAGATTATTAGCAGCCTTAACTCCATCTGCCACCTTAATCCCCCTTTTCCATGTAACATAACATATTAACAGTGTCTTTGGATTTGGACTTGGATATCTTTGGGGGCTCATTATTCTGACTATCAAACCTGCATATTCAGTAAGTTCAACAAATTCCAGGCAGAAGAAACATGAAGAAAAGCACATGAAGACACATCATAATCAAGTTGCTAGAATCAGAGAAAAAGAACAAAACTAAAAAGCAACCAGAGATTTAAGGCATACAACATTTTAAATGATGTTGCTTCCAGTAATCTAACCAGATCAAGGTGTCAGCAGGGTTGGTTTCTTCTGAGGTCTCTCTCCTTGTCTGGCAGACAACTACATTCTTGCAGTGTCCTCATGTGGTCTTTCCTCTTTGTGTGCCTGTTTCTGATTATAACTTATCTTGAGCACATCAGAGAGTTGACTTCAGAGGACAGCGGAATACCCTGACTTCCTAAGAGGGAGAAGTCATTGAAATAGTGTCAGGGTACATTTCAATTTTGCCAGAGCAAAGTGAGAAAGGGAGAAAGCTATCTTAGCTATCTTAAACCAAATTAAAAGCTTAGCTATCTTAAATTAAAAACTTAGCTATTAAAAGGTAGCTATCTTAAAACCAAATTAGAAGAAATCAGCTAAAGTTTTAAAAACACGTTAAAGCCAAGGTTGAGCTGTCATGTGAGTTTGCAAAAATTGGGGTGTATCATGTCAAGATGAGGGTTCCAAACCCTCACAAAGCTCTTTTCTGTGGTTTTCCACTGAGTGCTTATGAAAAAGACTGGGCAGTGCAGGAGTCCATAGAGAGCTTCCCTGGGTGGAACAGATGTTCGGTAGGTGATGGGTGGTCCCTAGAGGATAAGCACAAAGCCCCACTCGTATACCTATGACCTTTTCTCCTAAGAAGTAAAATTCTTAAGCTGTGGAGGGAGAAGCTGCAAATTCTGTCTTTCAAAACCCAGTAGAGAAAAAGAACAAAAAACCCATAACTGATTCTAAGAGATGAGTAAAAACAAAACTGATCTACTTCTGTAGGACAAATAGGCAACCCTCTGGCTCCCAAGATAAAGTCAAATTTCCTTTGAAGTTCAGAGGAAGAAAGAAAAAAAAAATCCCTCTCCCGGAGAAGGGACAGCAAAGGATCTTGGACAGAGGATCCGGTACCTAAACCAAGCAGTGGTCTTCTCTCTGTGTATGGGAGTTAGGGATCTGATGCCCAAGACCAAGCAGAAATACTTGGGTTTGACTGTCTTGGGCTGAAGGAAGGGGAAGGCTCAAAATTACATCAGTCCTGAGAACTGGGACTCCACCTAAGACTGTAGCTGTACCATGACAACAGAGAACACCCCTGTCCCCATCACAGGCTCTGCATCAAGTAGCAGACAACACTGAATCTACCTGTGGAGGAGGGCCAATAGCATGAAGAGAGACGATGTCTGCGGTCAGATGAAAGCCGAGGGGCAGCAGTCAAATGGTTAAGAAACCCTCAGGACCCCAGCCCCTACTCTGAACACAAGGCAAGAATAGCTGACCATCAGAAGACGTTGAAATAAGAGCTACACTAAGGTAATGATAGTGACAACACAACATAAACACGGGTCAACATCTGATTGTAGTGACCATCACCCTAACAACCTGATAGACATGCCCGTATGCAGATATAAAGACCATTTAATTCACTGAGGTCCCATATGAAATACGGTATGGTAAATTAAGTGTATTGTAAATACTAGGAAAACCAATGTAAATGATATACTTGTTAATCATTTAAAAATAAGTATTTACAATACGTGCTTACAAATAGGCTAATGGTGTAAGAATAAATCTATTTGTGATGAAGAAAATGTTAAGAATTCATAAATTTAATGAAGTTGCCCTCTATGTGAGCAAGTCCTGACCAAGGATTTTTGAGTTTTTCTCTACATTTCATTTTATTATTACAGAATACAACTCATCTCAGTTGTTCCTACTGGTAAATATAAAATATATTTACATAACAATAAAAATAACCATAGCTGTACTTGTAAAGTTATTCATCTTGATTATTATTGCATTGTGTTCAATTTTACTTGATTAAATCATTTGATTAGAGCTCAGATTTGAAAATCACTACTTATACGTTTTCCTTAATTTCAATCATTAAAAACAATAAAAAATTAACAAAAAGGGGAATGGTACATAAAAACACTTATAATTGTTGATCAATCAATCTAGCTATTTGAAAAACCACAGTTCACAGTTACATTCACTTTTTGCCCTTAAGATAATCTAGTTAAACTTTAACAGCACGTTCTTTTTATTTATGGAAATGAGGCAGACAACCTTTTGACTAGAGAACTTGACAAAGGGCAAAATAGCTAGCCTTCATGGAAATCAAATCTCAACATCAAATTCAAGGGACACACAAAAAGAGGCGTCATTCAGTTTAGCACCTATGATACGATATATAGATAGCAACGTGGCTCATTTAATACATTTAAATTGTCTCATTTAATTTATCATGACCTTAGTGATATAGCTGCTCTTTTTAAGTGGGCAATGTTGTAAACATTTCAAGATCTGAGAATCCATGGATTTCTGCATATCATTAGATAAAAATTGCACAAATTACCCTGTCTAACTGTCTATGTTGATCTAATTGGGCAGATAAGGTGAAAACAGTTCCACTTATACTCTTTAGACATAAACCTGAATTAAGTTTCTCATTGTTAAATTAAAATATACTTACAAGGTCAGTTTCATAGGTGTATGGAAATAAGGATACAGGGCCAACTATTTTTACTTTTTGGAAAAAGTAAAAGCAGAAAAGGGAAATATTAACTCTCATTACTTGTAAACTGTTCTCATAGATCACATAATCACATATTTCAATTGAAAATAAATATCTATTCTGATTAGGAAAGCCAGTTCTTAAGACAATGGCAAGTTCAAGTAATCCTGTAAGTATAAATTCAGTGAAAGCTTAGAAACTTCTTTAGGTTTCTATATAAATGAAAAACTTATTTGTGTTTGTGAGTAAGCATGTACATATTTGTGTGTTTGTAAGCTGGGTGATACCTAGTTGTTAATAGTCCTTATGAAACATCACTTACAAAGGTAAAAAGTAATGCTTTCCTGACATACTTACTTGGACCATCAGAAATTTCACTAGGATTTTTAAAAAATTTTTATTGAAGTATAGTTGATTTACAATGTTGTGTTAGTTTCTGCTGTATAGCAAAGTGAATCAGTTATACATATACATATATCTGTTCATCTTTAGATTCTTTTCCCATATAGGTTATTACAGAGTATTGAGTAGAGTTCCCTGTACTGTACCATACAGTAGGTCCTTCTTAGTTATCTATTTTATATATTGTAGTGTGTATGTATCAGTCCTAATCTCCCAATTTATCCCTTCCCCTCCCTTTCCCCCCCTCCAACCATAAGTTTGTTTTCTACATCTGTGACTCTATTTCTGTTTTGTACAATATATAAGTTCCTTTGTACCCTGTTTTTAGATTCCACATATAAGCGATATCATGTATTTGTCTTTCTCTGTCTGACTTGCTTCACTCAGTATGACAGTCTCTAGGTCCATCTATGTTGCTGCAAATGGCATTATTTTGTTCTTTTTTATGGCTGAGTAATATTCCATGGTATACATGTACCACATCTTCTTTATCCATTCCTCTGTTGATGGACATTTAGGTTGCTTCCATGTCCTGGCTATTGTAGATAGTGCTGCAATGAATATTGGGATGTATGTATCTTTTCAAATTATGGTTTTCTCTGGAAATATGCCCAGGAGTGTGATTGCTGGATCATATGGTAGCTCTATTTTGAGTTTTTTAAGGAACCTCCATACTGTTCTCCATAGTGGCTTTACCAGTTTACATTCCCACCAACAGTGTAGGAGGGTTCCCTGTTCTCCACACCCTCTCCAGCATTTATTGTTTGTAGATTTTTTTGATGACGGCCATTCTGACTGGTGTGAGGTGATACCTCATTGTAGTTTTGATTTGCATTTCTCTAATATTTAGTGATGTTGAGCATCTTTTCATGTGATTTTTGGCCAAATGTATGTCTTCTTTGGAGAAATGTCTATTTAGATCTTCTGCCCATTTTTGATTGGGTTGTTTGGTTTTTTTGATATTGAGCTGCATGAGCTGTTTGTATATTTTGGAGATTAATCCCTTGTCAGTTGCTTTGTTTGCAAATATTTTCTCCCATTCTGAGGGTTGTCTTTTTGTTTTGTTTATTGTTTCCTTTTATGTGCAAAAGTTTTTAAGTTTAACTAGGATTTTATTTTTAAAAAGTATTTACCCTCAATTAATGGGGAAATATTTTTAAAATAATAAGAAGAATGGCTTATTAAGAATGGATGAATATACATTTTTGTGAAAATTATATAGTTTGTTAAAATGGACTTGTGTAAAAGAACACATGCAACAAACCATAGATACTACATAGCATGGTTACTGCATTTGATAAATAACTGTGGTTTCTGAATTAAGCCCTAAAAGTCAGTAACTGAAGTTAACAAAAATTCATTTTTTTTTCTCATGTAAAGTCTATTTTTTTTTTCTTGATTGCTTGTGGCATTTTGCAGTCATTCAGGGACCCATGTTCCCTTGAAGTTGGGCTTGGCCATTACCTGGAACTTCAGAGCCCTCTGCTAGAGCTACATACTCTGCATGTAGGTACTAGATACTCTGCCTCTGGCAAAAGATGGGGCAATAAAACATGGCAGAATTTACAAAAGGTTTGTATGGGCCAGGACCCAGCATGGGTCCATTGTATTACCCCAAACTCAGTCACACCATCAGAACTTACCTTGCAAGGCAGGCTGGCAAAAGTGATATAGCTATATGTCTGGGAGAAGAATGAGAAATAGACGTCTTGGGGACGCCAGGTATTCTGGGTCACACATGTTACACTAATCTCTGGTCTTAAATAGGGTTTGTTGGATCTACTTCTGATCATGTTACTTCAGTTTCCAGAGATGATTATTTCATTAACTTAGTAGTAAGTTATTCAACAAATGTTTATTAAGTGCCTTCTGTGTACCTGGAATGTTTATTAATGGAGCTGTGTATATAGATAACCAACCACCTGGTTTGCTGGAAGCTGATGAGGCTTCTTGGGACTTTCAGTGCTAAAACTGGAATAATCTTAGGCAAACCAGGAAAGTGAATGCCCTAAAAATATTTTTTAGTTAAATTACCATTAGGAACGTATCCTATCAGTTTCTATTCGTATTCCATGCTTATTGTAAAACATTAGAAAACACAGGTAAAATGGAAATCTGTGTACAGGCAAGTGTTAATATTTGGGTGTATAACTCTCTGTAATTATATAAATGGACTCATAAAACAAACTAGTTTTCTAATAGTTTGTAGAATCTGATTCTACTTAGAATCCAATAAGTATGTGTCTAATATTATTTTAATGTCTTTATAGCATTTTAATGAATGAATGCATGGTTATTTATCATATTAGCTTTTCATTGTCAGACATTCATTTCAGTTTTTGACAGCTAGAAGCACTGATTGAATTAGCATGTTGGTATGTACATTTGGGGATATTTGTGTCAAGCAAACAGTAGCAGATGATGACATAGCATATAATCCAGGTGTAGCTTTTATTGGGAGAGTCTTACAGGGACAAGAGCTGTAGCAGCACCACTTCATCTGGGAAACAACCAGCATTCTACCTCTGGGTGACAGGTTTTTAATCTACTTGATGGAGCCAGCTCCGATTGCTTCTCTAATATATCAAGGACTGGGGCTCTGGCCTAGAAGTTGCCACTATTTGGCCCGTGAGAACCTCAGTCTCCGATCCTGCTTTACCGCCCCACATTCGATCAAAATGGTTGTCAATCAGTAGAGCCTAAGTCTCCCTACCTTGTGGGTTTCAGGTCCTGACTGGTCTCACCTGTGCCCTGAAAGGCTCGGCTTAGCAGTTCAGCCTCAGACAAGTTCATCTTTTCGTTTCATCTGTATAAATGGGTCTGAGTGTGCACCAGTAGCACTGCACAATGCACATACAGAATGGGTTTATTGGCAAAAAAATGTTACTAGTAATAAATCGGTAGAGCACACACAAACTCCCAAATTTTCATTACTCGCAGATGGTCTGGGGGGACCACGACCAGTACCCTGACTGAGAAACACTATGCTCCATAATCATCTATTTATGTATACCGATCGGGGTAGGAAGCATTAGGGATCATGTAACAGTGGAAGCCCCTGATCAGGGAAGTAACCTCATGAATATTAAGGATTCTCTTGAATCCTTAATCTCTCAGCAGCTGGAGTCAGCCTAATTTCCTCTTGATTCAATTCAAACCTGCTGAACCATTTCTCCACTAAACTACTAAAAAGGGAAAGAAAAACAAACCAGCGAAATTGGCTAGATTTGTCTCTCCTCCCTCGCAAGAGGTCTAATAATTTAAATAACATCAGTTATATCTTTGATTGAATGTTTGACAGAACATGTCTTTAAAATATTTTGCATGTAAGACCTTTTTGGAGATACTTTGCCAATTTTTAAAATCTTCACTGTGCTTATTGAAGAGAATGGAGATTGACAATGATGCTGTATTTGTAATGATTAGACAGGCTGAAATATCTGAGAAAAATCACTTTATTAATAAACAGATGTTCCAATTGCAAGAAGAAATACAGTGGGGATGAACAGTGAGTGTCTACAGTCATAGTGATTTTTTAAAGTATATTATTGTCTTGCAAAACCACTAAGAAAAAACCAAAGAGCTGTGTGCTGAGAAAACCTGAGGGAAGAAAGACATTCTAATTCTCTGTGTCATTTGTCTTCTTCACCACCACTGCTGTGGTGTTCTTTCTTGCCACTCTTTATTATAAACAAAAACCAAAATACAAAACAAGGACCAAAAAAAAAAAAAAATCAATGTGCACACATAAAAGGAAAACATAAAAGATGGCAAAGTATTTTTTAAATTATAAATGGAGAAAAAAATGTTGAAAAATTATAGGAAAAAATAGGATGAAAAAATCTTTAAAGATTAAAATGGCATAAATTATAAAAGCATTAGTCTTTTTTATTGAAGTATATTTGTTTTACAATGTTGTGTTAGTTTCAGGTGTACAGCACAGTGTACAGTTATATATATATTCTTTTTCAGATTCTTTTCCCTTCTAGGTTATTACAATATATTGAGAATAATTCCCTGTGCTATGTGGTGGGTCCTTGTTGGTTATCTATTTTATGTATAGTAGTGTGTGTATGTTAATCCCAAGCTCCTAATTTATCTCTCCCCCACCCTTTCCCCTTAGTTAACCATAAGTTTGTTTTCTACGTCTGTGGGTCTATTTCTGCTTTGTAAATAAGTTCATTTGTTCTTTTTGTTTGTTTGTTTTAGAGTCTATATATAACAATACCATGTGATATTTGTCTTTCTCTGTCTGGCTTACTTCACTTAGTATGATAATCTCTAAGTCCATCCATGTAGCTGCAAATGGCATTATTTCATTCATTTTTATGGCCGAGTAATATTTCATTGTATATATGTACCACATCTTCTTTATCCATTCATCTGTCGTTGGATGTTTAGGTTGCTTCCATGTCTTGGCTATTGTAAATAATGCTGCAGTGGACATTGGGGTGCATGGCTCTTTTTGAATTATTGATTTCTCTGCATTAATCTTTTAATAGGAATTAAAGTTTAATTTTTAAAAATAAGAATATAAACATGAGATTTAAAATTAATTCAAAGACCTAAAGTTAAAGGATGTAACATTCAGATAAGATATAATGCATCAGTGCTGATAAATTTATGTTGAGTGATAAGTAAGAGTTTATGGCAACTTGTGATACTTTAAGATACTTTTAAAAGGAAATTTGATGAGTATATGTACAAGTAACATACTAGGAATAGAGAGGTAAGATATGAAATACTATATATACTTTTTTAACTTCCACCATCAAATAAGCCTTCTTTGTGTGAGGGTTGTCATGCCCCCTAGGATCAGAGAGGTTTCCCCCAGCTACAGTCAAGTTACATCCTATTTTCAGTGTGTTTCGTAATAAATGTGTAATAGCAGGTAGAGGGGAGGGAATAAAGAAGAGGAAATACTAACACAGGGGCATACACAGCACATGAGCAGCAAAGTGTGTGACCCGATCTGTCTTCTCCTGGCAGATATTACAGTGCTTAAGTGGTGCTGGTCCGAAGAGAATGAAATGACAAGAGAAAAAACAACAACAAAAGATGATCCTGCATTTTAATATGATTATTCTTTAACTTCAGTGGACCTCATGATAACCCTGAGAGCTTGAGCAAATGCAGATTTCAGGTCCATGGAATAAAAATTTCAATCAGTCAGTATGGTTGTTGCCAGAGAATCTTCGTTTTTTATGCTCCTCAACTTAACCTTGAGTTTAAGAAATACTATTATATTCCTTCAAGGAGAGCCTGCAATTCCAGGGAATCCCATGGCTCCATTTATTAAGCAAAAATGGAAGGTCTGTATGGTCTTTTAAAAATGTATTTTCTATTGTCAAAATTTTTAAATTTTCGCTACAACTGACACTTGATAGAAGAGCAGTAAGCATTTCTTCCAATACCAAGAAAATATGAACAGTATTTTATTGGATGATTTAGTTAGTATGAGATCTGAGATTTAATTATTAGATTGGCAATTATAAGGCTAATGAGTAAATTCAAAATAAATTTCTTATTTAAAAAAATTAATAAATACAAATTCCTACAAGGACATGCATATAAGCATCAAATCACTTGTATTAAAAACATTGATTCCAGTTCTCTCAAGGAATCTGCTACTGAAAATTGTCTGACTTTTGGTTTCAACTTTAATATTAAGTGTATCTGAATTTAAAAGTATGGTTTCATAATTTTGACTTCTATATGCCATTACTATAACACTTATAAACTACATCAAATAAAGTCTCAAAAAATCACAAATCACATCCACTGTTGGCTACCAAAAATTCCAGGGGAAGAACCTTAATTATAAACTAGGTATATGCACCCAATCAGTATACACAGATACAAATGAAATAAGAACAGACTATAGTATACCTATATTTTTCTTCTCCCACTCTTCATCATATTATTATTATTTTGAAGCCTCTGAGTTGTGAAAAGACTTACTTGAACTTTCAAAAACAATTTCATCTGGGAGCCAGAAGAACTTTTAAAACCAGCAGTATGAATTTTCCGGGCAAGCAAAACAGTGATATTTATAGTGATTTTGTTCACAAGGCTGCTTATTAAACTGCTCTGCCCTATCCAATTTGAAGTTGAGCCATCTAAGTCATAAGTGGAGAAGCATTTGAGTTTTTTATGAAATTTTATATTGTGCTCTATTAAGTGTTTTTAAATATAATACCTGCTATTGTCAGTTCCATTTTGAGTCATTATCACCCTGAAGCTAGAGTAAGAATCTGAGACTAGAAAAATAAAAAAAATAAATAAATAATTTAAAAATAAACAGGCAGGCCAAAAAGAAGAAATGTGGTTGAGTAGAGTAATATGGTGGAGAGGGTATAAGGATTGTCCTATGCTTTAAATATTTATTTACCCCTGGAAAGTAGATAAATATTTTAATAAAAATACCATGACTCTGTTACATATTTGTATTCTGTTTTTGGTACTCATCATACAAAATTAATAGTCAGGACAATGTACATTTTACTAAACGAGGAAAATATAAAAGCACACACAAATCCTCTTCAGCCCAATACTTTTCTTCCACTTTGGATGACACAGTATCTCAGCGATAGAGTTTTTTGTGGTTTAGCACAATATAATGAAAATCAGAACTTTTCAAAACTGCTTACTAGTAATAGCCACAGGGTTTCTGTCACTCCTCATTTATATATCCTGAATAAATGCTCCAAGCAAATGGTAGCTGAAGTTTATAAATAAGAACTGATGTCAAATTGTTTTTTTTTTTTTTTAACATCTTTATTGGAGTATAGTTGCTTTACAATGTTGTGTTAGTTTCTGCTGTATAACAAAGTGAATCAGCTATATGTATACATACATCCCCACATCCCCTCCCTCTTGTGTCTCCCTCCCACCCTCCCTATCCCACACCTCATTTCTCCAGAGAAGATATACAGATTGCCAACAAACACATGAAAGGATGCTCAACATCACGAATCATTAGAGAAATGAAAATCAAAACTACAATGAGGTATCATCTCACACCAGTCAGAATGGCCATCATCAAAAAATCTACAAACAATAAATGCTGGAGAGGGTGTGGAGAAAAGGGAACCCTCTTGCACTGTTGGTGGGAATGTAAATTGATACAGCCACTATGGAGAACAGTATGGAGGCTCCTTAAAAAAATGAAAATAGAACTACCACATGTCAAATTGTTTTAAGTAGCTGTCTCCTGCTGGTATTTCTAAAAGAATTTCTTCAGAAACTATCTGAATCATGAGAAACCAAAAGGAATACTGTTTACTATTAGGTTGGAAATCGCAGAAAACCACTTTAAGAAAAAAATCTCTCCTGCCCAGAAATTATTCTTCTGTGGCTGATTATGGCAGTTACACAAGGTTGTCAAAGAACCAAAAGCTTTCTACCCTCCAGTTCTGTCCTAACTAAGCTCTGACAGTTACGCTCGTGCTTCAGAATGACTGTGGCAGCTCCAGGCTCCATACCCACCCTCAGCCATCAGGAAGTCAGAAAGGGAAGAGGAGGCCATTGCCCCTGGTTTTAAGAATGCTTCGTGGAAGTTCAGCTCACATACAATTGGCCAGAACTTTGTCACACGACTACATCCAGCTGCTAAGAAAACTAAGAAATGGACTCTTATTTTGGGCAGCCACATGCCCACAAAAAATTTGAGGTTTTTTCATAGAATAAAAGAGAACAGATATTGTGGAACAACTATCAATCTCTGTCGTAGCCTGTCTATTTGGATGCCCGTAAATGCCTATACTCACCTCCCTAAGGAAGACGCACAATCCAGTTACTGCTTTCAGCTCAAAGTTTATGACCTCAGGATTATATTTAGCCTTCTCATCAAAAGCTGTAACTCTTCATGGTCTTGTGACCTATAATAAAGGACATATTATTGTCCCTAACACAAAGAAAAGAAAGAAACACTTCACCTGGCAAGACCTACTTGGCGGAAAGGAGTGTGGGAAACAGAGCAGTCACTGATCCATAGCCCTTTTTTTTTAAAATTCATTTTTATTGGAGTTCGGTTGCTTGACAATGTTGTGCTAGCCTCCACTGCACGACAAAATGAATCAGCCGTACACATACAGATATCCCCTCCCTTTTGGACTTCTCTCCCATTTAGGTTTCCACAGTGCATTAGGTAGAGTTTCCCCAAATTCCACTGAGCTGAAATTGTGAAGATCCCTTTCTGTGCAGGGGACGAGGTTCCTCATTTAGCCCATTTGGCACTGCCTGCTGCTTTTCTAGGAAGAAGTTCCTTTCACCAGCATCCTCCAGGGACCATGACTCTGCTTTTTGGGAAGGTCTTTATCCTCAGTAACCCACAAAGAAGAATTAGAAGTGGGCGTTGAGCACATGCTTGTCTTGGTGGCTACAGAGCCTTTACGGCCTCTATCCTGCTGGTGTATTTTTGAGAGCCCAAGAGTTTCTTCAGGGATTAAACAACTATGGAATATTTCAGGTTAGACTTTTTATCTCTGTGGCAATAAAAATTTCCACAAAATTAACAGACTTCAGTTGTTTTGCTTCTGGGCAGTTCTGCAAATGGGCAACCATAGGCAAATACTATACAGACATAAAGCCTGAAGACCCTGGTCTTTTACTTACTGGGCTTAGTATCATGGCCACCATCACCACAGCCTGACTGGTAGCTCTTCTGTGGTCATCTGAGGCAAATGACACTCTTAATCAGATCTTTGCTGCTATACTAGCCCTGATGCCAGGCTATGTGGGGACTATTTATGTAGGTGTTTAAAAAATGTATGGGGACCGTGATGTTAAGGACACCATTATGAGCAACTGATAATCATCATTTCTCTTTGGGATATAGATGGTTTAGACTATAGTCATTTATAATAAGCTGTGTCCAGGTATGGAATTCTATATTAATTAAGGTTCAATTTGGCAATGAGTGAAAAAATAAAAGTTCAAATAACAGAAGCTTAAACTGATAAGGTTTAAGTCTCTCAGTTAAAAATTCAGAAGTCAGCTGTCCAGGGCTGGTATAGAATAAGTCATCAGAGACTTATGTTCTTGACGGTTTGCCATTCTGTCATCCCTAGTGAGTAGCAGTCATTTTTTTTCATATTTCAGTTTTCGTTTTTATAATTTTCCTGCATGTATTCTGATACTACTGTGGTGTAAAAGTGAATTTTTTTCATGTTTCAGTCTTCATTTTGATCATTTTCATTCCTCTATTTTCCTTAAGTAATTTTTATTGTCAAAGAAGAAAAATAATGTCATAGTATTTTCTTTTCAGTTTTTAACCTTGCTTTACAGAATACATACAATTTCCTAGAACTATCAGACCAGACTTACTGCATCCCAGGAGGTGGAAAATCTAGCTGTTGCCAGAAGGAGCGCTCATCCTGCCATTACCCTGGCAACTCCAAGTCTCAGGATAATATCGAGAGACATGATTTAGCTCAAACAACTTCAGGATGTATTATTGCCTACATTCCAAGCTACCAAACCATGGATGTCAAGCAATGCCTGGTACAAATTAGTCTCAGAGAGGCAAACTTACACATATTTTTTGTTAACTGTAAAATATCTTCTCTAGTTTTATTCTCACGGCAACCCCAAAATAAAAAGTGTCCGAGGAAAGAAGTCTAATGTTTAGCCTATCCATAGGTCTTTTCTTGGGTACTGACATTTCACTCTAGCTGGATCACTATTTGCCATATTCTATTCATTAAAAAAGCCTAAATCACCTAGATTTTACTTGGTAACTAGTGTAGTGATCCTCTGTGGGGCTGGTAATCATGTGAGGTCATGTTGGAAAAGGTGTACTTTTTTGGTTACAATGATTGGGGGTCCTTATTGATATTCAGTTGGCCAGGGCCAGGAGTGCTAGTTCTAGCCTTCCTGAAGTGCTCAGGAGAATCATTTACATATAGAAAATATATACATATTTTCTATGCAGGTGAAAAATGGTTTATAATTATTTGGTCCTAAATCCTAACCTAATTTAACCTATAGAAATATTTTTTGCACAGTTTTAACATACACTGAATTTTCCAGGAATGCATTTATATTGAAATAAGTTTGTACTTTGATTTGGATCTTTATCAAAAGTTGTTCTTAATTTAGGAAAAAGTATCACATCATGGATGACACTATCACCTGTGATAGAATGTTAAATGTATCAGGCGGCATTCCATGTTAGGGTAGTTTATATAAATATCACACTGTTCACATTTTTCTGTGACATTTCTTTTGTCTAGTATGACAATAGATAAATATACAATAATTTAATTTTCTGTTCTTTTCTAGACAATTCTTTGTTTCCAAAGTTTGCTATTATTAAAAAATACTGCTATAAAACTTTTTGGACATGTCTATGTGCTATAGTCTGAATGTTTGTGTCTCCCCCAAATTCATCTGTTGATATCCTAACCCTCAAGATGATGGTATAGGAAGTGAAGTCTTTGGGATTTGATTAGGGCATGAGGGGGGAGTTCTCATGGATAGGATTTGTGCCCTTGCATGTGATTCCTGAAAGAGCTCCTTCCTCCCTTCTGCCATGTGAGGTTTCAGCTAGAAGGTGTTATCAATGAACAAGGAAACCGGTTCTCAACAGAACCTGCCCATGCTGGCACCCTGATATTGGACCACCAGCCTCCAGAACTATGAGAAATAAATTCTGTTGTTTATAAGCTACATAGTCTATGGTATTTTTGTTATAGCATCCACGATGATCTATGACACTGCTTTAGACAAGGGCAAGACTTTACAGATCTTCACCTGGGAAATGGCAAGAGTGTACAGATATTCACCTGGGAACAGGCTTTCTGTTATAAAGTTTGGGCAGGAATGGTATTCAGAATATTTAACCACTGTAATGTCACTGGCAGTGCCCTATCAGAATGTAGGCCAGCAATCAACTACTTACTAAGCTGTACAAATGTAGACCAACATACTATAATATTCATGGGTATAAATGTTTTTATAATTATTAAATAATTCCTGACTGTATCCAAACAGGTTCTACTTGTCTATATTATCAAAACCAGTAGAAAATGAGGGCTCTCTTTCCTCCACTTAGTGTTATCAGACTTGGATATTTTTTTCTGAGGAAGTAATTAACACATCATAATGGTTTTTCTTTGCATTTCCTTAATAGTTAATACCATGTTTTCCTAAATGGATGCTTTTTTTTTGCTTCATCTTTTCAAAATTTCTGTTCTTTTCCTTTTGTTTTCTAGTAGATTGTGTATATTCTTTTACTAATTCAGACAATATACCTATTCTTTATATTTAACCCTTTATTTATCGCTAGTGCTCCAAATGACTTCTCCAAGTTTGTTGCTTGTCTTTATCATGTCTTTGATTATTATGAACTATTATATAAAAAGCACTTTATATTTATAAAATCAAATATTCCCTTTATTATGTCCATGTCTTATGTGTCACTTAAGAAATCTTCCTACCTGAACTCATATTCTTTCCTAAAATTATTTTTTGGTGGATTATGTATGATCAGCGTTCACTTTTTCTTTGTATGGAAAATCAGTTGCCCCAGCAAATTTATTGAAATGCTGATCCTTTCCACATTTGTCTGCAAAGAAATATTTATCATAAAAGGAATTTACATAAAAGTATACATCTGACTCTTTGCTCTATAGTCTGTTATTTTAATCAATTTGTCAAATTCTACACAAAATCAGAACTGACTTAATACCTATAATTTTCATTGCATGTTTCAAATCTAATGAGGCAAGTTTCTCTCCCCACCTTTGTTCTTTGGAATTATCATTTTTGGTTAAGTTTAGTCTTTGGATTTTCTCTAAGTATTTTAGAATTAGTTTATGACAAAATATCCCAAAATAATACTTGTTTTATTTTTGAATAAAAATATGAGCTTTCTCCCTCAACCATTATGAATCATCTAGAATACTCTTTTGTGGGTATTCAGCCTATTTTGGACACCTCTGAAATACAGTGTACATAACTGTCTTAGTTGTATCACTAAAGTAATGAAATGTATTCTCTAGTCACCTGAAAAATTTCAATTATTTCTTACACATGCAACGTTCCTTCACAACAAATGTCTCTGTTTCAACAGTTCCATGGCCTAGATAATTTTCTTCTAGTTTTCAGCTAATAAAATTCTACATCTTTGATAAACACCTTGAAATATCTTGTCCTATATTATATTTTATGATACTCACAGAAGTATAATCAGATGCATTTTCTTATTATATTATACTACTATATAATACATCTAATTTTAAAATAGTTGTTATTTTTCAATGTGTCTATTTCCTTTATTAATTTGCCTGTTTAATAATATCAGAAAACAGATAATATTAATATTAGATTCCAAATACTTAACACAGTGCTTAGATCTACTAAGAATTAAATTTTGTCTTAAATCGGTTCATTAGATTCTTTTCAAATTTATATTTTTTCTAAATTAAATATTATCCTGTCAGAGAAATACATTTATTTGGTATATAAGACCAATTGTTAAATTATATCACATTTGCATGTAATATAAATTTAGATGGATATTCATTAGGAGAAAATTAATTACTAAATTTTTATGGATATATTATAGCTTTAAGAATTACAGTTAATTAGTACCTTTTTAGTGTCTCAGAATTTCATTGTTTATACCACTTAGTCAATTCTTAACATGCAAATCTAATTATTTTCTTACATGTATTCCAGGCTTCTGAATAGAAACGTAAAATAGTCATGATAGAAGATAACTTGATCACCTGTTTTTTAATTTTTCTTTCACATTTAGCAGATAACTTGCCTTTACTGAGAAAAGAAAGATTGTCTCTTACTTTTTATGATTTTTCTTAAAGCACTTTTTGGTTCAAAGCAAAACTGATAAAAAAAAAAATTCAGAGATTTCTCATTCTTTCTTAGGGTTTCCATTTCTGCTTACATCATGCATGTGTTCTCACATGCTGTCTACTTTATCCATCAGAGTGCTTGGATATTAATGATAGTTGTTTTACATTTCAGTCTGGTATTTCCAACATCCCTGCCATGTCTAGTTCTGATGCTTGCTCTGTCTCTTCAAATTGTGTTTTCTGCCTTTTTGTGTGCCTTGTAATTTTTTCTTGATAGCTGGCCATAATGCATAAGGAACTGCTATAAATATCTCTTTGGTAATTCGGTGGTGAGGTGTGAGGTGGAGGGGGAGGGACAGCGTCCTATGGTCCTGTGATTAGGTCTCAGCCTCGCAGTGAGTTTATGCCTCCAGACTGTGAGCTTCCCAGGTGTTTCTCAGTTTTTCCTCCCTCCTTAGGTGGGACGGGATGGCTGGAGCTGACTGAAGCTGGGTAGTCATACCTCAATATCTGGGGAGGATTGGTTTCAGGACCCCCAGCCCCACCCCAGGGGTACCAAAATCTGCAAATGTTCAAGTCCCTTACACAAAATGGCAAAGTACAGTAGGTCTTCTGCGTCTATGGGTTTCGCATCCCTGGATACAGAGGACCTGCTGTATTTCCCTTCCCCCAGGTCAATTAGGCTCTTATAACATGCAGCTGGTTAGGCTCTGGTTAACTAGTTTCCCCTGAGGGCAGGGCTTATTAAGAGGAGCAAAGTGCTCTGGCGTCTTTCAAAATGGTTCCTTTTCCCCTCCTCTTGCTGGAAGTACACGGGGAATTTTCTCCAATATTTACTGTGAGAACCTGGTGGAGCTCCTGTAGGTAAATCTCACAAGTTTGTGGGGCCGCCATGACTGGGTGCCCCTGAAGATTTTAACTCTCAGAGTTGTCTGCACGGAGCTTCCAGCACTTGGTCAATTACAGTGCAGGTTTTCCTGGCCCAGGTCTGGTTCCGCCAGTGATTTCCATTACGGAGTCTCTGCTCTGGTAAGCTGACTTCTTTATTCGCCTGTCTCTCCAATCTTAGAGACTGTGGTTTGCCGTGTTCTTACCTCTCATATGGATCCGAGAAAAGCTGTCAATTTTTCAGTCTGTTCAGTTTTTTACTTGTGAGGGTGAAATGGTGATTTCCAAGCTCCTTACAGGCAGAACTAAAAATCCAAAGTCCCAAGATTACTTTGTTGTATACTTGTGTAGATAAGATTGCATTTTCTGTATGCTAGGAAGCAAAGTCTACTTGGTTTTTAAACTGAGGATGTGTGTGTTAAGTATTTAGATTATAAATGTTCATCTGGGTGTATTTTTTTATATATATAAATTTATTTATTTATTTATGGCTGCATTGGGTCTTCGTTGCTGCATGCGGACTTTCTCTAGTTGTGGCCAGCGGGAGGGCTACTCTTCCTTGCGGTGCACGGGCTTCTCATTGCAGTGGCTTCTCTTTCATGCAGTGCGCGGGCTCTAGGTGCGCAGGCTTCAGTAGTTGCAGCAGACGGGCTCAGTAGTTGTGGCTCCTGGACTCTAGAGCGCAGGCTCAGTAGTTGTGGCACACGGGCTTAGTTGCTCCGTGGCATGTGGGATTTTCCCGGACCAGGGCTCAAACCCGTGTCCCCTGCACTGGCACGCGGATTCTTAACCACTGCGCCACCAGAGAAGTCTGTCTGGGTGTATTTTTAAAGCAAAATCATCCTCGTAAAGCTCAGAGAAACATATCCTAAAAAAATGGTGCATTATGAGAGACTATAGAATTATTTCCCCAACTGAAACAACCCCCCTTGAAAGACTGTTCAAAAGATTGGCTTAAGTTTCAGATTAATATCGTGAATTTTATTTTTTAAGATTTGATGTGGATGATTTGTAGACATAAATATTTGAATTGTTTAATAGTAATCAAGGATTTAATTGTGAGTTTGAATCATCAAAATTATTTTCCAAAGATACATGCTTCCAACGTATTCCAACAAATTACAAATTGTTATTTAAAGTAATGAATGTTGTGCTTTTTTCTAGTTATCTGTACTTTGTTAAAATCACATCTTAAATCATTCTTTTTCTCTCATTTGAAGATGCTTTTACTTTATTTGCATTAAATACTGTGCTTCATAATACTTTTGTTAAATTTAGAGACAGCTTGACACCTGCAATTTTATTCTTAATTCTGCTATTGATGTGGCCATCTAGTTCCTTTGTTTTCCATTAGTAAGAGAGGTAGATATATATTTGTAAAATGAGGTAAACAATTATACCTTATGGATGTTCACACTTATTTTGTTTTATATGCTATTCAAACATTTTGTCCCATCATTTCTGAAGTAATAGAATATATTTAGGAAGAAAGGTAGAAAAATTATCACTGATGCAAACTCAGTGTTCATATAAATGAGAGCAATCCAGTATTGCTTCAAGCAGGGGATATAATGTCTGATGTGGTATAGAGATAATGCATAGAGTTATGATTGCTAGAAACTGTTGTGCTTTACACAAATCTAAAATAAGAATTTAATCCTCTTCAATTTGATTTGCTTGTGTATTTTTAGTTAATTGTTAAAAATGTTAAGATAATTGTAGATTTACAGGCAGTTGTAAGAAATAATACACAGAGATCCTGAGCCATCTTTACTTAGTTCCCCCAATGATAACTTGCAAAACTATTGAACAATATCACAAAGAACATTTCCATCACCACAAGGATTCCTCATGTTGCTTTTTTGTATCTCTGAACTTCCTTACCTCCACCACCTACTTATATCCTGACAACCACTAATATGTTTTATTTCTGTAAGTTTGCCATTTCAAAGATGCTGTTTAATGGAATGATACAGAATGTGACATTTAGGGATTGTCCTTTATCACTCAGCAAAATTCTCTGGGGTTTCATCCAGATTGTTCTGTATTTTCATAGTCTGTACTCTTTTATTGCTTAGTTATACTTCATTGTAAGGGTACAAAACAGTTTTGTTTGTTTTTTTAATGCTTTCTCTTTTCTTCGTTTATATAAATAATAGTTTCCAAGACTTGGTTCCCAATTCCTTTCCCTAAATAATTCAGCCTTATTAACCTCCTCCATTATAAACACTTCAATACCATATTCCCTAGGCAATTATAGGTATTTGTATAACATAGTATATTTGCACCAGTGAATAGATGCATTTGTAATTGTTCCCTTGTTACTTTATATATTTCCATAACTACATGTAAAATTGTCAAAGTAAATCATAATAACTGCTTGTCACTGGATACATATTATGATCAGTTTTTATGCTAAGCATCTCATAGGCACACGTAACAATTCTCACAGCTACTATATGAAGTATTGAAGTATTATTGATCCATTTCACAGGTAATAAAACTAAAGATTATCAAAGAACACCCAAGCCTTTGACTCCATACCCTCTACACTAGATTGTTTTGTGCTTTAAGTGTACTCTTTTTTTGGAGATAAATTGATACATAACATTGTGTAAGTTTAAGGTGTACAACGTGTTGATTTGATACATTTATATATTGCAGTATGATTACCTCTGTAATGTTAGATAACACCTCTATCATGTCACATAATTATTCATTGCTTTTTTGTGGTGAGAACATTTAAGATCTAGTCTCTTAGCAACTTTTGATGCATATGATAAAAGTATTGTTGACTATAATCACTATGATGTGCATTAGGTTTCCAGAACTTATTCATCTTCTAGTTGCAAGCTTGTACCTGTTAACAGCATCTCCCCAATTCAGCCACCCCCCCGACCTACCACTGATAACTACCATTCTATTCTGTTTCTACTAGTTCAATTTTTTTACCTTCCACATATTAGTGAGATCATACAATATTTATCCTCTCTGTCTGGGTAATCTCAGTAAAATGCACTCATTTCCATCTATGTTCTTGCAAATGGTAGGATTTCCTTCTTTCTCATGGTTGAATAATATTCCATTGTATGTGTACACCAAAAGATCTTTATCCATTCATTCATTGACAAACACTTAGGTTGTTTCCATATATTGGCTATTGTGCATAATTCTACAGTAAACATGGGAATGCAGCTATCTTTTTGATATTTTGTTTTCATTTCCTTTGGATATATCCCCAGAAGTGAGATTGCTGGATCTTATGGTAGTTCTATCTTTAATTTTTGGAGGAAGCACCATACTGTTTTCAATAGAGGCTGCATCAATTTACATTCCCACCCATAGGGCACGAGGGTTTGCTCTTCTCCACACCTTGGTCAATACTTGTTACCTCTTGTCTTCTTGATGATGGACATTCTAACAGGTATCAGATGATATCTCATTATGGTTTTGATTTCCATTTTCCTGATGATTAGTGGTGTTGAATTTTTTTTTTCTCGTTCTGTAGGTTGCCTTTTCATTTTGTTGATGGTTTCCTTTGCTGTGCAGAAGCTTTTCAGTTTAATGTAGTCCCACTTGTTGATTTTTGCTTTCATTGCTTGTGCTTTTGGTGTCATATCCAAAAAAATCATTGACAAGACCGATGTCAAGAAACTTCTTCCATATATTTTCTTCTGGGAATTTTACAATATCATGTCTTATGTTGAAGTGTTTAATAAATTTCAAGTTAATTTTTGTGGTGGTGTTTTATAGGGGTCCAATTACATTATTTTGCACATGGCTCTCCTGTTTTCCCAACATGATTTGTTGAAGAGAATATCCTTTTCCCTTTGAGTCTTCTTGGCTCCCTTGTCAAATAAAATATTAGTTGACCATATATTTGTGGGTTTATTTCTGGTCTTTCTATTCTGTTCACTTGGTCTATGTGTCTATTTTTTATGCAAGTATCATACTGTTTTAATACTATAGCTTCCTAGTATAGTTTTAAATCAGAAAAAGTCACACCCCTGATTTTGTTCTTCTTTCTTATGATTTCTTTTGATAATAGGGGTCTTTTGTAGATTCATAAAAATGTGAGGATTACTTTTCCTATTTTTGTGAAAAATGCCGTTGGAATTTTGATATGGATTGCACTGAATCTATAGATGGATTTGGGCAGTATGGATGTTTTAACAATATTCTTATGATCCATGAACATGGAATATCTTTCCATTTGCTTGTGTCATCTTCAATTTATTTAATCACAGTCTTGCTATTTTCATTGTACAGATCTTCCACTTCTTTAGTTAAATTTATTCTTAAGTATTTTATTATTTTGATGCTATTGTGAATGGCATAGTTTTCTTTGTATCTTTTTCAGGAGTTTCATTGTTAGTGTTTAGAACCACAACTGATTTCTGTATGTTAATTTTATATCCTGCAATTTTACAGAATTGGTTAATTAGTTCCAACAAGTTTTTGTTGAGTTTTAATGATTGTATGTAAGATCATATCATCTGCAAATTTCACTCTTTTCTTTCCTATTTGGATGCTCTTTATTTTTTTTATCTTGCCCAATTACTCTAACTAGGATTTCCAGTAAAATGTCCAATAAGAGTGGTGAGAGTGGGCACACTTTTCATATTACTGATCTTAAAGAAAAAGATTTCAACCTTTCACCATTGAGTGTGATGCTAGCTGTGGGTTTGTCATAAATGCCTTTTATTATATCGAGGTCTGATCCTTCTTACCCAGTTAGTTAAGTGTTTTTATCATGAAAGGATATAACATTTTGTCAAAGGCTTTTTCTGCATCTGTGAAGATGAGAATATGATTTTTATCTTTCATTCTCTTAATGTGGTGTAGCACATTTATTGATTTGTGTATTTTGAATCAGCCTTGCATCCACAGGATAAACCCCACTTAGTCATGGTAATTAATCCTTTTAATGTGTTGTTGAATTCAGTTTACTAACATTTGGTTGAGAATTTTTGCATCCTATATTTATCAGGGATATTGGCCTATAATTTTCTTTTCTTGTAGTGTTTTTATCTGGCTTTGGTATCAGGATAATGCTGGCTTCATAAAATGAGTTTGGAAGTGTTTCCTCATCTTCAGTTTTTTGGAAGTATTTGAAAAGGACTGGCAATAATTCTTCTTTCAATGTTTTGTAGAATTCACCAGTAAAACCATCTGGTCCTGGGCTCTTCTGCATTGGGGAGTTTTTGGTTACTAATTCAGTTCCTTACTCATTACAAGTCTGTTCAGATTTTCTATTTCATCATACTTTTTGTCTTGGTAGGTTGAATGTTTCTAGAAATTTATTGATTTCTTCTAGGTTATCCAATTTGTTGGCATATAATTACCTATAGTAGTCTCTTGTAATTCTATGTATTTCTATGGTCATAGTACAGTATCAGTTATAATGTCTCCTCTGACATTTCTGATTTTATTTGAGTCTTCTCTCTTTTTTCTTAGTCTAGCTAAAGATTTGTTAATTTTGTTTATCTTTTTAAATAAGTCAGCTCTTTGTTTCATTGATCTTTTAAAATTGTTTTTTTCTGGTCTATATTGTAGTTGTTTCTGCTCTGATATTTTTTTCTTTCCTTCTTTCTACTAACTTTGGGCTTAATTTGTTCTTCATTTTTTAGTTCCTTAAGAAGTAAGGTTAGGTTGTTTATTTGAGTTATTTCTGTTTTCTTAATATATGTATTTATTGCTATAAACATCTTGCTAAGAACTGCTTTTGCATCACACACCATAGGTTGTGGTGTGTGATGTGTCCATTTTCATCTCTTTCTTAATATTTTTTGATTTCCCTTTTGATTTCTTCTTTGATCTATTGGTTATTCAGGAGTCTGTTGTTTAGTTTCAACATGTTTGTAAATTTTCCAGCTTTCCTCTTACTCTTGATTTCTCATTTTATTCCATTGTGGTTGGAGAAGATACTTGGTATGATTTCAGTCTTTCTAAATTTACTACAACTTGTTTTTTGGCCTATCTTATGATCTATCATGGAGAATGTTCCATGTGCACTTGAGAAGAATGTGTATTCTGCTGCTACTGGATGAGTATGTGTGTGTGTGTGTGTGTGTGTGTGTGTGTGTATATATATATATATATATATATATATATATATATATATATATATATAAAATACATTTGGTTCAACATTTCCTTGTTGATTTTCTGTCTGGATGAGCTATCCATTGTTGAAAGGGAGGTACTGAAATCCCCTACTATTAATGTATCATTGACTATCCTTTCAGTTCTGTTAGTAGTTACTTAATATAAGTAGGTGCTCTGATGTTGGGTGTGTATATTTTTACAACTGTTATATTTTTGATGAGTTGAACTTCTGCACAGAATAACTTTTTCCATCCCCTCACTTTGATTCTCTGTTGTCCTTAAAGCTGAAGTATGTCTCTTGTAGACATCCTATAGTTGAGTCTTCTCTGTCACCTCTTCTAATCTTCACTAGTTGCCTTCAGGTGGGAGATACTTGCCATTTGTCCAATTTATATCTGGGGCTTTCTCCTACCTTGTTTGGGTACACTTGCTCCATGCTTCTTGCTCCCTCTTGTGGCAGAATTCTTCAGTTTGTATATTTTCTCTGGATCTTACTACTCGCCAGACCAGCTGCTGGAAGCCTCTCTTTTGTTTCTCTGAAGGTGGCACCTCAATTCATTTGTGGTTTCTCCCTTGACCACAGACCCTGGCCTTTTTTCCGTGTGCACTCCCTTTCTACCACTCATGGTCAATGCAGCCCTCAGGAGCACACACAAGGAGTCAGTCTCATAGTGGGAGGTGTGTGGGTTTGGTAACTAGTGCATCGTGGTTGCCATGAGGGCCTGGTAAGTGTATCCTTGAGTGAGGATTTCCCAGTGACTATGGATGGGTTTCCTGCCAGAGTTCACAACACAACAGGAACCACATCCATTTAATACCCTATAGTATTCTTCTCTTCCTCTTACAGGATCCCTTTCTTCCTCCTAGTCATGGGGATCGCACCTCAATACTTGGTGCTGCAGGAGAGAAATAAGTTTCTCTAGCAGTGTCCTGCAAACTAGGGAAGCCAGGAGCTCACTCAGGCTCTCCCTTTCCCCCAGGGGAAAAGTCACCACTGCCTAGTTCAGCCTCACGCTGTGCCTCCTTAGCGGGAGGGGCAGTGCTGGCAAAGTTCCTCTTACCCTCTCCAATGTGTCCAAACTTGTATAACTTTTTGTTCTAATGAAGTACTGGAAGCTAACCTCAGTAATCCTGGACTTCTACAAAAGTTCTCTTACCAGTGGGTATCTGGCCAAGTCAGCACTCTCTAGTTGTCCCTGACTGTGGCCAAGAGAGTTTGAGCTGGTTCACAGATTCTTACTGGTTCTGCAGCCTATATGAGGTCTGTCTGCCCATTACCTGATGCAGAGGTGGGTGAGACCCCTCCCAGATCCCTTGGCATATGGTGCTGGATACAACATCTCCCACAGAGGTACATTTGTTCAGGGATGGAGGCTGAATTTTAGCTGTTAAGTGGGGGATCGAATAGGAGGGACTCCTCATACTGCCATGATGCTGACATCATTCCCTGTAGGACACTTTGCTTAATTGTTTATCCATTGAGAGACATCTGGGTCGTCTCCAGTTTTTGACTATTATAAATAAAACTGCTATAAACATTTATGTTCAAGTTTTTATGTTGATGTATGTTTTTATTTCTCTAGGAGTAATATCCAAGTGTGCATTTATTGGATTGTGTGGTAGTTGCATGCTGAGTTATTTTAAGAAGCTACTAAACTGTTTTCCGGAAAGTCCATGTTTCACATTCCTATCAGTAATGTATGAGTAATCCAGTTTCTGTCCATTCTAACCAACATTTGGTATTGTCACTATTTTTCTAAAGCCATTCTGATAGATGTGATATCCATTGTGGTTTTAATTTGTATTTCTCTAATGGCTAATGAAGTTGAACATGTTTTCCTATACTCATTTGCCATCTGTATATCATCTGTGGGAAAATGTCCCTTCTTATCCTTTACCCATTTTCTAATTGGATTGTTTTTAAGTCTTGAGTTTTGACAACTCTTTACATAATCTAGATTCTGTCCTTTGTTAGATATGTAGTTTGTATGTATTTTCTCCCAGTGTATAATTTTCCTTTTCATTCCTTTAATTTGTCCTTTAACAGAGAAAATGCTTTTAATTTGGAAGTACAATATATGAGTACTTTTATAAATTATACTTTTGGTATCAAGTTTAATATGAGGATTAAAAGGATCTATGCCTTCCCCTAGATCCCAAAAATACTCCTGTGTATTATTTCTAACATGAGATAAAACAAAATAAACCGATACCACATTTGGAAGGGGTATATAAGAAAGGAAATCAGGGTGTGAAAAATTTTAAAGGTAAACTTAGGCAACCTGCACCAGACAAGGCTGCATGAGAAACATGCCACAATTCACTTTTCAATAGCTGAATAGGGTCATAATCTTGGGTCTGAGCTTCCTCTCCTACAAAGCAATGAACAAAACCATCAATATGGATTTACTGTCTGTAATATTTACTATATTTACTAATATTTACTTTAATATGATCAGAAATTCATAAATCTTTTTTCTTAAAGTGAAAAATTATTATTTTTACTATAGGTAGGCACAATATAATTTACAAATATGTGTGTATATCTGTATATAGATAGATCCAGAAGTTCAGTCATTCCATCATTATATCACGATACGTGATAAAATATTTCATTCTGTAAGTAATTTGTTTAACGTAACAATGATATGGATCCTATAGTCAGACATACTGAGATTTAAAACCTGAATTTGGCAATTACTAGCTGGTCAACCTTGCTTCTGCTCTGATTTTCTCAAACTAGAAAATGAGAAAAAGTGAGAAAAATATTATATTCAAAATTCCTAGCAGGAGCCTAGCAAAATATATGATATCAATATTTTATTACCTAAGAGTAAAAATGTTTATTCTTTATATTATGTTTTATCATTTTCTGATTATATTTCTGAAATTGTGAGCGACAGCGTTGGTTAGGAGATATGGAGAAAAAAGAAGGTCTGGGGTAAAAGTAAGGAAAGAATATAGTACTA
Organism: Balaenoptera physalus; assembly: GCF_965194825.1. NCBI lineage: Eukaryota > Metazoa > Chordata > Mammalia > Artiodactyla > Balaenopteridae > Balaenoptera > Balaenoptera physalus. The sequence goes on from NC_138882.1 coordinate 7,540,814, forward strand.
TTCACCAGTGCCTATGGGTATGCAGAAACTGTGGGTAAACTTGTTTGAAGCTTTCCATATAAAATAAATGAATTATAAAAAGAAGATCATAATAGCCTGATCATGAAAAACTGCTATTGAAGTTTATTTGCACACATGATATTGTATACCTGAGGGGAAAATGTATTAGAAAATGATCACTTTGGGTTGATTCTCTGGTTTTTTGGGGTTTTTTTGTTTTTCCTGTCATAAATAGCCTCTGATACTCTAAGTGTCTCCTGTTTTCCTTAAGGTATCACACTTAGTAGAGTCCTTGGACTCTGCCCCAATTATAAAGTTCCTAGGAGTCCCCCTTCTGAACTGCATTGAACTGCTTCTAAAGGCAGTTAACCAGTGATCAGAGGAGGGCCAGCTACTGTTAAGCAGTACATCAAAAGACAGCACAGTGAAGGCAGTTTATTTTCTTGCTATTGTATTTGCCACCCCACGGCGGGAGGTGCAATACTTGGTGCTTGCTTTCTTTTAATTTGTAGAGATAATACAGTGCAAGTAAAATGATCTCAGACACAGTCCCTCAAAGAATGAAACTCTCTCCAAAATGCCTGAGTACTCACTGTTTAGAGAATTTGAAATGAAATCTTCTGTGGAACTGCATAAAAATAGATCATAAGATTTCTTTTCTCTATTAGTATAGAAAACATCCATGGAGAATCAAATGAGAGAGGTTCATTTTTTTAAATTACACAAATGCCAAAAATATATACTCTTTTAATACTTTTTATAATATGTAGTAACCATTTTTTCCCAGTGATTCAAATTTTCTTGTGAATTTTAATATCGCAATTTAAATTTTTATATTTTTATATATTTATATTTTTAAAATTTTATATTTTATATAATATGTAGTAATGACTTTTTTCAATGATTCAAATTTTGTTGTGAATTTTAATTGTGCAATTTAAATATAATTGTGTAATTAACAATTACAGAATCAAGTTGAACAGTATATGCAATTTTCTTGTAGTGATTATTTACATTTTACTGTGAACTTGTCAGTGACAGAGACATGATTAGAAATTATATCCCCTGAATTTTTTCTGAGAATCTATTCCTTCATACTGTGCAGTTTTTCATCTGTCCTTAAATAATGAATCTATCTGTGGCTGTCACAGCACTTCTCAATATCATAAACAAAGGAATTACAACCAAAAAAGTTAAGCTAATACTGTTCTAGTAATGTTTAGTATGAAATATCCTAAGTGACTATTTCACTTTAGATATGCAATTTTTTCCTGCTTCCTATGTTTAATTTGTTTTATTTCACTGCCACGGATACACCTTGAGTATAAATTATTGTTCCTAAAACAAGGGACTGATAATTATCAGAGCTTTATTAGACTTATACAAATTCTCAGTGAAACTACATAAATATGCTATATCATTAGCTACAGTAAAAATGAAATAGAAATCTAGATAATACTGTTATGATTTCCTTAAATTATGTAAGGGGATTATAAGCCAATAGTAATATTAATCTTTAATAATTTTACCTCAATTTTAGTGATGATTTATCTGTACTCAAATATGCCATTACTCTAAATTCTCATTTATACATTTAATTTCATAATATTCTTATTATTTACCTTTTAAGGTAGGAAGCAGATTGCACTCTCTTTATTTTAAATATTCAAGGAAATATAGAAGACTGCTCTTTTAGGTCATTTTTTGCTATAGTAACAGAAATCACCAATAGCTCAGTGGCTTACAAATGCAGTTTTTTCTTTGCTCACATTACAAAAAGGATGTGGGTCAACTACAAGTCTTCTTCTGGTCTCTCCTGGTTTTTCTGGGCTTGGCTGGACTCAGCTCTATGTGAGTTCTCACCCTGGAACAAAATTTGGAGGAGCAGTGACTATCTAGGTCATTTTGTTTTTACGGTGAAAGGCAGAAGTTCCACAAACTATAAAATACATTAAGGCATTTCACTCAGATACAACAAATGTCACATCTTTCATACCTCATTAGTCAAAGCATGTGAAATGTTCAAGAGTTGCAACTCAATAGTTTGGGAAGGTCTATTATACCTACAGAGAAGCATGATGAAGAATAAGAGGGAATGAATGATTGTAAACAAATAATACAAATTACTATGATTATCCTTCAGTCCCAACTTTGCCTACCTATTTTTGTGCCTTCAAACTATAGTCCTGATGTTTTCAGGTTGTATAACTGTTAACATTTTATCCCTGATGTCTTAAAGGAAAACCCCCTTTCAGATGAAAACATTTTGATCAACTAATATTTGGTTGTTTCACATCATGTTAAAGCATCTCAATAGTTCAGAATCCTAGCTTCCAGGTTGATAAGTATAAGCAAGAAGATTAAAAGGGTTATCTATTCAAAAATAAGAAATTATATAAGGTATTGCATATAAAATCATAATCACCCTGTATTTTGTTTAATAGCTTAAAGTTTAAGGTTTTTTCCAACACTAACTAAGCTTTCCTCCATAAATACAAATGAAAATATATTTAAACTGGAATTAGGTTCACTTACTATAATACTGAGTTTGGTAAAATTGATACTTGCTAAAATGCCTATTTGAAATCAGTACAGTTAAAGAAGAGAAGGAGAAAAAAAAAAAAAACCCTGCAACTCAGACAAATACATCTAGCAATTGGTGGCATGAATTCCCATACTATACCCATAAGTAGAACATAAGTATAAAACTGGACAAGAATACTATTACATGACCCTAGAAAATGACCAAAGATAGATGATATTTTGAGAAGTGTTTCCTCATGAAGGAGAAGCACTGCCTCAAGTAACAGTGATTGCATTTGTGGGCTTCTTGTCTCAGGCCATTTCCACATCCCTAGAAATGGATGTCTTGATCCAGAGTATGTGGCATAGAAGAGAGCATATTAATGGAGAGATTCTGGAAGTGAGAAAGCTACAGAAGGTTAAAGATTAACACAAGACTGCAGTAGCAGCAACAGCAACTCTTCTCATATTCTTCAGTGAGTGCTGAACAGGAAAAGTAGGTAAGGGGCCCCAGAGGATACTGGGGAAGACAGAAGATCTGGGGAGTTTGCAAATTTAATGCACCTTTGAATGCATTTTTCAAGGAACGCAGAGATTGAGCACCATAAGGTGGAACCTTTGGAGACTTGAGGTGAATGTCCCCTTTATGAATAGCAGGTGACTTCTAAACTGTGCAGGTATAGAGAAGACCACTAGGGAGCCAGGAAAAAAATGAGAATAGATATCTGTGGCTGCACCCTGCAGTGAAGACAAAATAATTGCCTACTGAGGTAAATACCAGCAGGTCTCATAGCACAAATGACAATCTGAGTCCAACAATAATTTATCTACAATGTCCAGTTTCCAACCAAAAAAATAGTAGAAAGGGCGGGATTAAATTAGGAGTTTGGGATTAAAATATACACAGTACTATATATAAAATAGATGATCAACAGAGACTTACTGTATAGCACAGGGAACTATACTCAATATTTTGTAATAACCTATAAGGGAAAAGAATCTGAAAAATATACATGTATATTCATATATATATGTATATATATTATCTGACTCACTGTGCTGTACACCTGAAACTAACACAACATTGTAAATCAACTATATTTCAATAAAAATTTTTTAAAAACAAACAAAAATATTAGACATGTACAGAAACTGAAATGTGAAACTCAGGAAGAAAAGCAGTGACCAGAAGCTGATTCTGAATGGGGCCAGACAATAATTTATTAAAGAAAAGTCTTCAAAGAAAACATTATAAATGTGTCCAAAAAAGGGAAGAAAATTATTCCATTATCCAGTTAACAAATACAGAAAATTAACAGAAAAATGGAAACTTTAAGAAAGAACCACATGGAAATTCTAGAGACAATATTTACAATAATAGCAATGAACATTTCACAAGGTAGAATCAACAGCAAATTTGAGTCTGTGGAAGAAAGAAGTGGTGAACTTGATGATAGATCAGTTATCCAGTTATCCCTTCTGGAGAACAAAGAAATATTGAAAGAAAAGGAACAAAATCTTATAAATCTGTTAGAACATATCAATTGTTCCAACGTTTGTGAAATTATAGTTTCAAAAGAGAGGAGAAAAAGAAGTAGAAACAATGCTCAAATTAATAATGGCCCAAAAGAATCCCAGATTTGTTTAAAACATTGATTTACAGCCCCGTGAAACTCAAGAAATTCAAAGTAAAATAAAAGCAGCATACCACACTGTGACACTCGAGACATAATACTCCCTAAAGATGTTCATGTCTTAACCTCCAGAATCTATAAATATGTTACTTTACGTGGCAAAAGAGATTGCAGAAGTGCTTGAATTAAGAATTTTGAGATGTAAAGATTACCCTGCATTATCCATGATGACCCCATGCAATCACAAGGGCTCTGATAAGAGGGAGGTTGAAGGGACAGAGTGAGAAAAAAGATGTATGGTAATAGAAGCAGAGCTGGAGTTAACTACTTTGTAGATGGAAGAAAGAACCGCAAGCTAAGGACTGCGGATAGATTCTATAAACTGGAAAAAAAGGAAACAGATTCTCCCCTGGAGCCTCGAGAAGGAATAAAACACCACCAACACCTTGATTTCAGCCTGGTAAGACTCATTTCAGACTTATGACCTCAGGAACTATAAGATAATTAATTTGTGTTGTTTTTAGCCGTTCAGTTTGTGGTAATTTGTTACATACAGCAGCAGTAGAAAATTAATATGCATATATACACACATCATAGTAAAATTGGCAAAAGTCAAAAATAAGGAAAAAATAGGTAAAATAGCAAGAGGAAAACAGCATATTACATATTTGGGAGCAATACTATAAAAACAGCTGACTTCAAATCAGGAAAAGTAGAGGCCAGAAGACAATAGAATGACATATTCAGTGAGCTAGGTAAAGCATCCTAACAACAAACTGAGTTAGACAGCAAAACCTTAGATTTTAAAGGTCCAGTCATGTTCAGCCTCTTGAAGCCTGTTTCCACTGCCCTTAATGTTCAGACCTTGGCCCCCTGTTTATAGACTGGTGCCTTGATATTCTTCCTTGTACCAGTGATCGCTTGATTTATTTATTATTACTAAAATGTTGTCTCACACACAAAAAGATAAATATGTGAGGTAATGAATGTATTGACTAGATGGGAGGAATCCTTTCATAATGTATATCAAATCACCATCATGTGCATTTTAAATAGCTCGCAATTTTATATGTCAATTATACCTCAATAAAGCTGAACAAAAAAGAAAACAGGTTTTCCCTAACCTTTTCTGAGGCTCATCTATAAAGAGGCAACAATTTCTGTAGTTTGAACAGGTCATAAATTATGTCACTCCTAACACCTTATAAAAGGGTAGACATGTAATCACAATGTTTCTTGGAATTAATGTGTAGGCTTTGTGAAAAGTCATTTTGATTTTAGGTTAGGAGTTCTATATAGAGAGTAATGTGAAGCTCATGACAGCCGTCTTTCACTCTATTTAAAGAGAAGCTATCATCAAATTCAATGCAAGAAATGCAAAGGGCACCCACAAAATAGAGACGTAAAACACTAATGTAATTACTTCAGCTCCCAAATCTAGGCGTACCTGACAAGGCATTAGCATAACATTCTGTTACATAAACATACATTCCATTATTGATATTAATAAAAAATCATTTTTGTATCACATTTGATGCACAAGTCCTTCATAATATTGAAATTGGATCTCAGAGTAGGTCATTGTAAATGGCAAACCATAAAGTCTGGAACAGACTGAATTAAAATAGGGCAGAAGATAGTGAAGATTTTTGTTATTCTCTTACTTTAAGTTGTTACTCTGCTCATTCTACTATAATATAGCCCTCAGTTTTAAGTATTATAAATTTTATTCTCAGACTGGGCTAAGGGGAAAAAAAACTAATTTACTCTCTAACCACTGTAGAAGGAGCACATCTGTTAATAGCAAGGAGAAATTTTTTTTTAAAATGAGGTCCATATTAAAAATATGAACGGATAACTATTGTCATTGCAGTTACTAGTTCTGAATTGCTTGTAAAGATACTTACACAGCTAATGAAATCTTGAGAAGTTATTGACAAGAAGATTGACAAATAAGAATCTATGATTTCTCAACCTCTGAATACAGCTCAGTTCTTATACCTGTGAAAAAGAAAGCCTCACTGGTAACACCATCCAGCTCTGGAAAGTGAAGTCCTCCTCTACACTCCTTTTAGATATAAACATGGATGGAAGGGCAAAAAATATTCACTCAGAGAAAATTACAAGAGTGGATAGATTTCTGGTGAAAGCATTCACTTCACAGCTAGAAGACCTTGGCATTTCACTCTAGCACAATATAGTATATGCTATGGAGTTGGGCCCACTCTCTGTTCCTCTTTTTGTATGTGTGTGCCCTTTTGTCCTTTTTATGATGAAAAAATTTATATTTAGAATTAGCCAGCTGGATTCAGTTTATTTTTTTGTTTTTTTTAAATTTAATTTTTATTTTATATTGGAGTATAGTTGATTTACAATGTTGTATTAGTTTCAGGTGACAGCAGAGTGATACACATGTCTATTATTTTTCAGATTCTTTTCCCATATAAGTTATTATAGAATATTGAGTAGAATTCCCTGTGTTATACAGCAGGTCCTTGTTGTTTATCTATTTTAAATATAGTAGTATATATATGTTAATTCCAAACTCCTAATTTATCCCTCGCCCTACCTTTCCCCTTTGGGAACCATAAGTTTGTTTTCTATGTCTGTGAGTCTGTTTCTGTTTTATAAATAAGTTTAGAAGAACCTAATTTTGTTGGCAACATCCAAAGCATCAGTCAGGACCTAGTGGAACATATGCCTTCTTCTCTCCATCGGGCTTGATTAGGGTATTGACCTTGGCCACTTCCATGTCATAGAGCTTCTCCACAGCCTGCTGGATTTGGTGCTCTTGGGGTTGAGGTCATGATGAACGCAAGTCTGTTGTTTATTGTTGTCTTCTACCTTCTACGTGGCTGACTTAGTGGTCAGGGGGAACTTGATGATGGCGTAGTGGGGGCGGTCTTCCAAGGATATTTGGGCCGCCTTCAGAGCTGCTGTGTCTTGGGTCTCTAGAAGGTGGGTGACATATGGGTCTTTCATTTTTGTGTGGCTGTGGACACCTTTGAGCACTGCCTTCTTGGCCTTCAAAACCTTTGCTTTGGCTTCAGCTTTGGGAGGGTCAGGAGTTTCCTTCTTTACTTTCAGCAACATCTTTGTGAAAAACTTGTCCTTTTCTTAAATGAGAATGTTTATTATGATTATTCAGTAATCCTTTTTGTGCTCTGTGTTTTGGAGTTTATTAAACATAACACTTAGTCTAAAGACCGTAGAAAGTCTAAATTGGGATTACGATGACACTAAAGGAGAAATAAATGTCATCTGGAGAATATGAACTCTGAGAAAAACTGACTTATATAATCATCTCTAGATGTAATAACTGGACTTGACTTTACATTGTTTTCTAAAGTCAAAAAGATATATACTCCTTAAGATGTTTTCTTCAAAGCTCCTCCTTGTTACACTTCCGTAGTTTGGCCAGAAGTGTGTCACAAGATTGTCTCTAGTTGCAAGTAGAAACTGGAAAGATACTGCTAACTACAAAAATTACAACCCATAATTACAGTTTTTTTGTTTTTAATAAGAGGGAAGTAGAGAATTACAATTTAGTAGAAGACTATTCATAATTGCCTATTCAGAAAATGAAATCATTGAGTTCCAATTAATGACAAGAGACTTCTATAAATGATCATTTGTTACCATAATGAGAAGACTTCTAAATTACTGATAAACATTGCAAAATGATTCTTTGATGGATTAACAGAATGGTGGATTACTTGCTTAAGGCTCTCTCTTCCCCTCACCTGGGCATTGGAACCTCATCACTATTTACAGAACTGCTGTGAGGGCTGCAGTGTTTTTATGTGGACCCCGCTCTCTGGGCACAGTGGGTTGTTCTCTGTGTGTGCATTCTGTTTATTGAAAAGCCAAATAGTTAATGGTTTTGAGCTGCATCAGTTGCGATAACTAGGTTATGTTGCAGTAAGCAACAGTAAAAATTCTTAGAGGCTTATAACCGTGAGTGTTTTCATCCTGTGGGTTCATCTCAGACTGGCACAAATTCTGCTCCCCACTGCCTTCATGTTGGGATCCAGATTGACTGACTGAATGACCTTGATCTGTGATTTCACTGGTCTTATGTAAAGGGGAAAGATGCACAGCTGTCCCTGGGCTAGCTCTTAAAGCTTTTGATTGCAAGTGGCACATGACATTGTTACTCAAATTCTTTAACCAAGGCAAGTTCTAAGACCCCTCCTAAATTCAAAAGGGCAGGGGATCAGTGAATATTTTGAGCAACAATAGAATATTCTTCAAAAGACACTGGGCACTGCGTAGGTTAAATTCTGGCTCTGTCATTTAACAACAATGCTACTTTTTAGACAAGTTAAAAATGTCTCTGTGCGTCACACTCTTCATTGAAAAGTAAACATAATTCTGGTTACAACTTACACAGAACTGACCTGAGGATTCAATAAAATTGTTAGGTAGGTAGTCAGACATTAGCAGCAAGGAGGTGACAGTGGTGAGGCAAAGAAGAAGAATAAATCGAGTCACACACCCAGCCATCTGGGGACTCTCCCTTGACCCCATTCAGATCGGGCTGAAACTATGGTCGTGTGGTGGGCAGCTTATCCTGATAAAGAGGGACCACAGTAATACGAGGGGACGTCCCTGGGCTGCGCATGCCCAGATCAGACAGGTGTATAACCTATAGTAAACCCAAACTCCTTATACCATAATTATAATAAAATCTACCTGTGGTTTTGCCCCCCTGAGTGGGCGTTTCTTAGCGATTCAAGGATGAGAGCATGCGCAGCAGTAAACTTGTTATACAGCTCGGGACCGTCAATCAAATAATGATCCCCTGTCACTCACCCCCGCCTCCCTGCAAAGTGCTTCTTAAAAGCGCCCTTAAGCTTGTATAGAAATGCTGCTTTCGATTCGCAGAAACAGCTCTCTCTCTCAGAGTGTACCTATGCTTAAATAAACTTTGCCCTGTGCTTAAGCTTAATGTGGTAGTTTGCAATTCTTTGTTTACTACCGTGGAACCGAGATTGCTGGTCCGGGCCTTCCTTTGACCTCGGTTGAAGCTATTTTATTACAACACACGTCCACCCGGTGACAAAATAACGGCTAGAAAACGCATAGCACAGTATTTGGCCTCAAAGCATCAACTTTAAACAAGGTTATCTTATATTGGATTCAACTTTTGATTCAAAACATTAAAGTTGACTTAGATAAAAATAACCCATGTGCTCTAGTTCTAACCTATCTTCTTTCAATGAATTGCTACGCGAAGATCATAAAGGCTGAATGCCTCTGTCAATACTAAGTTGCTTGCCGGGGACTTTCATTGTCCATTCTTTGTTCTCTCAGTAGCCTTCAATCTTTTTTTTACTTATTTTCATAAGAGACACTTTGATTAAAATTAAGACTCATCAGCTGCTCTTAAGATTTAACAGAAAACTGAATGTAATACCCTCTTTTACAGAATGTAAATAATGCAAACACACGCTGTTACCATGGAAGCAGTCTAATCAAATAGCAAACAATTGCCGTAATTCATTTTAGTAATCGTCCACTCTGTGATACAGAAGTCCATGGCACTGGTGTTGCTACTTAGGAGTTCACCTGTGTTTTACCCTCTGAAACCTTACATTAGTTTTGTATTCTCATTCCCAGAGTCAAACATTGTCCTATTTACTGGATTTATCTGTTCTCAGAACATAGTTCAGCCTTCGCAACCAGAAAACTAAAGCAAGCTCTGCCTAAGAGGGGCAAGTTTTCTCTCAAGCCAAACAGAAACTGTCATTTTGCTTTTGCCAGTTTCTGGCCTTTTAGGATCTCACCAGCTGAGTTGATCTCACTGTCTGTTATGGGCTTCTTTACTTACCATTGCTGCTCCTGCCACCTCTAGGGCAGGAGACAATATTTTCTCCTGCTTTGTAAAAAGAGATAGACTTAGCCTCATACTTTGCCATTGATCACTCCTTCAGAGCGACTTGGACAAAGACAGTTGCCTTTTTCAATTGCATTTTCCTGACCCCTGTGCAACATACAACAGCGTTGCCAATTGTTTATATTTTATGCCCAATGACCTTCCAAATATATCATTTTTTCAAAATCATAAAAAATAAAATATGTTTAGGTATCACATTTTATTTGAATTTAAAGCAGGAGTTCACACTGGACAATTTACTACAATCCTATATTTATACATTTATGAATATTTATGGATTTATAGATTTATATTATGTCTGTAAGTAAATATGAGAGGTAATATTGATACCTTAAATTTTGTTTTAAAAAATTTTAAGGAAACTATTTCTTACGGTTATAGTTAGCGGAATAAGAGATCTCATTTAAGATCAAATAACAGTAAGTTCATGTTTATAATATCTTTGATAGATATAAAATGTATGCCTTTATTTTATGTCATGGTTAATTTAGGCCCTTCTAGTATATCTCTGCAAAGTACCCATGTAGTAAAACTGGCTAGAAAATCAAATAAAATGAACTGTAATGCAACAAAAAGACATGCTAGGCATTAATTTACATTAGGACAAATATTAATCATGAAGTTTCCCTTTCATACTTCATGAGAATTAGAACTGAGTTGTGCAGTTGACATATTTAATTTTATTTTCCATTATTGCTATACATTTCTTTTATTATACATTTTTATTTATGTACATAAAATGGACTAGAATTATACAGAGAATCTCATTCACTTATTTTTATTATTGAGGGAGAGTACCTACAACTTCTTGCTTCTTAATTCTGTTCATGGATGTCTTAAATAACAGGATTTAACTTGTGTGGGGCTGGAAACTAGGGCATTCAGCAAGAAGGCATTAGAGTTTAAGAGAAGACTGGCTAGGAGAACTGATTGAAAGATAGATTAAAAAATAGAAAAGGAAAAGGAGCAAAGATAAATAGCAGCCATACAATAAAAAAAGAAGTAAAGATAACATTTGACCCATCAATCAAGTCTATATGAATAATAATTTTTTAAAAGGAAATGACAATCAAGAAACAACTTAGAACAGCCAACATTATCTAATTTCCCAGTGAAAGTATGAAAGAGACAATGACCACTGCAGATTGCCTTTCAGAAATTTCACCAACTCAAATCAGGATACACTGCACTTCCAGTTCAGGATAAAGCATTTTAAAGTTCATGCTGGCATTTTAGATAAAGTTCTTAGTGGTAGATAAGCTAAAGTATAACTGAAGCCAAATAAAGTATTTGCTTTATTTTTCATAGATATGGAGTGTTCGACCCCTACAGAGAGTTTGGTTACCTGTGATGAAATGGGAAAAAATAATAAATTCACAAAGAATACTCTTTTTACTTGAATGTAAAGTTTAGTATACATGAAACAATTTTGGATAAAATATGTGAAATTTATTTTAATGGATATAATACTGAGCTTTTTAATTTACTATCATTAAATCACTGATTATCCGTATTGTCTATATTTAACAAATATTATTTAAAAGATTTGAAGATTATGTCTTCAGATCCATGCAGTTAGTTGCTATCCAGATGTAGCAGGAGACTGATGTTGCTACAGCCAGAGGCATAGCGGGACTGCTTCTCACTCATGTGGCCAAGACCCCAACTCAACATCTAAACTAAAAAAACAATGCTGAATGCATTGCTTCCTCTGCTTAGGAATGCTGCTCTAAGCAGAGCAGGTGACATTTTTACATAGGAATTTTGGCACATATGGAGTTTAGAGGTTGGTTGACTTTTAGAGGGGCGAGTTGGCCTCATCTGTAGATGTGTGGTTACTCTGGTGAGACTTTTTGTTCACCCCTTGGCACTCAGAGACGTCCTCTGGTGTGACTCTATTGCTTACCGACTGGCATTCAGAGGTGAGGGACTGACATTGCAAAGTATATTCACTGAGGCAAGTTGTCATTATTCATTGAACTACATGGGGGCTACATGTGACCATGGATACAGAACAATCAGTCTTTTCCTACGTTTATAAGAACTTCTTCAATCTCACTGGTGATGAGACAGTAGAACACATCAGTGGGAGCCTGCTTTTCTGCATGTGAACCAGAAAAGATGATCTCATTCAGATAACCTAAACTGTATCCGGGACACAGAACCAGATTACTATACTGTCTTAGCAACAAAGCTTTTGGCCTTTTAGGTCCTATGATGTGGTAGATTAATTACATTAATGACTAAAATTCATTACCACTTACAATATGGCTACAGACTAGCACACTGGAGAATAGAACACATGGAGGAGAGGTGAGTCACTTTAGTTGCTCCATTTGAGGCAGTCCAGCATCAGGAAGACAAGCCAACCGCCAGATATGTGGGTGAACCCATCCAGATCTGTACCTGCCTGTAGACACATGAGCAAGAGGTTAACAAAGCCAAGCCCAGATCAGAACACATTTGTGAGCAAAATCAATAATTATTATTATATGCAACTAAGGTTTTGTGATTGTTTGCTTCACAACATTATTTAGGCAATAAAATGATAGAGGGGGAACAGAAAGGACAGGTGAAGATACCAAGAGCCATTATTAGGATTTACCACAAATGTGAACTTAAATATTGGATTCTTCCCATCTGGTCTAACCACTGGGAATGGCTTCACAATAGGAATAGAATTTCAAATAGAGTCCAAATAATAGGTAGAAATTTGATGGATGAATGGATTAGAATATGAAGTGAAATGAGCAGTGGCGTATATTAATGTAAATACAATATCTAAAGGACAAGGACGAGGGGCATTTGAATTAAGCTTAGAGTAAATGCATAGTATTGACATTCAAACTGATGAATTTTTGTCTTGGGCTCCAGAGAGGGACAGCAAGTAACAGTATTGTGAAGATAGAAACTATGGATCTTGGCAATTCACTGGATGTGAGTGAAGGCTACAGAGACAAGAATGATTTCAAAAGCATATGTGACTTAGAAAGCAATGTTAACAAAAATAAGCAAGAGTAGGAAAACAGATTGATAAAGAAAATATGACTTTATAGCATTTTAATATGATATACAGTTGACCCTTGAACAAGGCAGGGGTTAGGGGCACAGACACACCCATATCCAAAAATTCAACACACCACAGATGATGTAGCACTGTAGTATTTACTATTGAAAAAATCCTCATATAAGTCGATCCACACAGCTCAGACCCAAGTTGTTCAAGCATCAACTGTATATGTTTATCAGTTAGATTATGGTATAAAATTTATCTCAAAAATGATCTTACATCCCCTTCCATATCAATTTTTTTGAGGGAAAATATGTACATAAATGACAGTAAGCCCTTCACCAGTCAGCCCGGCCAGAGATTCTGAGATGGCTGGTTGCTGGGGACCGCAGGCTGGCTGTCTGGCCTGGGTCAATGGGCAGAAACTTTTGGAGGTGATGGATATGTTTATGGCATAACGATGGTGATGGTTTCCCAGATGTATACTTATCTCTAAACTCATCTAGTTGTAGATGTTAATGATGTACAGCTTTTTGTGTGGCAATATATCACAATAAAGTATTCTAAAGGGAAAAAAAAAGCATGCAGTTAATAAGATTAATTTTACTGGCATCATTAAACAATAATTCAGCAAGTTATTATTTGTGGATTAGGTACCAAATAAATTATATTCTGTAACAGTGAAAATAAAATAAATGGAATGCAGTCCATTCATTCAATCTGATAGGGGAGGTAAGGCTTCAGTTAGCCATTTAATATTACAAAGTAATATATAATTAATGGCAGAATACTTGGTACACATGAGAAATGTAATCTGAGGTCAGACAAAGGTAGAATAGTATAGTTTTATATTATAAAAATTGGGGGTAATTAAAGTAATACTCAAGCACTTGAAGGTTGTACTTGATTAAGCAAAGAACCACAGATAGATATTCAAGACAGATATTGAAGACATTCAGAAAAGGCTTAGATTCAGATATGCCATTTTTATAGGGTAAATTGAGTTGGGAAGGTGGCTTTATTTTAGGGACTAGTGAGAGATTGGTTAAAAAGAATGGATTTGATTTGGAGAGCATTAATTGATGTAAGTATTTTGACGTTGGTCTTCTTTGTAACAGAGAGACATTGATATTGTTTAAGCAGGTAAATGACAGGATACAGTGAACATATTAGAATGGATTTGTTGAGGGTGAGGCTAAAGAAGAAAATTATTTAGAAAACAGTTGCTTTAATATACATATTTATTAAGATGCTACATTGAACATGGAAAGGAAATAGCAGGTTGATATACTGTGTAGTTCAGAAAGATGTTGGACATGAAGGAAAAGTGGAGTCAAGATCTATTGCAAAGTGTAATTCGTATGAGTATTGGGGTTATGAGAATGCTTTGTTTGCAGTGAAAATTGAGAAATCCCTAACTTAAGCTAGGGAAACTTGGAAGAAGATGAGATACTTAGGAAGAAGATGGTAAGCAAAGGTTGATTGTATCAACTGAGAAGTGATGAAAATTATTCAGATAAAAATGTCTTATAAGAGAAATAAAGTAGGAGAATACTATTTCTCTGAAAGATTGAGGCTTAAAAATTATACTTTATTTTTCATTTTCTTTTTAAAAATAAAACAAAACCTCAAAATCCTCATAAACAATGATATTATATTAATGAATCAGTATTGGTTACCTTGTAAGATTTTATTATTAATAAATGTGTGTTTCTGAAACAAGGAAATGTTAAGGTAATAATACACATGGAAATAAGAACATATTTTAAATATCAACTAATCCTTGATATATTTCACATAAACCTATCTTAAAGCATTCAGACAGAAACATTACTCTGTTTTGAAAGAGACCATTGCATTTTCAGTCAATAGGGCTAGCATATTTTAGTATTATAAAAAATATAACTTTCTTTTATATACTTTCTTCAATAAACAACATATATTTTCTTTATAAATTTATCTTTTTAATCACCTTTGCTTCAACTGGAAAGAAGACTAATTCTCTTACTAATATCTTTAAGCTGTTTAGCTTTGTTCACTGATTAATTTTAAAAAGCAATCAATGCAGTAATTTTTTTTTTTGAGGGGGGGTGCTGCGCTGGGTCTTTGATGCTGTGCGTGGACTTTCTCTAGTTGCGGCGAGCGGGGGCTACTCTTCGTTGTGGTGCACGGGCTCCTCATTGCGGTGGCTTCTCTTGTTGCAAAGCACGAGCTTTAGGTGCGCGGGCTTCAGTAGTTGCAGCACATGGGCACAGTAGTTGTGGCTCGTGGGTTCTAGAGTGCAGGCTCAGTAGTTGTGGCGCACAGGCCTAGTTGCTCCACGGCACATGGGATCCTCCCGGACCAGGGATCGAACCCGTGTCGCCCGCAATGGCAGGTGGACTCCCAACAACTGCGCCACCAGGGAAGCCCAACGCAGTATTTTTGCACTTGTGATACGTGGATAATAATAGCTATCTTTAATAAATAACATTTTCAAAAGCATGTAGCACAATGACTAGCATTCAATATTTGCCAAACGATTAAATCCTATAATCCTGATATTTTAACATTTTTTAGCTCTATTTCTCAGAATTGTATGGAACATGCCTGATCTCTTTTTCCATACACTAAACATTCTCCCCTGCCAGCCTAAACATTGTTCATTCTTTCAATTGTTCCTCATTTATCACGGATCAGTAGTAGATTGAAACATGAAATTTATTTACTCATTAACAAAAAACAATAACAAGTAGCAGCAGAAGGGAGAGAGCTTACATTTTGATTATAAGGGAGCTAAAAGTGTAGAAAGGAAGGCAAGATGAAGTTGTTGCAGATGAATTAGCAAAGAGTTTGAGAAGTTTTCACTACAAAGCAGAGTGGATGGCAATTTGAAGAAAAAAGAAGCTTAGAACATTGGTTTCTATGTTGCAAGTAAGGGACCTAAATCTAATATGTCCGATTACACAGTAAGTCATTAGTTGTCTCTTAAATTCAGTATCTCCTCTAATTTCAGGGAATTATAGGAAACACATTAGGATACTTGACAGGTAACTCATCTGTAAACCAGTCTCCATCTTCCCCCTTTCCATTTTGTGTAAGTACCTTGGGATCTGTCTGCCCGGTCCACTGCAGAATGAACGTTTGAGGAAAGAGGACTGAGGTTTTGCTGTCTTACGTTCCCCAAACTCTCATAATGACTCAACAAAAATGTTGAATGAGTTAATATACAAATAAAAAAATAGTTAAAGATATAGAGGACATTTCTAACGCAGATGCCTTAAAATTATTAAAGGTAGTTTTCCTCTCAGAGGCGTTCTCCCTACTTTTTCAATAAAAATTATTAACGTATTCTATATTACTGCTTAATTAAATCATCCCCAGGTATTTTGTTTTATTTCATGTCTCTATTAAAAAACAGTCAGCCCTTTCTTTCTCCAAATTCAAAAACAAATCATTCAGCCTTTTTTTAATATTAGTTTAACAGTCTCAAACAATTTCATTATTTTTCTTCTTAATCTCTTCTGAACAATTTTAGTCTAATTATTCTTTCATTGATAGTTTCTAGCTGAGCAGCTTATACATTCCCACACCTTCCCTCACCACCAACACACAGGAGTTAGCAAAAAGGTAAATCAATAGTTTAGGTGAGTACTAACCATGTATATGTTTTATCAATATATAAATATTGCTTTGTTCTATTATCCCTCATTGAAGACTTTCGCAAGTTTATTGAGTGGGAAAGCTAGGTCTGGAAAGAAATAGAAAGTGTAAATCAGGAAGATAAATGAGGTAGATAGCTTTAGAGGAGATTAAGAGGAATAATGGCAAGTCACTATATAGGATTTTATGAGAGAGGATACAGGAGAAGAAGAATTAAATAAAAAGCTATAAAAAATACAAAAAGAGATATAAATAATTAAAATCAACTGTTTACATTACATCATTTTAGACTCTTAAAAAGTCAAATTCCCATACACCTCTCAAACTGACCAAGGTGTAAACCATGTCTCTGCTTCATCGCTTTCTGAATAGTGTAAACTATTCTTGACATCATGAATCTTGCAAGAAAAGTCAAGAATAGTATGAATACATTTACTGAGAGAAGAGTAGTTTTAAAGACTGAACTGTATCTTTCATAAAACATTCCAACAGGGTACTGAACTAGGAGTTACATAGTTTTGCTTTAATCCAAGCTTTGGGGAGCTATCTGATTTGAGGTAAGCAATCTAACACCTCTGATTTGATATCCTCATCATATTATAAAGTTGGTTGAATGATTGAAGGTCCTCCATTGTTTCCTTGTCCTCAACTTTTTATTTGGAGGAAATCATATATGAGGATAGGAGAAAAATATCTAAAATAGATTTTTTTAATGAAAGCATCATTTTCTGTGTCTACCTAAAGAGGAAGTGAGGGCCTACCTATTCAGCTCTCTGTCCCTGGGGAGAATTCACAGGATGCAGTCCATAATGCTAGTGGGGACACTAGGTAGTCTCCGACTCTAAAACTGAGTGATCTAAAATTGTTTTTCTGTAATTATGGGAATCATTCTAACTCACTGTGAATGCATTTTTTAAAAAGAATTATAATAAGATGGGTGAAATTATTTGAAAACAAGTATTAATTTTTGCGTACCTAATCTCAGTGTGTTTGACTAGTCATCTTTTAACAAATGAATGGCTTAATATAAATCTACTGTATTTAAAGTATATAATATAACGATTATTCTCATCAGGCAAATTTGGAATATTTCTCAGAATTCATACTAACAAGGCCTTTCATTACATAATATTAGTTTTGTTTATAAAATTAGAGATTCTCTACAATGTGATGTTGAGCCCTTATGAGATATTTCTTGTACTCATCATTTGGTTTTTAATTATTTTACAGATTTGCTAGACACACACATCCATTTCTAAATTTCTTTATCTCCCCATTTTGCTAGCTATCTAATCATTAATTTACAAAAGGAAAAAACCAAGTTCTTTGGCATCTTAAAAAAATAAAACTCTTTCGTATAAAATTCAACCTTGAAATGCATTTATTTTTTTCCAGGGAACAAGTTGCTCACAATCCTCAAATATTATGCTATTCTTATCCATTAGTCTCAAAAATATCTCAACCAAGGACATACTTCAAGGGAGTTCTCACCTTTCAGTAATGCAGAGTTCAGGTTATTAGTTTAATGGTATTGTAAATACACCAGATTACAAAGAAAATAATTTAAAAAAAAACTTGTGGCATTCATGTGGCCGTCTCATGAATTTACAGTGTGTCAGAATATATGCTAATTATTAAAATAAACTACTATTCCAGTGCATTGAGAACACTTACCTGAAAAGAAGAAGAAAAAAAAAAATATGTCCTTGCTAGAGAACTCTATGAGAATGAATAAACTTAGTATATAATGTATGTATCCCAGGAAACACTGCATGGTCAGATTTAACCAAACAACAACAGAAAGCTATACACATTAAAAAGTTAACATTTATTATAAAGATAGTACAAAATATTTTATAAATGTATAAAAGTATTTTCATGAAATTAAATGTAAACTATAATAATTTTATTTTATCTAAGACCTATTCAGTTCTTTGTTCAAAAACTTATTACTGAGGCTCCTATGTCTTCCAGATACTTTACTAGGATGTAGAAAAGAGACGAAAAACATGGTTCTTACATTCAAGATGTAATAGTGTCATCATAAGACAGACATATAAGAAAAAAAAAAGCACTGCACTGTAAAAGGTTTTAATTGATATATGCACAGGAAATTACATATATGCAGTGATTGCATAGGTAAAGCTGTTCCTAAATCTGTGGGCAAGATCAGAGGAGTTTTTCACAGATAGAGCTCTTCACGGTGGATGGCCAGGTTGACAAAGCAGAAGGGAAAGCATTTGTAATGGTATGAAGTAACTGAATTAGCTCAGGGCTATTTACCCAAAATGTGTGTGTGTGTGTGTGTGTGTGTGTGTGTGTATGGGCAAATGTGTAAGATGTGGAAGGAAGAGAAAATAAAATCTCAGGCTGAATTGGTAGGCAAGTAAGGATAACAAAATGTTTCATGTACGACGATAATGAATTTAGAAACCATCCTGTAAAAATCTAGGAAGCTATCGGATACTTGAGATCACAAGATCCCCATGTTCAGATTTGTATTCCAAATAGATATCTTCAGCAGCAACCTGAGGTTGTATTTTAAGATAACAGGCTTTGAATAAGGAGGGTGAAATGACATGGAGATGATTGATGTAGACAGAAAGAAAAGTGCTTAGACAATATCAACAGTGGTCTTGATTAAGAGCACCAACCCAAAATAAGGCACAAGTAAAAAAAAATAGTGATTGGTCTGGGGAATGAGAGAGAGAACATCTTCAATATGTCACCAGCTCCTCACTAAGGTCAAGAATAGATACTGGGTCCATTCACTAAGTTTGGGTATGCAAAAAAAAAAAAAGTAATTTATTTGCAGAACAGCTGACTTTGTGAGGCTAGTAGGTCACACCACTAAAAATATCCAGGAACAGTTGCATTTGTATACATGTCCAGGGGTTGAAGAGCATTCTGGAATAGAAATATAGATTTTTTTTTGATATAGATGAATATAGATTTAGAAAATAGATGGGAATTAAACTCATTTACACAGATGAAATTTTCCAGGGAAAGTGTTTAGAAAATAGAGTATGGTCTACCAAGGAAAGCCAACATTTAGGGGCTGAGAGAAGAAATAGAAAACCACAAGACATCCTGAGAATAACCAGTCTTAAAATTGGAAATAATCCAGGGAAGAGTGGAGCTGTGGAAGAAAATATAGGATGGAGATATTTTTAAAATGCAGCAGTCAGTAAAATTTTAGAGAAAGAAATTTTTTTTTTCTCTTCCAGTTTTATTGAGACTTCATTGACATACAGCACTATATAAGTTTAAGGTGTACAGCATCATGATTTGACTTACATACATCATGAAACAATTACCACAAGTTTAGTCCATGCATCACTTACATAGATACAAAATTTTAAAAATAAATAAAATAATTTTCCTTGTGATGAGAACTCTTAGGATTTATTCTCTTAACAACTTTCATTTGTAACATACAGCAGTGTTAATTATATTCATAGTGTTGTACATTATATCCGTATTACTTATTTATCTTATAATTGGAAATATCTACCTTTTGACTACCTTTGTCTCCATACAAAGATACTACATTGTCAGGGACTATATTCCCCACAGCATATATTTCATCCCAGTGACATTTATTTTGTAATTGGAAGTTTGTACCTCTTAATCTCCCTCACCTATTTCATTCATTTCCCCACTTGTTTCCCCTTTGGCAACCACATGCTTGTTCTCTGTATCTATGATTGTTTCTGTTTTGTTTGTTCATTTGTTTTTTAGATTCCACATATAAGTGAAATCATATAGTATTTGTCTCTCTCTGTCTTATTTCACTTAGCATAATATATTCTAGGTCCATCCATATTTTCACAAATGCAAGATTCCATTCTTTTTTATGGTTGAGTGATATTCCATTATATATATCATATATAACAATATCTATATCTATATATCTATATCTATATCTATCTATATATATATATCACACCTTCTTTATCTATTCATCTATCAATGAGCACTTAGGTTGCTTCCATATCTTGGCTATTGTGAATAATGCTGCCATGAACATAGGGGTGAATATATATCTCTTCAAATTAGTGCTTTTGTTTTCTTTGGAAAAATACCCAGAAGTGGAATTGCTGGATCATATGGTAGTTCTATCTTAATTTTTTGAGGCACCTCCATACTGTTTTCCATAGTGGCTGTATCAATTTACATTCCCACCAACAGTGCAAGAGGGTTCCCTTTTCTCCACATGCTTACCAACACTTGTTTTCTGTTGTCTTCTTGATAATTGCCATTCTGAGCAGATGTGAGATGATATCTCATTCTGGTTTTTATTTGCATTTCCCTGATAATTAGTGATATTGAGCGTCTCTTCATGTGTCTGTTGGCCATCTGTATTTCTTTTTTGGAAAAATGTCTTTTTAGGTCCTCTGCCTGTTTTTTGCTTGGGTTGTTTTTATAAATAGATTGTGAAATATAGAATAAATTTAAGTTAAACCTACAAGCCAGAAACATAGACTAAAGCTCTAAATCTTAGAATTTGTGTGTAAAGTGAACCAATCTTAATTTGAAAATTCTGTATACTGAAAGGCCAAGTTCAACTGGAACTTTAGTCTTGATTCAATACTTGATGGAGTCAGGAAGCATTGGGTATCACAGTGTTCACAAAATAGGGATAGCAACTAGACACTTTCTTTTTTATTCTAGGTACACAGAGGATGATGTGTATTTTAAACATCAATCTTCAACTTCCTGGATGACATCTCTTTTGCAAATACAAATATTTTTACTAAGTTTCCAGTTGTTTTTTTTCCCTTAAAATTTGTGGCACCATTTTTCTACACTCTCAAATTTACCACACAGATTATTTTTATGAACATAAATATATAATTAGAAACTATCTGCATTCTCAATAATTTGAAAACTATCAAGTGAATGAATAGCTTTGAGAATTTTTATGGAACCCCAAAGTCTCATCTTATGATTGCCAGATAGATTTGGGAAATTATTTTGTGACGTTAGAATCCATTCTCCTCCAACTTTGGGTATACAAAATAGATCTCAAATATGGATGTAAGAGTCAGAAACAGCAGAAAATGCCACAAGGAAGTCCTGGGGTTGCCCCACTGGTCGATGTGCTGGTGAGGGTGGTAGATGCTGAGTAAAGTACAATCCCCACCTTTATGAAGATGGTATTTTTGTCGGGTATCTATAGACCATGAATACTGACATTATGAAATTCCCCACCTACAGAGACTGGTTTCAGGCATAGAGGAGTGTGATTCAGCATCGCTTCTGAGCACTCAGACCGTGACCCTCACAGCAGTCTTTCTCTCTAAGGTCACTTCTCTGGTGTAATGTCCTTTGCATTAAACAATCTTCTCTTTTGCTGCTGCTGCTTCTATCTCTGACACATTCCTGTCTACACCACCCTTATGTTTCCTGTTTGTTGGTTTTATACAAATCCTTTGTGGACAGTAAGGGAAAAGCTCAATTGAACTTTAAGTGTCTAGAGGCCATGCGTGAAATCACTAACAACATTTAAAGAAAGTCAGGTCTACCCTTCCTTTTGGGCAAGAATGGATCTGGTTGAGGTCTTTCAAAAGCAAAAAGGACTATTGTTTGCTTCCTACAGATGATGGCTATGAAGCAGATAATTTCATTCCTTGGTGAAAGCTGACTTTCTCCCCACAATATGGCCATTATTTTATTATATTTTGCTCAAGAAATTTTTATTCAGAACGTATTATGTATATACAAGCTCTTGTAGGTCATACAGATACAGTAGTCAACAAAATAAAGAACGTTGGAGAAATTTACCTTTTTGAAGGAAAATATGTCTGTCAGGGGTAAGGCTTGTAGAATTAGACAGACGTTCTGTTTCCTGATTTTTAACTCACCCAAATGTCCTTAAAATGCTCTCTTGATTTATTCGTGATAAAAAGGAAAATTGTAACACCTTCTTCATAGGATTTTGGGAGAATCGAATCATCATTTATGTAGATCCATAGTAGGATGTGCTATATATGGGAATTGTGGTCCTTCTCACTTTCTTCTTCCTCTTCTTTCACATCTTTTTCCTTCATATCTCCTCTTCCTCCTCCCTCCTTTTTTCCCACCACCACCTCCTCCTCCTCATTATTATTATTATTGTCAATATTATCATTGGTATGACGGACACCTCAGGATAGTTGGGGATCTCATTTATTCAGCTGTATGTTTCAGGAACCATCAAAAACAAAGTGTTCATACTTGGTCATGAATTTTAAAAGAAGAGTCGTCACAGGACAGAAAATTATCAGTGTTTAAGGAAAGGCCTAAAAACATATCCCTTCATTACTTATCTATTTAGAGACATAGATGTAACCCCTTTAATTGAAATTAATACTAGAATTTCCTAAGTAAAAATGTAGGCCCTTGGTTGGGGAAGGGGTGCTTTTATAAGTGGATACATCAGAGGTATCTCCCAAGAGGAATGGCAGCCACATTCTTGTTCATCTCTCCCAGGATGTCTTTCCTTCTTTCAGATCTCTCTCAAGTTCCAGTCCCAGTCTTATCTTTGTTTCTCCAAAGAATCAACGCTGAACATTTAGCTAAATTAAAATCCTCGTTGCCACTAAATCCCTATCATTTTAAACAAAGCCACACAAATCATTCATGTGTTTGTTATGAACTATCTTCTATTTTTACTGATTTGTTCTATAAAATTTAGGACCATATCCCCAGCTAGCCTTAGGAAGTAGGGGTTGTATATTTCCAAAATATCAAATACTCTTCTGGGCTTTATAATTGGTGCTCAATTATTATTTATTATGTAATTCAATTCACAATGATATGAGCTTATAAAGAAAATGATATATATGCATGTGAAACATCCTTTGTGCAATCTTTAGTTATAGGCTTATTATTTCTAACCAAGTCAGTTTTATCTTTCACAGACTTTCATAGGTTGTTTGCATGTCAAATATAAGGGTTGGAAATGTATTTTCTAGATATCAAGGAGTTTTATAACTGTTATTCTGGCTTTATTTCACAGTTCTTTTGTGAATCTTTTTATTTATTATTTACAGATTTATCTATATAATATTAAAAACAAATCAAAACAAAATCTCAAACACCCTTTGGTGCAAAATTTTTCATGGAAAGTTAAATTATATATATTTAATTTTACTCAGTGGTCATGTGGCATGTACTGTCAGTAGAAATGTGCCTATAATATATAGTCATACACGTTAAATGATGTTTGATGTGTGGAGTTTTCTATATTAAAATGACAGTGTTAATTTTTCAACTCAGAGACAAAGGCATTATTATAAGAGACAGGCAGAGAGGTGTGATATTAATGTCATTACAGAGCAAATAGCATAAGAATCATCAGAAACTAGATAATGTTACGTGAACACTCAACATTAACAAGAACGTGCCCGGCCGTCATTTTTTGCTGAACATTTGTGTTCTTTCTTCCTTTGCTCTTTCTCAGATATTCACAGAATTACCTCTTTCCTTATAAAATATTCTCCTTTTTGCACTTCATCTGTGGAAACAAATTAAAGTGAGCAGAGTAAACTCTAAAGAAAAAGGCAGCAGGCAGTCCTGCTGAAGACCCAAGCTGCTAGTACAGATAAAACTGAAGAGACTTACAGTCATCTAATTAAAATATCTATTCAGAAAATATAGAGCTGTTTTAGAAGCACACACTTATTTTAAAGAACTTTGGGAAGGTTTTATTTTTAATTTTTTTCTATAAAATTTAGAGTAACTTCAGAAATCTTCCTTAGAGTATAGGGACTGGAGAGAATATTGAAAAGTCCATTAAGGAAAGGTTTAGTGAAAGAAATATTTGCAACAAGATATTTTAAGATATTTTTTCTACAGTGCTTGTCTGTCGTTTTGGTTATTTTTGTTATGTTTACTTTTAGTATGCATTATTTTTGTTGTGAGAAATGGTAAAGAGGTAAATATGAAATTGAATATGGACTTGGCAAGGGCAGCGATTAAAATCACTGTTGTAAAAAGGCATGAAAATGGTATCACTGTTGCCAAGTTATGACAGAAAAGATCATGGAAAATCAATTCTACACATACTTAGACCCAGCTATATTTTATGTAAATTCAATAATATTAACCTTCAAAGTTTATATGATAAAGATAACAATATAATATGATGAATGATAGAAATAATTGTTTTCATTTCTATAGTGACAGAAAATCTAAAGAGAAGATTACCAAATTGACATGTATTGGAAAGGCTATTTAGAAACTGAAATATAAATTGAGGTAATGAATACATAGAGGATTTGCTCGGAAGAAACTGAACTTTGGCAAGTTTGTAAAAGCCTGCAACTACCAAGGCCAGAGACTAATTGGACTGCTCCTTGTACATCCTGGAATAAGTCGTGTTTTTCCAGGAAAAGAGGCAGTGTATGTCACTCATGGGTACTATTCAATGGGCTGACAGTATGGAAATATTCCTTAACTGCTTTAAAGAGGTCATCCAATCTGCCAAGGACTAATTAAAACCAGATATGTGCAAGTTATTAAAGTTATGACCCAATAGTCTTTTTCCACTAAGTAGCCTGCTGAATCCACATTGCTCAGGGGCCCTGACATCTGCTTTACCATTTTCTTCTTCAATTCCTACTGTTGTAGCTGCAGTAGAGTGAGGATGAATGTCATTCTGCCTTTGAAGCGTTGAAAGTTAATTTGTTTTTAAATTTCAGACTTTTAAGTCCAGGAACCAGAAGTGTCAGAAATAAATACACACTTGTATATTCTGGTGAGATGATTCAATGCATCAGTGCTATGCATAAACATCTAGGATGAATCCTCAAAAATGACTGACTTCTCAATTTATTTTACATAGTATCAAACAGAAAAAAGAAAAGAACCTACACTTTTTAGTAATCTAGGGATTTCCAAAACTCAGTTGCTTTGACATTATAAACAAAATAACTTAATAAGAAATGTCTTTTTTTTAAGTATGCTATTGAAGATAAGACAAATGCATTATTTTTAAATTTATATATATATATGACTGCACTTTGTCTATATTAAACTGCTGATATATGTGATCTATGTAATTGTGTGAAAGGAAGTCTAATAAATGTAGAGGATAAAGAAAGGGGCCTCTTCCCAGGCCCATGACACTTGTGGCTAAACTCACATTGAAAATCAGGAAATTTTTTTGACCAGTACCAACCACTAAGAGTTGGGAACTCCCAAGGAACTTTGTCATGACACTGGTATATCTAATCATAAACCAAATTTTCTAAGAAATGTTTTCTATATTAACAAGCTGATGTAAAATCACAGTGACCACAACATCTCTCTCAGTTAACTCTTTCTAGTAATAAAAATCAGAACACATCCTTGAAAAAGTAAGCCTTTTAGAAATTTATAATTTGAAGAATCAAAGTTGACATCTTAAATCATGCTATGGGTTAAATTTGTTTCTATCAAGAAGTTATTAATTTTTTACATTCTCTATCAATGTCTGTTATTACATGGAATAGCTATCAAAAAAGAAAACAATTCCCACTTTACAATAATCATCTTGTTACATGCTTAGAAAAACCTTAATATTTTATAAAATATTACCAATAGATTTTTTAAAATATTATACAAATTTTTGCATGTGTTATCACTAACATCCATCAGAATGGGATTACAATATCTGACTGATCTACATATTTTTCCAGGTATTATCCTTGGACAATATTAATTTATTCTCTCAAATATATCTTGAATACCTATTGATTATCGGGCACTGTTCTAGGTTCAATGGGTACAGCAATAAAAACAACAAAGTGCCTATATTTAATGGACTTTCCATTACATGGGAGAGGAGGCAGACAATATACAAATATATAGAAAAATGATGGTAATTGTCTTGGAGATGAATAAAGCAGAGGAAATTAGATTAATAATAACCATATGGCTCAAGATTGATATTTTATATAATGTGGTCAAGAAAAGTCTTTCTGATTAGGAGACAGAAACCACTCAGGAATTTGAATAGCAAAGGTTCGACTTTAAGAATTAGCCACTATGAAAGGGGATTAGAGTCACTGCAAGGAATCGGCTACTAGGAAGTAAAGAAAATTCTAAAGAATACGGCGATTGTAGATGTAGCATCCACTCCCACTAGGGCTGAGATGGAGCACAAAAGAGGCTTCTCTCACCTTGGACAGGGCTGTGATCCAGTCTCTGTTGGAGAGGGTATGGTGATGGACCATCAAATGGCAAACCAGTCACCGTGGTGTCTCACCAGTGGAATTTCCTGGAAATCTGTCCTCTAGAGTGCTGGGAAAAACTTCACCAGAGGTGAAGAATCCCCCTAGGGATGATCTGGGGGAAGGTGCTGGCTGCTGAGCGTTGCTGGCCACCAAGCTGGTGTTGTGAAGATGCTGAACACACTGGGGGCCGCAGACTGGAGCGCACCAGCATCAGGAAGCAGCTAGGAGGACCACAGAACTAGGAAGCACAGCTCCGTCCCTCCGTGTGTCTCCAGGGCTCTTTATTAACAAAGCTTAGCAGACTACTGACTAGACAAGGACAAATATTTAAGGGGCCCAGATTCATTTTCATAGACCAAGCAATGAATGATGGTTTGGCTCTTTATTAACAAAGCTTAGCAGACTACTGACTAGACAAGGACAAGTATTTAAGGAGCCCAGATTCATTTTCATAGACCAAGCAATAAATGATGGTTTGGCATTTATAGGTAATAAGTGATAACTGGCACATAGAAAAGAGTAAGGGAAGGATTCTCTGATAAGGCCAAGACCTTGAAGGAAGTAAGGGAGTAGGTCATCCAAATATCTAGCGAAATAGCATCTAGAGATATGGAATAAGTGCAAAAAACCTGACTCTACCACATGCCCTACATATTGCAAAGTAACAAGGATGCCAGCTTGTCTGGTGCAAGCAAAGGGAGGGGGGTATGCAGTAAAACATGTCAGTGAATTAGCAGGGGCAGAAATATGGCCAAATAAGGACTGCCTTTTCCTCTCCGTGAAATGGAAAGCAATGAAACCATTTTGGACTGAGAATACGATCTGGTATCTATTGGTAAGGATAACTCTGGTTGCTTTGTTGAACACAGAGAATAAAAGTTAAGAGTAGAAAAAAGGACATTAGTAATAAATCTGTGGTAGTAATCCAATGAAACTTACTAGTTAATTTGTCTAGAACATTAATGGTAGATGTGGTGGGCAGTGGTCAATATCCCACATACACACACACACACCACACACACATATATAAACACATACTCATACACAAGTTTAAAGAGACAGGGTTACAGTGTTGTATAAAAGAATATGTGTTAAAGAGGACTTTAAGTTTGGGACTTAGTAAATGAAAGAATAAAGTTGTCATCTCTAAAGTGGGAAAGACTGAAGGAAGACCATGCTTTGGATTAAAATAAGATGTTCCCTTTTGGACTTCATCTTTGAGATGCCTCTTTTATTTTTTTAATTATATCTTTAAATTTTTATTGAAATATAGTTGATTCACTATGTATTTTGTATTTTTTTTAATTTTTAATTTTATATTGGAATATACTTGATTTACAATGTTGTGTTAGTTTTAGGTGTACAGCAAAGTGATTCAGTTATACATATACACGTATCTATTCTTTTTCAGGTTCTTTTCCCATTTAGGTTATTACAGAATATTCAGTAGCGTTCCCTGTGCTAAACAATAGGTCCTTGTTGGTTATCTATTTTAAATATAGTAGCGTGTACATGTCAATCCCAAACTTCCAGGTTATCCATCCCCGACACCCTTCCCCCTGGTAACCATAAGTTCATTCTCTAAGTCTGTGAGTCTGTTTCTGTTTTGTAAGTAAGTTCATCTGTACCATTTTTTTTAGATTCTACATATAAGCTATATCATATGATATTTGTTGTTCTTTGTCTGACTTACTCACTTAGTATGATAATTTCCAGGTCTATCCATGTTGCTGCAAATGACATTATTTCATTCCTTCTAATGGCTGAGTAATATTCCATTGTATATATGTACCACATCTTCTTTATCCATTCCTCTGTTGATGGACATTTAGGTTGCTTCCATGTCCTGGCTATTGTAAATAGTGCTGCAATGAACACTGGGATGCATGTATCCTTTTGAACCATAGTTTTCTCTGGATATATGCCCAGGAGTGGGATTGCTGGATCATATGGTAGCTTTATTTTTAGTTTTTTAAAGTCCCTCAATACTGTTCTCCATACTGGCTGTACCTATTTATATTCCCACCAACAATGTAGGAGGGTTCCCTTTTCTCCACACCCTCTCCAGCATTTATTGTTCGTAGACTTTTTGATGATGGCCATTATGACCAGTGTGAGGTGATATCTCACGTTAGTTTTGATTTGCATTTCTCTAATAATTCTTTGAAGAAATGTCTATATAGGTCTTCTCATTTTCTTTATTTTTTATTTTTCTTTTATATTGAGCTGCATGGGCTGTTTGTAAATTTTGGACATTAATCCCTTGTCAGTTGCATTGTTTGCAAATATTTTCTCCTATCCTGTGGGTTGTCTTTTCATTTTGCTTATGGTTTCTTTTGCTGTGCAAAAGTATTTGAGTTTAATTATGTCCCATTTGTTTATTTTTTTTAACTTCTATTACTATAGGAGATGGATCAAAAAAGATATTGCTGCAATTTATGTCAAAGTGCATTCTGCCTATGTTTTCCTTTAAGAGTTTTATAGTATCCAGTCTTACGTTTAGGTCTTTAATTCATTTTGAGTTTATTTTTGTGTATGATGTTAAAGAATGTTCTAATTTCATTCTATTACATGTAACTGTCCAGCTTTCCGAGCACCATTTATTGAAGAGACTGTCTTTTCTCCATTGTACAGTCTTGCCTCTTTTGTCATAGATTAATTGACCATAGGTGCATGGGTTTATTTCTGAACTTTCTATCCTGTTCCATTGATTTAGAGTTCTGTTTTTGTGCCAGTACCATACTCTTTTGATGACTGCAGCTTTGTAGTATAATCAGAAGTCAGGGAGCCTGATTCCTCCAGCTCTGTTCTTCTTTCTCAAGATTACTTTGGCTATTCGGGTTCTTTTGTGTTTCCATGTAAATCTTAAAATTTTTTCTTCTAGTTCTGTAAAAAATGCCACTGGTAATTTGATAGGGATTGCATTGAATCTAGATTGCCTTGCGTAGTATGGTGATTTTAACAATATTGATTCTTCCAATCCAAGAACACAGTATATATTTCCATCTGTTTTTGTCATCTCTGATTTCTTTCATCAGCATCTTACAGTTTTTGGAGTACAGGTTTTTGCCTCCTTAGGTAGGTTTATTCCTAGGTATTTTATTCTTTATGATGCAATAGTAAATGGAATTGCTTTTTTAATTTCTCTTTCTGATCTTTTGTTGTTAGTGTATAGAACTATAACAGATTTCTGTGTATTAATTTTGTATCTTACAAATTTACTGAATTCATTGTGAATTCTAGTACTTTTCTGGTGGCATGTGTAGTATCATGTCTTCTGCAAACAGTGACAGTTTTACTTCTTTTTCAATTTGGATTCCTTTTATTTCTTCTCTGATTGCCATGGCT
The DNA here is from genome assembly GCF_965194825.1 of Balaenoptera physalus. Taxonomy (NCBI): domain Eukaryota; kingdom Metazoa; phylum Chordata; class Mammalia; order Artiodactyla; family Balaenopteridae; genus Balaenoptera; species Balaenoptera physalus. The sequence continues at coordinate 7,571,072 of NC_138882.1, forward strand.
AGGACTTCCAAAGCTATGTTGAATAAAAGTGGCATGAGTGGACATCCTTGTCTTCTTCCTGACTTCAGAGGAAATGCTTTCAGCTTTTCACCTTTGAGTATGATGTTAGCTGTAGGTTTTTCATATATGGTCTGTATTATGTTAAGGTAGGTTCCCTCTATGCCCAGTTTCTAGAGATTTTTTTATTATAAATTGGTTTTGAATTTTGTCAAAAGCTTTTTCTGCATCTATTGAAATGATCATATGGTTTTTATGCTTCAGTTTGTTAATGTTGTCTGTCACATTGATTGATTTGCGGATATTGAAAAATTCTTGCATCCCTGGGATAAATCCCACTTGATCTTGGTGTATGATCCTTGTAATATATTGCTTGAATTGGTTTGCTAGTATTTTCTTGAGGATTTTTGCATCTATGTTCATCAGTGATATTGGCCTGTAGTTTTCTTTTTTAGTGCTGTCATTGTCTGGTTTTGATATCAGGGTGATGGTGGCCTCATAGAATGAGTTTGGGAGTGTTCCTTCCTCTGCAATTTTTGGAATAGTTTCAGAAGGATAGGTGTTAACTCTACTCGAAATGTTTGATAGAATTTGCCTGTGAAGCCATCTGGTCCTGAACTTTTGTCTGTTGGGAGTTTTTTAATCACTGTTTCAATTCAGTACTTGTGATTGGTCTGTTCATATTTTCTGTTTCTTCCTGGTTCAGTCTTGGGAGAGTGTAGGTTTCCATAATTTTGTTCATTTCTTCTAGATTGTCTATTTTATTGGCATACAGTTGCTTGTAGTAGTCTGTTATGATCATTTGTATTTCTGTGCTGTCTGTTGTAACTTCTCCTTTTTTATTTCTAATTTTATTGATTTGAGCCCTCTCCCTTTCTTTCTTGATGAGTCTGGCTAAAGGTTTACCAGTTTTGTTTATCTTTTCAAAGAACCACCTTTTAGTTTCATTGATCTTTTCTATTGTTTTGTTCATATCTATTTCATTTATTTCCACTCTGATCTTTGTGATTTCTTTCCTTCTACTAACTTTGGGTTTTGTTTGCTCTTGTTTCTCTAGTTACTTTAGGTGAAAGGTTAAGTTATTTGAAATTTTTCTTGTTTTCTGAGATAAGATTGTATTGTTAAAAATTTCCCTCTTAGACTGCTTTTACTGCATCCCATAGGTTTTGGATTATCGTGCTTTCATTTTCATTTGTCTCTAGGTATTTTTAAATTTCCTTTTTGATTTCTTCAGTGATCCATTGATTGTTTAGTAGCATACTGTTTACCTCCAAGAGTTTGTGGTTTATGTTTTTCCTTGTAGTTGATTTGTAATCTCACACTGTGGTAAGAAAAGATACTTGATATGATTTCAATTTTCTTAAATTTACCGAGGCTTGCTTTGTGGCCTAGCATGTGATCAGTCCTGGAGAATATGCCATGTGCATTTGAAAAGAATGTGTATTCTGCTGCTTTTGGATGGAATTCTTTATAAATATCAGTCAAGTCCATCTGGTCTAATGTGTCATTTAGGGCCTTTGATCATCTATCTATTGATGAGAGTGGGGTGTTAAAGTCCCCCACTATGATTGTGCTACTGTCAATTTCTTCTTTTATGGCTGTTAGCATTTGCTTTATATATTGAGGTGGTCTTATGTTGGGTGCATATATATTTACAATTATAGCTTTTCCTTCGAATGATCCCTTAATCATTTTGTAGTGTCCTTCTTTGTCACTTATAACAGTCTTTATCTGAAGGTCTATTTTGTCTGATATGAGTATTCCCACTCAAGCTTTTTTTTTTTTTTTGATTTCTATTTGCATGGAATAGCTTTTTAGATCCCCTCACTTTCAGTCTGTATGTGTCCCTAGATCTGAAGTGGGTCTTTTGTAGACAACATATATATGGGTCTTGGTTTTGTATCCATTCAGCCAGTCTATGTGTTTTGGTTGGAACATTTAATCTGTTTACATTTAAGGTAATTATATGTATGTTCTCATTGCCATTTTGTTAATTGTTTTAGATTTGTTTTTGTAGGTCTTTTTTCTCCCCTTTCTTCTTTTTTTCCTTATCTTGTGATTTGATGACTAACTTTAGCATTGTGTTTGGATTGCTTTTTCTTTTTTGTGTGTGTATCTATTGTAGATTTTTGGTTTGCAATTACTGTGAGGTTTTGATATAGCAGTCTATACATAAACAAGATTGTTTTAAGTTGCTGGTCTTTTAATTTCAAATGCATTTCCAATATTCTGCATTTGTACTCTCCTTTTCTCACGATTGCTGGTCGATGAGCTTTTAGTTTCAGGTGTACAGCAAAGTGACTCAGTTATACATACATATATACCTATTTTATTTTTTCAGATTATCTTCCTTTATAGGTTATTACAATATATTGAGCAGAGTTCCCTGTGCTATGCAGTAGGTCCTTGTTGGTTATCTATTTTATATATAGTAGTGTGTATACTTTAATCCCAAACTCCTAATTTATCCCTTCCCTCCTTTAGTAACTATAAGTTTGTCTGTGAATCTATTTCTGTTTTGTAAATAAGTTAATTTGTATCTTTTTTAGATTACACATATAATGATATCATATGACATTTGTCTTTGTCTGACTTACTTCACTTAATATGATAATTTATAGGTCCACCCATGTTGCTGCAAATGGTATTATTTCATTCATTTTTTATAGCTGAGTAAAATCCCATTGTGTATGTATACCACATCTTCTTTGTCTATTCCTCTGTCAGTGGACACTAAGGTTGCTTTCATTTGTTGGCTATAGTAAATAGTGCTGCTATGAACATTGGGGTGTATATATCTTTTCAAATTAGAGTATTCTCCTGATATATGCCCAGGAATGGGATCTATGGCTCATATGGCAACTCTCTTTTAATTCTTTTAGGAATCTCCATACTGTTTTCCATAGCAGTTGTACCATTTCAAATTACATTCCCACCAACAGTGTAGGAGGGTTTCTTTTTCTCCCCATCCTCTCCAGCACTGATTATTTGTAGAGTTTTTAATGATGGTCATTCTGACTGGAGTGAGGTGATACCTCATTATAGTTTTGAGTTGCATTTATTTAATAATTTAGAGATGTTGAATGAGATGCCTCACTTAGATCTGAGTGGAGATGTCCATGGGTATTTTCATATGTTGATTGGTAGTTTGCAGGAGAAGTATGGCCTAAAGACAAAAATTTGAGACCCATGGGCGTAAGATGGTGTTTTAAGCTGTCCAAATGTGTAATAACATATATGGTAGAAGTATAGCTACAGAAGGCAGATCTGAATTCCAACTTCAGAGAGGTGAAAAGAAACCAATAAAAATAATATAAGAAGTGGCATTAAAGTAAAAGAAAAAAAAATCAAAACAAGGTGGAAACTAATGAAGAAGATATTTTAAGATGTCAGGAGTGATCAACTGTGATAAATGATTCTGATAAGTCCAGTAAGAAGTCTCCTGATGATTGACCACTGAATTTAGTAATATTATGATAACAGGTAACCTTTAAAAGATTATATTGGTGAACAGGAGGGGGTAAATTTAAGGTACATTTCAGGGGGAAGAATATATTGGAGACAGTAATTTAACAACTGTAACTAAATAGGGAGAGTAGCTCTCAATTATAATGATGGGCCAGAGGAGATAAATTTATGTAGGTAAATAAGAGAGAAAGGATTCAAGTGGAGGTAGAGAAAAAAGGTCAAAGATGATTGAATCAATAGACTGGTTGTCCCCATACTCTCAAGTAACTTTTGAAGTAAGAGGAAGAGAGGGATGATCTGGAAAGACAGATGATAGTGGTCAAAAGGAGAGATACTAGAAATCAATATTATGGAGATGGTACAGTTATGGATAATAACAAGACTTCACGTATGACAACAGAGTGTTGGCTAAGTCGGACAGAAAACATAATTATTGGATAAGAGTACATAAAGAGTAAATATTGAAACCACCAAAGATGGGGAAAAAATGTTTTGAGATCTGGAATATAAAATGTTCAAGTAACAGGTTGTTGATTATATGCTTTGCATATAATTATATTACAGAAGTATGGTATAAATAATATTACAAATTATACATTTTTCTGGAGGTGGAAAATGAGAATTTACCATTTTAATATGTATCTTAAATGATTAATATGTAAGCCAACGGCATTCTAGTGTACATACTTCTATAACAATTGCTGAATTCTTTTGAATCAACAAAATTTGGGTGATGGATGTAGTTTCAAGACAAACCTATTTAATGTCACACATACAGATACAGATAAACACACATGGAAGAATAGTGAAGTTCTTTGATTTTGTTGTTATTGTTACATAGAATTAATTTTTCATTTGTTATAGTTTCTCCAGAAAGTTAAAACCCAGCAAAATGTTTAGTGAAAATGGAAACAAGGGAGAGGAAGGATTCTGTGCCAGAATTTCTGCCTAAAATGACTCTTTGGTTTGCATTTCCGAAATTTCTTCCTTTTATCTTTTACATTTTTGCTTTTACAGAATAGTTTTCCACTTAAAATTTTTCATTTAAACTTAGAATCTTAAGTCCAAAATACATTTTTTTTTTTTTTGCCATTAACTTGGAAACATGAGAAGAATTATGTGATGGCAGAAAAGTGAACCAAAACTGTAATACATGTAAAGTCCTTTTTAGAATGTAAACGCAAAAATCTTATTATTACAGAACCCACATTTTCATAATGTTGAAATTAATTTATTTTTTATAATTCATGAGAATATAAATAATATTAACTACGAAACAATGAAAAGTGTGCAAAGCACTGATCAGACATGCATTGGCATGTGTTATCTTCTTTAATCTTAGTGACAATGAGATAATTGGGCCAGGCTATCTGAATTGGAATGCCCTTTATCACTTACTGTATCACATCAGGCAGTTACCTCTCTTCACTTTAGTTTTATCATCTGTAAAATGGAAATGCCAATTGTTTTCCACCTCACTGACTTGTTATGAGGAAAGTTAAAAAATATAAAACATTAGATTGATAGTGATAACAATACTGTTAATTATTATTTTATTAGTATTAATTTTCACAACAAGTTTACCAGTTTGGTATTTATTTTCTCCTTGTAAATACTGTGCAGTGGAGGAAATACCTCTACCTGATATTAAAAGAATTTATACACACTGCCGTGGAAATAAATGAGAGAGTCAAGATTCAAGTTTGAATTCTGCCTGACTCTATCTCTGCCCTTTTCACTCAACACCTCATTCACATTGTCCCATATTTGTAATATAATTTCACTCAGATTACAGCTCAGATCTGAAAAATAAAATTGTGTTTAGGCGACTGTAAGAACATGAAGAAAATTCTAGAAACATTTTAAAAATAAGAATATCTTAAGATGTACAAATTTAGAAATTTCAATGTGTGATATTTAAATTGGGAACAGATGGTACATAATGTTAATAAGTTTTAAACACTGCATAGTGTTATTGAAGCTACTGGTGAAATGTGCCAGATTAATCTTTGATTTATATGATATAAGGAGGAGAAGAGGTCTTAAGACGTAATAAGTAAAAAACTGAACTTGAACACTCTATACTTTTAAAACAGCTTTTGAGGATATATCAAGTAAGAGGAATTTATGAAATTGTATTTTAAAGGGGAGCCTAAATTTAGATTCTAGGAAGAACATTTTGGTATAATGCTTGAAGATCTCAATGTTTATCTAAATTGAAGAAGTATTCATATGTTTTAAAAATAATAGTTAAAAATAAATTAAAAACAGAAATATATAAATAAATTAAATAAGTATATATGAAAATATTCCTCTAGGAAAGTAGTCATTAACTCTATATAACAGAGGTAATATATTGCCAAATTCACCCTGACCTGTTATTGAATGATAAGAAAACTAGCAAGAAGAATGTGTTAGAATCAGAAATAGAGGACAATAATTTAAATATAACATATAGGTAGATTGTTCCTTTTTATCAACAACAATAACAACCCCCAACAAATTACAATGCCTAATTTAATGGTATATACTAATATACTATATATATATATATATATATATACACAATATAAATAAAGAGTAAAAGCAGCATCGTGATAAATCATGAATATTTCTAATCTATTACTTAAAAAACAAAAGGTTCTAAATGAAATTTTTGATGTGCATTACCTCCTGTCATGGGCTTTTGAAAAGGACAGCAATTTTTTCGCCCAAATACCTACTGGTTTTTAACAAGTTGTAATTCTTTCAATTATGAGAAAAATAAGGTATTTTGATATTATTTAAATTATTTATATAGTACAATATGTGATCATGATAAACATGCTGTTTCTACTCTCATTATTTGTAATTTAATGTTAAAAAAGACAATAGTGTCTTGTTGGAAAGCCAATCCTTCAACTTAAGCTAGAAAGTCTCATCCCTGGATTTCTTCTGGTTCTTCCTCTAATAAGAGAATGGGATACACAAAGAGCCTAAATTAGGGTTTTGTTCCTGCCAAGATGGGGGATTAGATAGTGTTGAAGTTCTCCCCATTAAAGTACAGTTAAAATTTTAATCATATAAAATGTCTTGTTACTGGGAATTTACACAGTAAGGTGAACCTCTTAGGGGATGGACAAACAGAATTAAAAGCAACAAACATTATCTTGAGTATAAATGATGATATTATTTACATAATAGGGGAACATAACTTTTGTGCCAGTGATAAGGTAGGGGAGCTGACCTGAAACTAATTTTTAAATTTGATAACCTTCCTGAGTGAAATATAATATTTATAATAGTTAGATAATTTTGCTTTATGAATATAATGCATTTGCAAGACAGATTTTATAAGTTTCTTGGATTTGTCTCTGAGCTCTGTATTCTCTTCGATCAGTCTGTTTATTCTTTGATATGACATTTTGAAGTATTTTCATGATTTGCATCTCCATATCCACAAATAATTCTCACAGATACACTCAGGTGAGATTCTAATACTCAGCAATAATGTGTCCACTCTCCAAAGTTAATATTGACTCACCTGTGCAAATCCCTTTGTGTGATTCAGGAAAATGTAATTAACTCATTAATGTATTATGCGGGTAACCATCTAAATGCCAAAACCTTTTTAAATTCAACTCATTCCATCTGACCTTTAAATCAGAAGAGACATATGGCTCTAAATGTATGTTAAATGCCAAAAAATGAGAACTCCATAAAATGAGAAGCATTTTACTTCAGAAACATTTTCACTTTTGAAAACATGTGTCACTGTCTGTTTATTTTGAACAAAAGACAAGGTTAAGATTTTAATTATTTTGATCAATCAGAATTTTATTTAAGCATTGAAGGTGATTTATAAATTAGTTCAGACATAACTATTCACACTCAAACATTTTCAGAATTAGGAAAAGACATGTAAATATCTACTGATAAATGTCACAGTACTAATCACAGCTCTTCCCTCCCTGGTCCCACCTCTACCAGCTGCCAAGTCCATGCTGTGTTAGCTTAGCATCTACAGTTTCACAGGCAGTTCTGAGTATGCCTGGCATTAAGTTAAGACTGGGATATATCTGGCTTACAGTGAGGTATCTGGATGTTCACTAGTGTTTTTCTAATTTTGGAGATGCTAAAATACTATTATGACCTTTGTTAAAACAATAAGGCTGCCTTTATTCAGGGAAATTATTGTGATGCCTAAGGGGGTTTTGCAGTAGGGGAGAAGATTGGGCTCAACTTGGATTTCCTTCCTCAAGAGGGAAAACTAGGAATGTATATCCATGGAGCAGGAGACTGAGGGTGGGAGTGGGGGATTGCTGGATGGTCGACAGATGGAAAATCACAGAGAGGAAACATCAGGGGTAAGGAGGAATCCTGTCTAAACTGACCTAACATGACTCTTAAGGACGGCAGGCCAGAGTGATCAGACATCACCTATGTTGACTGAAAAAAAACAAAAAACAAAATGGACAACCTAAAGTTTGAGAGTTATGTTTTATTTGGTGGATAAAACTGAGGACTTAAGCCCAGAAGACAGCCTTTCAGATAGCTCTGAGGGACGGCTCCAAAGAGGTAAGGGAGGAGCCGGTATATTTAGGGGCTTCTGGGACAAAAACCAGGTAGTGGGAACATCAAAAGATTACTGTTAAAGAAAACCAGACATCTCAAGTTAATGAATTCAGCACTTTTCTATGTACGGGAAAATACAAGAGTCTGGGCTCATGGAAATCATTCCTTTGATATGCACCTTAGCTGTCTAGGGCCAGTATCCTGTTCTTTCCCATCCTGAGTCCTCTCAGGGTGCACAGTTGTGGGTGGCTACAGTGTTTGAGGGGTTGGCAGTGGGCAGCCTGTTTGTCTCCATCCTGAGTTCCCTCAGGGCTCACCATCAGGGGTGGCTGTAGTGGCCAATGGCTTGATGACAATAGCATCCTTTGTTTGCTGATATGGCAGGCAACATTTTTTTCATCCACAGTGCCTCCCCTTGGTCATAACTTTGACGAATGTTTAGGAAGCATTTCATGACCAATTTTATCCAATTTTATCATTGCACTAGGAAGTCTCATTCCTAGATCAGGCAAGGATTCTGTTGATATGCCACTCATGGTTCTAATTTTTGGATCTGTCCCTGTTAATTTAAAATTCTGTGGATCACCTGTCTTACTAGTCGATCATGATCAGGAAATGTTTTCCCTTGTTGCTTTTTCCCATATCTAGAGTTGCACTATTACAATTATTCTATGTAGAGTTGGGTATATGTGATAAACTGTCTTAAGACTTCTAGCCATCATTAATTTTGTTGGAGACTTGGTTACACATTGGGTAATGCAAGAGAAAAATCTTATAAACTAGACAGGATAAGTAATATACGTAATAACATTAATAAGGTCATAGTACAGCAGAGAGAGACACAAAGCATAAAAAATTTGGAGACAAAGAAAACAAATCAATGATTAGTATAACTAGTTGTAATCTGGTTGCAATAAACAATCAAATCTACAGGGGAACCAGCTGGAGAAGCCAAATTCTGGAAAGATCAGGTAGAAAGAGATAAATGTTTCACCTTTGTTTACAGTAAAGATACTTTATCAACTTGTAGGTCAGGGTGTAAGAGGAAAGGTTTCTGGAAAACAAAGATTAAAAGCCAGTATATTTCAGAAAAAAAGTCATAAAATTATAAATCATATTTATTAGTTCATTCAGTCCCATGTATTAATCCCTGCTGATCTGCATGCAGTTACCAGGTTTTCCATTGGAGTTTTGTAATTTCTTACCCAGTTCAGTGGTATGATATAGAAGTTATCAGAAAATTATATTTGTCAAAAAGTGCTTTTGTGAATTTTCTTGAAGATTTTCATTTTATAAAAGCATCAGAGTAAAACAATGATTGTCTGCAAACCCAAACATCTTTAGTTTCCCTCTTATAAGGAGACAAAAGGAGGTAAATTTAGACCTATTTAGCAATGTTCCAGCATTTTATCTTACTTGAAATGACCTGGATATTCAATGAATTCCGATCATTTAACTTAGCAAAAAACAAGTTACCAAAAATCTGGAGAAACTATTTTAGATAGACATACCCAAGACATAATTATTTCCAAAGGGTTCACCTGAAAACTCTTATCTTATTTACCTTTATTTTGCAACTTATGAAAACATTATCATACCAACTTAATGTTGTTGTTGAAAAACTCTAACTGAAATAACATGAATCGACCTTTAGTAAACCTAGGTTCAAAAAAAGTAAGGCATGTCTATATTGATTAAATCAGTAAGTTTAAGCTAGCTTTAAAACAGGATGTTAATTTAATATTGACTATTTCCTAGATCACGTGAAACATGAAATGCTTTCTGGCCAGTTTCTCTTATATTTAGAAATATTTAGTTTGTAAGCTCTTACTTTTAAGTCAAGTAAATAAAGTTCTTTTATAAATTTAATTTTGATAATATTTTCCAGAGGAAGAGACATCTCATATAATAGACAAACAGACATATAAACTGAAAAAAAAAACAAGAGATCTCATAGCTTCACTTTAAAAACTTAGTTATGAATCAGCTATTACAATATAATCTTACTAGTTATTTATAACAATAGGAATAAGTTAAATTTATTTGCACAGATGACTGTTTTCATTTATTTATTTTTTTAACATCTTTATTGGAGTATAACTACTTTACAATGTTGTGTTAGTTTCTACTGTATAACAAAGTGAATCAGCTGTACATATACATATATCCCCATATCCCTTCCCTCTTGTGTCTCCCTCCCACCCTCCCTATCCCACCCCTCTACGTGGTCACAAAGCACTGAGCTGATCTCCCTGTGCTATGCAGCTGCTTCCCACTAGCTATCTATTTTACATTTGGTAGTCTATATATGTCAGTGCTACTCCCACACTTCGTCCCAGCTTACCCTTCCCCCTCCCTGTGTCCTCAAGTCCATTCCCTACATCTGTGTCTTTATTCCTGTCCTGCCCCTAGGTTCATCAGAACCTTTTTTTTTTTTTTTTTTAGATTCCATATATATGTGTTAGCATACGGTATTTGTCTTTCTGACTTCACTCTGTATGACAGACTCTAGGTCCATCACCTCACTACAAATAAGTCAATTCTGTTTCTTTTTATGGCTGAGTAATATTCCATTGTATATATGTGCCACATCTTCTTTATCCATTCATCTGTCAATGGATGCTTCGGTTGCTTCTATGTCCTGGCTATTGTAAATAGTGCTGCAGTGAACATTGGGGTGCATGCATCTTTTTGAATTATGGTCTTCTCAGGGTATATGCCCACTAGTGGGATTGCTGGGTCATATGGTAGTTCTATTTTTAGTTTTATAAGGAACCTCCATAGTGTTCTCCATAGTGGCTGTATCAATTTACATTCCCCCCAGCAGTGTAAGAGGGTTCCCTTTTCTTCATACCCTCTCCAGCATTTACTGTTTGTAGATTTTTTGATGATGGCCATTCTGACTGGTGTGAGGTGATATCTCAGTGTAGTTTTGATTTGCATATCTCTAATGATTAGTGATGTTGAGCATCCTTTCATGTGTTTGCTGGCAATCTGTATATCTTCTTTGGAGAAATGTCTATTTAGGTCTTCTGCCCATTTTTGGATTGGGTTGTTTGTTTTTTTGACATTGAGCTGCATGAGCTGCTTGTACATTTTGGAGGTTAATCCTTTGTCAGTTGCTTCAATTGCGAATATTTTCTCCCATTCTGAGGGTTGTCTTTTCCGTCCTGTTTATGGTTTCCTTTGCTGTGCAAAAGCTTTTAAGTTTCATTAGGTCCTTTTGTTTATTTTGTTTTTATTTCCATTTCTCTTGGAGGTGGGTCAAAAAGGATCTTGCTGTGATGTATGTCACAGAGTGTTCTGTCTGTGTTTTCCTCTAAGAGTTTTATAGTGTCTGGTCTTACATTTAGGTCTTCAATTCATTTTGGTGTATTGTGTAAGGGAGTGTTCTAATTTCATTCTTTTACATGTAGCTGTCCAGTTTCCCCAGCACCACTTATTGAAGAGGCTGTCTTTTCTCCATTGTATATTCTTGCCTCCTTCATCAACGATAAGGTGACCATATGTGTGTGGGTTTATCTCTGTGCTTTCTATCCTGTTCCATTGATCTATATTTCTGTTTTTGTGCCAGTACCATACTGTCTTGATTACTATAACTTTGTAGTATAGTCTGAAGTCAGGGAAACTGATTCCTCCAGCTCCGTTTTTCTTTCTCAAGATTGCTTTGACTATTCAGGTTCTTTTGTGTTTCCATACAAACTGTGAAGTTTTTTGTTCTAGTTGTGTGAAAAATGCCATTGGTAGTTTGATAGGGATTTCACTGAATGTGTAGATTGCTTTGGGTAGTATAGTCACTTTCACAATGTTGATTCTTCCAATCTAAGAACATTGTTATATCACTGCATCTGTTTGTATCATCTTTAATTTCTTTCATCAGTGTAATATTTTTCTGCATACAGCTCTTTTGTCTCCTTAGGGAGTTTTATTACTAGATATTTTACTCTTTTTGTTGCAGTGGTAAATGGGAGTGTTTCCTTAATTTCTCTTTCAGATTTTTCATCATTAGTGTATAGGAATGCAAGAGATTTCTGTGCATTAATTTTGTATTACCATTTTCTTAATTATTTTGGCTTTGTTTTTGTAAGTCTTTTCCTTCTCTTGTGTTTCCTGCCGAGAGAAGTTCCTTTAGCATTTGTTGTAATGCTGGTTTGGTGGTGCTGAATTCTCTTAACTTTTGCTTGTCTGTAATGGTTTTAATTTCTCTGTCGAATCTCAGTGAGATCCTTGCTGGATAGAGTAATCTTGGTTGTAGGTTTTTTCCCTTTTATTACTTTAAATATGTCCTGCCACTCCCTTCTGGCTTGCAGAGTTTCTGCTGAAAGATCAACTGTTAACCTTATGGGGATTCCCTTGTATATTATTTGTTGCTTTTCTCTTGCTGCTTTTAATATTTTTTCTTTGTATTTAATTTTTGATAGTTCGATTTTAATGTGTCTTGGTGTGTTTCTCCTTGGATTTATCCTATATGGGCCTCTCTGTGCTTCCTGGACTTGATTATTTCCTATCCCATGTAACGGAAGTTTTCAACTATAATCTCTTCAAATATTTTCTCAGACCCTTTCTTTTTCTCTTCTTCTTCTGGGACCCCTATAATTCGAATGTCGGTGCGTGAATGTTGTTCCAGAGGTCTCTGGAACTGTCCTCCATTCTTTTCATCTTTTTTCTTTTTTCTGCTCTGTGGTAGTTATTTCCACTATTTTATCTTCCAGGTCACTTATCCGTCTTCTGCCTCAGTTATTCTGCTATTGATTCCTTCTAGAGAATTTTTAATTTCGTTTATTGTGTTGTTCATCATTGTTTGTTTACTGTTTAGTTCTTCTAGGTCCTTGTTAAACATTTCTTGTATTTTCTCCATTCTATTTCCAAGATTTTGGATCATCTTTACTATCATTACTCTGAATTCTTTTTCAGGTAGACTGCCTATTTCCTCTTCATTTGTTTGGTCTGGTGAGTTTTTACCTTGCTCCTTCATCTGCTGTGTATTTCTCTGTTTTCTCATTTTGGTTAACTTACTGTGTTTGGGGTCTCCTTTTCGCAGGCTGCAGGTTCATACTTCCTGTTGTTTTTGGTGTCTGCTCCCAGTGGCTAAGGTTGGTTCAGTGGGTTGTGTAGGCTTCCTGGTGGAGGGGACTGGTGCCTGTGTTCTGATGGATGAAGCTGGATCTTGTCTTTCTGGTGGGCAGGACCACGTTTGGTGGTGTGTTTTGGGGTGTCTGTGACCTTATTATGATTTAGGCAGCCTCTCTGCTAATGGGTGGGGTTGTGTTCCTGTCTTGCTAGTTGTTTGGCATGGGGTGTCCAGCACTGGAGATTGCTGGGTCTTAGCATTGAGACGGAGATCTCTGGAAGAGCTCTCACCGACTGATGTTATGTGGGGCCAGGAGGTGTCTGGTGGTCCAGTGTCCTGAGCTCGGCTCTGCCACCTTGGAGTCTCAGGCCTGACACCAGACCTAGCATCAAGACCCTGTCAGCCAAACAGCTCAAAGAAAAGGGAGAAAAAAAAGAAAGATAAATTTACAAAATAAATAAATAAATAAATAACTTTTAAAAATTAAAAAAGAGAGCAACCAAACCAATAAACAAATCCACCAATGACTACAAGCACTAAAAATAAACTAAGATAAATATAAAAATCAGAATCAAGTCAGTCACAGACAGCAAGCCCCAAGTCTGCAGTTGCTTCCAAAGTTCACTGCCTCAATTTTGGGATGATTTGTTGTCTATTCGGGTATTCCAGAGATGCAGGGTACATCAAGTTGATTGTGGAGATTTAATCCACTGCTCCTGAGGCTGCTGGGAGAGATTTCCCTTTCTCTTCTTTGTTCACACAGCTTCTGGGGTTCAGCTTTGGTTTTGGCCCCACGTCGGCTTGTAGGTCGCCTGAGGGCGTCTGTTCCCTGCCAAGACAGGACGGGGATAAAGCAGTGGCTGATTAGGGCACTCTTGCTCACTCAGGCCGTGGGGAGGGAGGGGTATAGTAGTCATAATTGGAATACAGGGTGAGCCTGCAACGGCAGAGGCCGGTGTGATGTTGCAACAGCCTGAGGTGTGCTGTGTATTCTCCAGGGGAAGTTGTCCCTGGATTACGGGACCCTAGTGGTGGCGGGCTGCACAGGCTCCCAGGGAGGTGTGGATAGTGACCTGTGCTTGCACACAGGCTTCTTGGTGGCTGCAGCAGCAGCCTTAGCATTTCATGCCCATCTCCGTGGTCCGCACTGATAGCCGTGGCTCACGTCCATCTCTGGAGCTCGTTTAGGTGGTGCTCTGTCTTCTGTGGGCACGCAGGGAAGGAATCCCCTCTCCTCGTGCACCCTGAAACAATGGTCTCTCGCCTCTTCGGCAGCTCCAGACTTTTTCCCGGATTCCCTCCCGGCTAGCTGTGACGCACTAACCCCCTTTAGGCTGTGTTCACGCAGCCAACCGCAGTCCTCTTCCTGGGATCCGACCTCTGAAGCCCAAGCCTCAGCTCCCAGCCCCAACCACCCCGGCAAGTGAGCAGACAAGCATCTCAGGCTGGTGAGTGCTGGTTGGCACCGATCCTCTGTGCAGGAATCTCTCCGCTTTGCCCTCTGCACCCCTGTTGCTGTGCTCTCCTCAGTGGCTCTGAAGCTTCCCCCCTGCCACCCCCCGTCTCCACCAGTGAAGGGGCCTCCTAGTGTGTGGAAACTTTCCCTCCTTCACAGCTCCCTCCCAGAGGTGCAGGTCCCATCCCTATCCTTTTGTCTCTGTTTTTTGTTTTTTCTTTTGCCCTACCCAGATATGTGTTGATTTTCTTGCCTTTTGGGAAGTCTGAGGTCTTCTGCCAGCGTTCAGTAGGTGTTCTGTAGAAGTGGTTCCACATGTAGATGTATTTTTGTTGTATTTGTGGGGAGGAAGGTGATCTCCACGTCTTACTCCTCTGCCATCTTGAAGGTCCCCCTAAGGCTTCATTATCTGTGGAAAAGAGTTTTAAGACTTGTATTTGTTCTTGATAATTCCTTAAGGAAGCTATGAATTAGAGTTTGGCTGAGGGAGCCTTTCCAGTGGTTTGAATTTAAAAAGGCCACTTTTAAATTCTTTTAAACTTTTCAGGTTCTACCTGATTGAGCTGATTAGGCTCAGTCTCAGTTCCTTGTGAGCTAAATTTACATTTCTGATTTGAAGAGACTTGCAAGACAAAGACAGGTGCTTTCAATTCCCCAAAGAACTGGTCTGTCACCTAAATGACATTAAGAATTGATTTGCCCAACTATATTTTCTTTAATTTTCTTTTCTGTATCAGTGAGAAGATTTCTAGCTAAACTGAAATTTATGAGTTCTTTGTTCCAGAATTGCAGGGCTTAATTTATCATGCCTTCAAAAGCTTGCATAAGCGGTCAACAAAGGTCCTCTGAATACACAGATCAGACCCAGAGCAAAAGCTCTATTACTATTTTTATTAGCCCCTGAATATTAGTTCCCAGTTTTACTTTATATTGTACAGGCTCAGGTGACCATATTGGTTTCCTTTAGAATGTTTATTTAATATTTCCTGAGGGGTAGATTCCTATGCTCTGTCTTATAATACCAAGCAGGGGAGGTGTTCCCCAGTGAAACATGTCTATCCCACAATATAGTTAAGCTCTTTGTAACCATCTTATATAAAGCTCATTTAAATATACCAATTTTTGTAAACTTTCATCTCAGTTATATATCTTTTAGTTTCCATTATGTCGACTAGAAAGAAAAAAAGCACAGTGTGAGAGTTGTGAGTTAAGTTTTATTTCAGGCAAAATGATGAGGTCTATAACCCAGGAGAGAGCATCTCAGATAGCTCTGAGGAACTGCTCCTGGGCTATAGTCCTGATTTTGCTCCAAATAAAATTTATCTCACAACTCTCACATTGTGCTTTTTTTTTTTCAGTCGGCACTTTTGGCGACCAACAAAAGGGGACCCAGAGCTGACTTCTCTTCTTCGCCTTAACTCTACAAGAACTGGAGCCTTGGTACCAGCAGAGGCCTCTTGAGCCCATCTAACTCCTCAGAGAGTTCAGACAGATTTGGGTGAGTCTCTCCTGGTTCTTGGATCTCCCAAATTGGTTGATGAGTTTTATTTGGAGGTCTATAACAAGTACTTGGCCCCCCAGTGGAGAGATACTGGGGTTTGTTCAGTTGAAAGAGACTAAGTGGTCTGGGCTGAGTGGTTAGGTAAGAGACTGGTCTGACACTTTTCCTTAATTTGGCTTCCTTAATAGAACCTGTTGGGATAAAAGTGAAGTTATTACATGAGAACTTTGCGACAAAGCAAAGGGACAAGGCTCCTCCTGGTCAGTTACAGCTTTCTCAGCCAACTGAGAAATTTACAAGAGTGGTGGAGGTGAAGTCCTCATACTGTACAGTGGTCCCATAGGGCAACCCACTCATTAATTAGAAGACTTGCTCACCTGGGGTCACGTATAAGAATTGGTCATTCAGTGATCCAAACACCCACAGTGGTCTTAGACCACCAAAGGGAACACTAAGCCATGTAAGAACGCTGAAATGACTCTAGGGGGATGTCTAGAGGAGTTGAGCTCACAACAGCACACTGGCCCAACACATAATTTCATTAGTAAATTTGATCCCTGACTAATTCAACTTTAAAATGGAAAATAGAGCCTTCCAAACAGAGAAATGAGGGGCCTCAGAAAACCAGCCTCCAACTAACACTGCAGCCAGGTTCATGAACATACAAAACTTTTAGAAGTACTTACTTATTTGGGAATTAAAGGAAAATTTTGCCCTATGGCCAAAATGGGCTCTTTTATTACATATGCAGTTAACAAAAGCTGGTTTGAAAAAAAAAAAAAACATATTTTTAGAATCCTGACCCTGAGGGAACAAGTCCTTCTAGGAGAACTTGCTTTTCTCTCCTTGTGCCTCGAGACCAGGGTTCTCAGGAACACTTTATCTAGACCATCTCTAATTCCTGAGACTGAGGAAAAAAAAGTGGAAAGACAACTTTTTAAATTCAACTTATTCCAACTCTTATTTATAAACTAGTGAGTTTTATATTGTAACATCCGATTATTGACTATGATTTAAAATGAAGCTATGAGATCTCTGGTAGTATCTGTCTATATGTCTGTGCATTTTATATGTATGTATCTTTACCTTTGAATAGTATTACCAAAATTAATATATAAATGGGCTCTACTTGATTGGATAAAAGGAAATTAAATGCTTATATAAATTTCTCAGAAACATAAAAGAAAATTGGCCAGGATGAATTTCAGATTCACAGGAACTGGGAAATATTGAGTATTAAATCAATATCTGGTATTAAATTTAAAGTTTGTTGATTTAATTAATATAGAGATGTCTTTAGAGTCATCAATATCAAGTATAATAACAATAAAAGAGGTCAAATAAGATCTTCTTATATCTGTTGCAAATTGGTCAGCAAGAAAAATAACAGTATGATGAAATTTTTTATAATTAAATTAAATACACATGAGATAAGAGCTTTTGGTGAACTCTTTAGGAATAATTGATTTAGGAAAGTCTACTTAAAAAGTAATCTCTCCAGCTATTTGGTTACTTGAAATTTTAGAGTTGTGCTAAATTAAGTTAAATGATGGAAGTTTATTGAACAGCTGGGTCATTCCCAAATAAAACAAGATAGTAAAACATTAATTACTGAATATAGGCTTCCTTTTACAGAGAAACAAAAGATATTTAAGAGTATTGATAAATACCTTTGTTGTGACAGATATTTTCTATAAGAAAGCACATGTTTTTAGAAATTATTATTGGTATTTATGTTTGCCAGTCTACAGAATGCTAATGTAAAAATTCATAATTGCTTACTTCTTAATTTTCACTAGAAATTAAGATTTTTAAGAGTTGAGGATTCTAATTTAAATATGTAAGTAAATAAAGCTACTAGAAATAAAGAAGGAAACATTTCAATGTATAATAGGAAGGCAGGATGTGTGTTTTCAGTAAAAGAAGGTATGAGGAATGGAATTGCATTTTCTTAAAAGAAAATAATTTTGGCTTAGAGCTCGTTGTTTATGGATGGGAAAAAATAAGAGACAGACTTATACAGATACAGAAAGGGATGGAAGGTTTGTGGAAAAGGAACTTGAGAAAAGAGTTTGTGGACATCAAAGTTTAGAATAAGTTTAATTGAGTAAATGACTTTATATACATATATACACACATATACATAAACATATATTTATACATTTACATATATATTCTGTTTCATATTCTTTCCCATTATCAGTTATTAGAAGATACTGAATATATATATAGTTTCCTGTGCTATACAGTATGTCCTTGCTGTTTATCTATTTTCTATATAGTAGGGTGTATCTGTTAATCCAGAATTCCTAATGTATACCTCACACCCACTTTCCCCTTTGGTAACCATAAGTTTGTTTCCTATGTCTTTGCATCTGTTTTGTAAATGAGTTCATTTGTATCATTTTTTTAGATTCCACATATAAGTGATACATATGATATTTCTCTTTTACTGTCTGACTTACTTCACTTTGCTATAATAATCACTAGGTACAACCATGTTGCTGCCAATGGCATTATTTCATTATTATGGCTGAGTTATATACACATACACACATATGCACATACATACATACACACCACAGCTTCTTTATTCATTCATCTGTTAATAGACTCTTAGGTTGCTTCCATGTTTGGCTATTGTAAATAGTGCTGCTATGAACATTGGGGTGCATGTGTCTTTTCAAATTAGTTTTTATCTTTTCTGGATATACACCCAGAGGTGGGATTACTAGATCATATGGGAACACTATTTTTAGAGGTTTTTAAAGGAGGGTCCCCTTTTCTCCACACCCTCTCCAGCATTTATTACTTTTAGACTTTTTGATGATGGCCATACTGACCAGTGTGAGGTGATACTTAATTGTAGTTTTGATTGACATTTCTCTACTAATTAGCAATATTGAGCACCTTTTCATGTGCATGTTGCCATCTGCATATCCTCTTTGGAGAAATGTCTATTTCTTCTGCCCATTGTTTTTGTTTGTTTGTTTGTTTTTAAATGACCTGTATGAGGTATTTGTGTATTTTGGAAATTAAGCCATTGTTGGTTGCATCATTTGCAAATATTTTCTCTGTGTCAGTAGGTTTTCTTTATGTTTTGTTCATGGTTTCCTTTGCAGTACAAAATCTTTTAAGTTTGACTAGGTCCCAGTTGTTTATTTTTATTTCCATTACTCTAGGAGGTGGATCCAAAAAGATACTGCTGTGATTTATGTCAAAGAGTATTCTGCTTATATTTTCCTCAAGGAGTTTTATAGTATCTGGTCTTATATTAACTTTTTTAATCCATTTTGAGTTTACTTTTGTGTATGGTGTTAGAGAATGATCTAATTTCTTTCCGTCCTGTTTCCTCCCCAGCACCACGTATTGAAGACACTGTCTTTTCTCCATTGTGTATTCTTCCCTCCTTTGTTGTAGATTAATTGCCTATAAGTGTGTGGGTTTATTCTGGGTTTTCTATCCTGGCCATTAACCTATGTGTCTGTTTTTGTGCCAGTACTATACTGTTTTGCTTCCTGTGGCTTTGTAGTATAGTCTGAAGTCAGGGAGCCTGAGTCTTCCAGCTCTGTTTTTCTTTCTCAAGATCAATTTGGCTATCCGGGGTCTTTTGTGTTTCCATACAAATTTAAAAATTTTTGATCCAGTTCTGTGAAAAATGCCATTGGTTAATTTGATAGGAATTGCATTGAATCTGTAGATTGCCTTGGGTAGTATGGTCATGTTAACAATATGGATTCTTCTAATCCCAAAACACCATATATCTTCCTACACATTTGTGTCATCTTCAGTTTCTTTAAGTGTTTTATAGTGTTGGTAGTACAGGTTTTTTGCCTTCTTAGGTAGGTTTATTCCTAGGTATTTTATTCTTTTTGATACAGTGGTAAATGGGATTTTTCCCTAAATTTCTCTTTCTGGTAGTTCATTGTCTTCCCTCTTAGACCTGCTTTTGCTGCATCCCATATGTTTTGAATCATCATGTTCTCATTTTCATTTGTCTCTCAGTATTTTTGATTTCCTCTTTGATTTTCCTCAGAGGAAATCTATTGGTTGTTTAGTAGCACATTTTATCATCTCCACGTGTTTGTGCTTTTTGCAGTTTTGGGTTTTTTGTAGTTGATTTCTAGTTTCATAGCATTGTGGTTGCAAAAGATGCTTGATATTATTTCAATTTTCTTAAATCTACTGAGACTTGTGTTGTGGCCAATCATTTGATCTATCCTGGAGAATGTTCCATGTGCACTTGAAAAAATGTGTCTGCTACTTTCAGGTGGAATGCTCTATAAATATCAATTAAGTCCATTTGGGCTACTATGTTATTCAAGACCTGTGTTTCCTTACTGATTTTCTGTCTGGATGATCTGACCATTGATGTAAGTGGGGTGTTAAAGTCCCCTACTATTACTGTGTTACTGTTGATTTCTCTTTTTATGGCTGTTAATATTTGCCTTATATATTGAGGTGCTCCTATGATGGGTGCATATATATTTACACTTGTTAAATCTTCTTCTTGGATTGACCCTTTGATCATTATGTAGTGTCCTTCTTTGTCTCTTGTAACAGTTTTTATTTTAAAGTTTATTTTGTCTGATATGTGTATTGCTACTCCAGCTTTCTCTTAATTTCTGTTTGCATAGAATACCTTTTTCCTCTCCCTTACTTTAAATCTGTATGTTTGCCTAGATCTGAAGTGAGTCTCTTGTAGGCAGCATATATATATGGCTCTTGTTTTTGTACCCATTCAGTTAGTCTGTATTTTTTGGTTGAAGCATTTAGTCCCTTAACATTTAAGTTAATTAGCTCTATGTATATCCTTATTACTATTTTGTTAATCGTTTTGGATTTGTTTTTATAGGTTTTCTTCCCTTTCTTCTTTTGTTCACTCTCTTGTGATTTGATGACTATCTATAGTATTATGTTTGGATTCCTTTTTCTTTTTTATTTGTGTATCTATTAGAGATTTTTGGTGTGCAGTTTCCATGAGGTTTTTGTATGTGTGTGTGTGTATGATCGTTCTAAGCTGCTGATCTCTTAATTCCAAATGCATTTGGAACACTGTGAATTTGTACTCTCCTCCTGTCACAATTACTATTTTTGATATCATATTTTACATCTAAATTTTTGTATCCCTTAACTGCTTATGGTGGGTACAGCTGTTTTTACTAATTTTGTCTTTTAACCTCCCTACTGGCTTTGTATGTGGATGATTCCCTACCTTTACTGTATGTTTGCTGTTTCAGGTGAGTTTTTCATTCCATAATTTTCTTGTTTCTAGTTGTGGCCTTTTCTTTTTCACCTAGAGAGGTTCCTTTAACATTTATTGTAAAGCTGGTTTAGTGGTGATGAACTCTTTTAGCTTTTGCTTGTCTGTAAAGCATTTGCTGTCTCCATCAAATCTAGAGACTTGCTAGGTAGAGTATTCTTGTTTGTAGGTTTTTCCCTTTCAACACTTTAAACGTATCATGTCACTCTCTTCTGGCCTGCAGAATTTCTGCTCTAAAATCAGCTGATCTCATTATGGGAATCCTCTTGTATGTTATTTGTTGTTTTTTCCTTACTGCTTTTAGTATTCTCTCTTTATCTTAATTTTTTCTTATTTGGTTTACAATGTGTCTTGGTGTCTTCCTATTTGGTTTAATCCTGTATTGGACTCTATGCACTTCCTGGACTTGGGTGCTGTTTCCTCTCTCAGGTTAGGGGAGTTTTCAGTGGTTATCTCTTCAGGTATTTTCTCAGGCCCTTTCTCTTTCTCTTTTCCTTCTGGAACCCCTACAATGTGAATATTAGTGTGCTTGACCTTTTACCAGAGGTCTCTTAAACTGTCCTGTTTGTTTTCTTTTTTTTTTTCTGTTCATCAGCCATGATTTCCACTACTCTGTCTTCCAGGTCACTGATCCATTATTCTGAATCATTTAGTCTACTATTGATTTCCTCTAGTGTATTTTTCATTTCAGTTATTGTATTCTTCATCCATGTTTGGTTGTTCTTTATATTTTCTAACTCTTTGTTAAAAACTTCTAACTTTTCATTCTGTGCATCCATTCTCCTCCTGAGTTCTTTGATCATCTTTACAATCATTACTCTGAACTCTTTCTTGGGTAGATTACCTATCTATCATCTCCACTTCACTTAGTTCTTCTTCTGGGGTTTTATCTTGTGCCTTTGTCTGGAATATATTCCTCTGCTGCCTCATTTTGTCTAATTTGCTTTTAGTATTTTTATGTATGTTAGGTTAGTTACATTTCTTGACCTTGGAGAAGTGGCCCACTCTAGGAGGTATCTTATGAGTCCCTGCCATGCACTACCATTTTGTCACCCATGCTAAATGCACTAGTGGTTCCTCCTAAGAGGACTGCGTGGGTCCTTCTGTGGTGGTAGGATGACTATGTGGGCAGTCTGCTAGGCTTGTTTGGCCTCTAGTCTGGTTGGTTGCCATCTCCTGTCTTCTGTGGATGATGCTGTTTAGCAGGGCCTGGTTATGATGTGGCTGGTTGTGAAATCCTAGGGGGCCTCAGGGCTAGTGCTGGCTCACTGTGGGTGTAGTCAGGGTCCCAGAATACTGGGGCTGTTGCCCACCAACTAGGAGGTGAAGCCAGATCCTGGGGTTAGTGCCAGACTACTGGAAGGCAGAGCTGGTTCCTGGAGTCTGGCTGCAGGGCCCAGGGATCCCAGAACTCATTTCACATTGTTGTTGGGGCAGGGGGATTGTTCACTGACATTGCTGGGTATGGGGTCTGGGGTGTCCTGAAGGTTGCTTTGGCCTGCTAGTGGGCAGGGCCAGGGCCCAGCTGGTCCTAGGGTAGGGTCTGGGCTGCATTCCTGGATCATAGTCTTCTTGCTTCTGGTATCTAGCCCCTCCCTGGTGGTTGAGGCTGGTCTAGAGGCTTGTTCAGGCTTCCTGGAAGGAGGGGCTGGTGCCTGCCCCCTGGTGTGTAGAGTTGGGTCTTGGCTCTCCAGGGGGCTGAGCCATGTCTAAGGGCATGTTCAGAGGCAGCTGTGAGCTCTTTAGTCTTTAGGCAGCCTGTCTGCTGATGGGTGGTGCTGTATCCCCACCCACTTAATTATTTGGCCTGAGGCATCCCAGCACTGGTGCCTGTAGGCTGTTGGGTGGTGCCAGGTCTTGGTTCTAATGAGCCAATATGTCAGCTGCCAGCAGCAGCAGTGTTCAGGTGACTGAATGAATGTTCTCCAATATATCTGTCACCAATGTCTCTGTTCCCAGGTTGAGCTGCAGCTGCCCCCCACCTCTTCAGGAGACTCTCGAAGACCAGCAGTTAGGTCTGGCCCAGGCTCCTGTCAAATTACTGCTTTTGCCTTGGGTCCCAGTACATGTGAGATTTTGTGTGCACCCTTTATTAATGAAGTCTCTATTTCTCCCAGTCCTTTGGGACTCCTGCTGTTAAGCCCCACTGGCCTTCAAAGCCAAATGCTCTGGGGGCTCATGTTCCCAGTGCCAGATACTGGGGCTGGAGAGACTGATATGGGGCTCAGAACTCTCACTCCTGTGGGAGAACTTCTGCAATATATTCTCTAGTTTGTCGGTTGCCCATCTGGGGAGTATGGGATTTGATTATATCACAGTTCTCCCCCTCCTACCTGTCTTGTTGTGGTTCCTTCTTTGTGTCTTTTGTTGTACAAGATCTTTTCCAGTAGGTTACGGTCTTTTTCCCTGATGGTTGTTCTGCAGGTACTCGTGATTTTGGTGTGCTTATGAGAGGAGATGACCTCAGGGTCTTTCTGCTTTGTTGTCGTGGCCGCTCTCCTGGAGTAAATAAATTTTTAAGGTAGCTGGTGCAAACTTGAATTGGGTTTGTCTCTTTGTTAAGAGGACAAAGCTTTCTTAGGTTGTTAATCTGCTTTTAATAACTGATTGTACAGTTTCTTTCCATATTTGCCTCTAAAACCTTTTATTGTCAGTCACTTTGGTTAAGCGAATAAGTATTGTTTCACAGTGATCTATGATATTTGACCAAGTCTTTTAAACCTTCTTTATATTTTTTTGACAAACTTCCCAAATCAAATTGTAATGAAGTTCCTTTGACCCCTGGCTAACTTTGGGATGCTTCAAAGGACCCCTGAAACATCCCAAGGAGAAATATTAAACTAATTAGGTTCATTGGGTGTGTTAAATTCCATGGGAAGTATTGTCAAACGAGTAGTAAATCGTCTTAGATTATGTTGTATGGGTAAATGTTGTTAATATTGGCATTCTAGTAATTATATGGAATTCCCTCAAATCTAGTATGTCCTGGTAAAATGTTATCAGTCATAATTCTAGTTAATTATCTTTTAATATTGAATGTCACAGCAATAACCAAACTTCTTTGTCAGTTGTATTATAATCAGGTTTTTAATCAGGTTTTTTTATCATGCCTTCTTAAGTCTTTTGCCATTCATGGTCAGTTATGGTTTTACTCTGATGCCTTTGCAAAAGTGCTTCCTCTTCAAGAAGATTCATAGAAAGGACTTTTTTCCAAGTACAGGTTTCTGATTAATTTCAGATCATACTGCTGAACTGGGTAAAAAAGAAGTCTTATGGGAAGCCTAATGACTTCATAAAATTGTTTAAAAAAAAGGATTAGTGACACAGGACTGAGCTAACTGGTGAATATGGGTATAATTTTTATGGTTTCTCCCTGAAACATTACTGGCTTTTAATCTGTGTTTTCCAGATTTAAGAAAACTCTTCCCCTCAAGCTAATTATGACTCACAGCAATTTGGTAAGTTGCACCTTTGTAAGCAGAATTGAAACATTTATCTTTTCTCTCTGCCTGATCCCTCCAGAGATTGGAAACTCTTAGGTTCCTAATAGCTTTACCAGATAAATTAGGAAGGTCACCTCCTAACAAACAGATGCAGGAATCTCAAGGTATTCTGGGGACCTTGAAAAAGGGAGGAATTCACCTAAATCTGTAAGATGAAATCTGTGACAAGCCTTTGGCATGGCTTTCCTGGCCTTGAGAGGCCTTTAAAATTTCGATCTGAGATTGCTTATAAAAGTCCCAGTGAAGCAAATTTTAAAAAAGCCTATGATCAATTACACTTATATACATCATCATGCCAAGTTTATTAAAACCAGATGTACTTTGCAAACAGATTAGTCTTAACTTGTCTATATCTGGTAGAAATGAGGGTCATTTTAGAGAGAAAAAGATTGTTTCAGTGAATATTAAATTCTAGTTTTGTTAATTGAATTGGTATTCCTTGCCTAAGACTCACTTCTCAGACAGCTCCTTGCTTTTATGTTATTGTAAATTTAATTGAATTATTAAAATGACACTTTAAGTTTGTTTCTGAAGTTTATCTCAGTAACTTATTTTTGGATGAAGATCAGATGCCCCGTGACCTGCAACCACATGATTATGCATACTGGAAAAGACATAATTTAAAGAACCATCTCCAACCTATATGGAAGGACCCTTATCAGATACTCTTAACTAGCTCATGCAATCCAAAACTGAAGAGAATTGATGCATGGATTAATATTTCCAGTTAGAAAGGACCCCTGCACTGGACTGGCCTATAGAGAAGATAGCTGACCTCAAAATCAACTTAAAACAATGTTCAAATAAGGAGAATCTACCAGACCGGGATGAGAAGAAGACAACATATGAAGTAGACAGCTGACCCAAGATGCCAGACCAGACCAGGCCTGTATACCAATTACTTTGACAACTGCTCACAGCTTTGCTCATGAACCAAATGTATTTCACAATCTTACGCAGAGTTAACATTAATCCAATTGTTAGGATTATGGTCAATTATCTATATATCCAGTACTTCTGGGTTACCTTGGTGGATTTCTCCACTTCAAGGCTCTAATTAGATGGCCCTTAGGAAATTATTCTAGAAGAAATTATAATTCTCTTCAGGCCACTAGTGATATTCCTAGTTGGGATACCCTCACCTCACCAATTAATAAGTGAGGCAGACAAATGGGTAAGTGAGCTGGAAGACAGAATGGTGGAAATCACTGGGGCAGAACAGAAAAAGGAATGAAAAGAAATGAGGACAGTCTAAGAGACATGTGGAACAATATTAAACACAACATTTGCATTATAGGGGTTCCAGAAGGAGAACAGAGAGAGAAAAGACCTTAGAAAATATTTGAAGAGATGATAGCTGAAAACTTCCCCAACACGGGAAAGGAAACAGTCACCCAAGTCCAGGAATCCCAGAGTCCCAAGCAGGATAAACATGAGGAGGAACACAATGAGACACATAGTAATAAAACTTACAAAAATTAAAGATAGAGAAAATATTAAAAGCAACAAGGGAAAAGCAATAAATAACATAAAAGGGAATTCCCATACAATTATCAGCTGGTTTCTCAGCAGAAATTCTGCATGCCAGAAGGGAGTGGCACAATATATTTAAAGTGATGAAAGGGAAGAACCTACAACCAAGAATACTCAACCCAGCAAACTCTCATTCAGATTTAACAGAGAAATCAAAAACTTTACAGACAAGCAAAAGGTAAGAGAATTCAGCACCACCAGACCAGCTTTTTTAACAAATGCTAAAGGAACTTCTCTAGGCAGAAAAGAAAAGGCCACAATTAGAAACAAGAAAATTATGAATGAAAAGCTCACTGGTAAAGGCAAACCTACACTAAAAGTAGCAAATATCCACACACAAATATGATATCAAAATCAGCAATCAGGAGGAGAGTACAAATGCAGGATATTGGAAATGCATTTGAAATGAAAAGACAAGCAACTTAAAACAATCTTGTTTATATATAGACTGTTATATCAAAACCTCATGGTTACCACAAATCAAAAATCTACAATAGATATCACACACACACACACAAAAGGAATCCAAATACAACATTAATCATTAAATCATAGGTTAAGAGAACAAAAGAAGAAAGGGGAGAATTAAAAAGACGTACAAAAACAAATCCAGAACAATTAACAAAATGGCAATAAGAACGTACCTATCAATCATTAGCTTAAACATAAATGGTTTAAATACTCCAACCAAAAGACATGGACTGAATGAATGAATACAAAAACAAGACCCATATATATGCTGTCTACAAAAGACCCACTTCAGATCTAGAGACACATACAGACTGAAAGTGAAAAGATGGAAAAAGGTATTCCATGCAAATGGAAATCAAAAGAAAGCTGGACTAGCAGTACTCATATCAGACAAAGTAAACTTTAAAGACTGTTACAAGAGATAAGGAAGGACACTACATTATGATCAAGAGATCAATCCAAGAAGAAGATGTAACAACTGTAAATATATATGAAACCAACATAGGAGTACCTCAATATATAAGTCAAAAACTAACAAACAGCCATAAAAGGAGAAATTGACAGTAACACAATATTAGTGGCAGACTTTAACACCCACTTTCATCAATGGACAGACTTTCCAGACAAAAAATCAATAAGAAAACACAGGCCTTAAAAGACTTATTAGACCGGATGTACTTAATTGATATTTATTGAGCATTCCATTCAAAAGCAACAGAATACACATTCTTCTCAAGTACACATGGTACATTCTCCAGGATTGATCACATGCTGGACCACAAAGCGAGCCTTGGTAAATTTAAGAAAATTGAAATCATATAACATTGTGGTGAGAAAAGATGCTTGATAAGATTAGAAATCAACTACAAGAAAAAAAGTGTAAAAAACAAAAACATGTGGAGGATAAACAATATGCTACTAAACAATCAATGGATCACTGAAGAAATCAAAGAGTAAATTTAAAAATACCTAGAGACAAATGAAAATGAAAACATGGCGATCCAAAACGTATGGGACACAGCAAAAGCAGTCTTAAGAGTGAAGTTTATAGAAATACAAGGAAAAAAAAAAATACTAAGGAAAAAAAATACTCAATCTAACCTTACACCTAACGCAACTAGAGAAAGAAGAACAAACAAAACCCGGTTAGTAGAAGGAAAGAAATCATAAAGTTCAGAGCAGAAATAAATGAAATAGAGACAAAGAAAACAATAGAAAAGATCAATGAAACTAAAAGTTTGTTCTTTGAAAAGATAAACAAAACTGATAAACCTCAGCCAGACTCATCAAGAAAGAAAGGGAGAGGGCTCAAATCAATAAAATTAGAAATGAAAAAGGAGAAGTTACAATGGACACCACAGAAATACAAAGGATCATAAGAGACTACTACAAGCAATAAAATGGACAACCTAGAAGAAATGGACAAGTTCTTAGAAAAGTACAAGCTCCCAAGACTGAACCAGGAAGAAATAGAAAATAATAACAGACCAAACACAAGTACTGAAATTGAAACAGTGATTTAAAAACTCCCCAAAAACAAAAGTCCAGAAACAGATGACCTCACAGGCAAATTCTGTCAAATATTTAGAGAAGAGTTAACACCAGTCCTTCTGAAACTATTACAAAAAATTGCAAAGGAAGGAACACTCCCAAGCTCATTCTATGAGGCCACCATCACCCTGATACCAAAACCAGACAAAGATGTCACAAAAAAAAGAGAAAATTATAGGCCAATATAACACACGAAAATAGATGCAAAAATCCTAAACAAAATACTAGCAAGTTAAATCCAACAGTATGTTAAATAGATTATACACTATGAATAACTGGGATTTATCCCAGGGATGCAAGAATTTTTCAATATCTGCAAATCCATCAGTGTGATACATCACATTAACAAACTGAAGAATAAAAACCATATAAGCATCTCAATAGATGCAGAAAAAGTTTTTGACAAAATTCAACACCCATTTATGATAAAAACTCTCCAGAAAGTGGGCATAGAGGGAACCTACCTCAACACAATAAAGGCCATATATGACAAACCTTCAGCTAACATCATACTCAATGGTGAAAAGCTGAATGCATTTCCTCTAAGATCAGGAACAAGACAAGGATATCCACTCTCACCACTTTGATTCAATGTAGTTTTGAAAGTCCTAGTCTCAGCAATCAGAGAAGAAAGATAAATAAATAAAAGGAATCCAAAAAGGAAAAGTAGAAGTAAAACTGTCACTGTTTGCAGATGACATGATACTATATGTAGAAAATGCTAAAGATGCCACCAGAAAACTACTAGAGCTCATCAATGAATTCAGGAAAGTTGCAGGATAAAAAATTGATGTACAGAATCTGTTGTCTTCCTATACAGGAATAATGAAATATCAGAAAGAGAAATTAAAGAAATAATCTCATTTACCATCACATCAAAAAGAATAAAATACCTAGGAATAAACCTACATAAGGAGACAAAACACCTGTATTCTGAAAAGTATAAGACACTGAAGAAAGAAATTGAAGATGACACAAACAGACGGAAAGATATACAATGTTCTTGGATTGGAAAAATCAATATTGTGAGAATGACTGTGCTATCCAAAGCAATCTACAGATTGAATGCAATCCCTATCAAATTACCAATGGCATTTTTTGCAGAACTAAAACAAAAAGTTTACAATTTTTATGCAAACACAAAAGACCATGAATAGCGAAAGCAATTTGAGAAAGAAGAAGGGAGCTAGAGGAATCAGGGTCCCTAACTTCAGACTATACTACAAAGCTACAGTAATCAAAAGAGTATGGTACTGGCACAAAAACAGAAATATAGATCACTGGAACAGGATAGAAAAGTACAAGGAGGAGCTTCAAGATGGCAGAAGAGTAAGACGTGGAGATCACCTTCCTCCCCACAAATACATCAGAAATACATCTACATGTGGAACAACCCCTACAGAACACCTACAGGACGCTGGCAGAAGACCTCAGACTTCCCAAAAGGCAAGAAACTCCCCATGTAACTGGGGAGAGCAAAAGAAAAAAGAAGAAACAGAGACAAAAGAACAGGGATGGCCTGCACCTCTGGGAGGGAGCTGTGAAGGAGGAAAAGTTTCCACACACTAGGAGGCCCCTTCATGGGCAGAGACTGCGGGTGGAGGAAGGGGGGAAGCTTCAGAGCCACAGAGGGGAGCGCAGCAACAGGGGTGCAGAGGGCAAAGCAGAGACATTCCTGCACAGAGGATCAGTGCCGACCAGCACTCACCAGCCTGAGAGGCTTGTCTGCTCACCCGCCGGGGCAGGCAGGGGCTGGGAGCTGAGACTCAGGCTTCAGAGGCCAGATTCCAGGGAGAGGACTGGGGTTAGCTGCGTGAACACAGCCTGAAGGGGGCTAGTGCGCCACAGCTAGCTGGGAGGGAGTCCGGGAAAAAGCAAGAGACTTTTTCTTGCCTCTTTGTTTCGTCGTGCGCGAGGAGAGGAGATTAAGAGCATGGCTTAAAGGAGCTCCAGAGAGGGGCGCAAGCTGCGGCTATCAGCGCGGACCCCAGAGTCAGGCATGAGATGCTAAGGCAGCTGCTGCAGCCACCAAGAAGCCTCTGTAAAAGCACAGGTCACTATCCACACCTCTCCTCCCGGGAGGCTGTGCAGCCCACCACTGCCAGGGTCCCGTGATCCAGGGACAACTTCCCCGGGAGAACACACAGCACTCCTCAGGCTGGTGCAATGTCACGCCGGCCTTTGCTGCAGCAGGCTTGCCCCGCATCCCATACCCTTCCCTGCCCCTGGCCTGTGTGAGCCAAAGCCCCTGACTCAGCTGCTCCTTTAACACCATCCTGTCTGAGTGAAGAACAGACGCCCCCAGGTGACCTACTTGCAAAGGTGGGGCCAAATCCAAAGCTGAACCCCAGGACCTGTGGGAACAAAGAAGAGAAAGGGAAATCTCTCCCAGCAGCCTCAGGAGCAGCGGGTTAAATCTCCACAATGACCTTGATGTACCCTGCATCTGTGGAATACCTGAATAGACAATGAATCATCCCAAATTGAGGAGGTGGACCTTGGGAGTAATGATATATATATTTTTTTCCCTTTTTCTCTTTTTGTGAGTGTGTATGTGTATGATTCTGTGTGTGATTTTGTCTATAGCTTTGCTTTTACCATTTGTCCTAGGGTTCTGTCTATCCATTTTTTTTTTTTTTTTTTTAGTACACTTTTTAGTGCTTGTTATCATTAGTGGATTTGTTTTCTGGTTTGGTTCCTCTCTTCTTAATTTCTTTCTTTTTGTTTTATTAATTATTTTTATTTTAATAATTTTATTTTATTTCATTTTATCTTTTTCTTTCTTTCTTTCTTTTTTCTCCCTTTTATTCTGAGCCGTGTGGATGGCAGGCACTTGGTGCTCTGGCCAGGCATCAGGGCTGTGCCTCTGAGGTGGGAGAGCCAAGGTCAGGAAACTGGTCCACAAGAGACCTCCCATCTACATGTAATATCAAAGGGCGAAAATCTCCCAGAGATCTCCACAAACACCAAGACCGAGCTCCACTAGATGACCAGCAAGCTACGGTGCTGGACACCCTATGCCAAACAACTAGCAAGACAGGAACACAACCTCACCCATTAGCAGAGGGGCTGCCTAAAATCATAATAAGGTCACAGATACCCCAAAACACACCACCAGACGTGGACCTGCCCACCAGAAAGACAAGATCCAGTCTCATCCACCAGAACACAGGCACTAGTCCCCTCCACCAGGAAGCCTACACAACCCACTAAACCAACCTTAGCCGCTGGGGGCAGACACCAAAAACAACGGGAACTACGAACCTGCAGCCTGTGAAAAGGAGACCCAAAACACAGTAAGTTAAGCAAAATGAGAAGACAGAAAAACACACAGCAGATGAAGGAGCAAGGTAAAAACCCACCAGACCTAACAAATGAAGAGGAAATAGGCAGTCTACCTGAAAAAGAATTCAGAATAATGATAGTAAAGACGATCCAAAATCTGGAAATAGAATGGAGAAAATACAAGATACGTTTAACAAGGACCTAGAAGAACTAAAGAATAAACAAACAATGATGAACAACACAATAAATGAAATTAAAAATTCTCTAGAAGGGATCAATAACAGAATAACTGAGGCAGAAGAAAGGATAAGTGACCTGGAAGATAAAATAGTGGAAATAACTACCACAGAGCAGAATAAAGAAAAAGAATGAAAAGAATTGAGGACAGTCTCAGAGACCACTGAGACAACATTAAACTCACCAACTTTTGAATTATAGGAGTCCCAGAAGAAGAAAAGAAAAAGAAAGATCCTGAGAAAATATCTGATGTGATTATAGTTGAAAACTTCCCTAATATGGAAAAGGAAATAGTTAATCAAGTCCAGGAAGCACAGAGAGTCCCATACAGGATAAATTCAAGGAGAAACACGCCAAGACACATATTAATCAAACTATCAAACATTAAATACAAAGAAAAAATAATAAAAACAGCAAGGGAAAAACAACAAATAACATGCAAGGGAATCCCCATAAGGTTAACAGCTGATCTTTCAGCAGAAACTCTCCAAGCCAGAAAGGAGTGGCAGGACATATTTAAAGTGATGAAAGGGAAAAACCTACAACCAAGATTACTCTACCCAGCAAGGATCTCACTGAAATTCGACAGAGAAATTAAAACCTTTACAGACAAGCAAAAGTTAAGAGAATTCAGCACCATGAAACTAGCGTTACAACAAATGCTAAACGAACTTCTCTAGGCAGGAAACACAAGAGAAGGAAAAGACCTACAATAACAAACCCAAAACAATTGAGAAAATGGTAATAGGAACATACATATTGATAATTACCTTAACTGTAAATGGATTAAATGTTCCAACCAAAAGACATAGACTGGCTGAATGGCTACAAAAACAAGACCCGTATATATGCTGTCTACAGGAGACCCACTTCAGACCTAGGGAAACATACAGACTGAAAGTGAGGGGAGGGAAAAAGATAGTCCATGCAAATGGAAATCAAAAGAAAGCTGGAGTAGCAATTATCATATCAGACAAAATAGACTTTAAAACAAAGATTATTACAAGAGACAAAGAAGGACACTACATAATGATCAAGGGATCAATTCAAGAAGAAGATATAACAATTGTAAGTATTTATGCACCCAACATAGGAGCACCTCAATACATAAGGCAAATACTAACAGCCATAAAAGGGGAAATCGACAGTAACACAATCATAGGAGGGGATTTTAACACCCCACTTTCACCAATGGACAGATCGTCCAAAATGAAAATAAATAAGGAAACACAAGCTTTAAATGATACATTAAACAAGATGGAGTTAATTGATATTTATAGGACATTCCATCCAAAAACAACAGAATACACATTCTTCTCAAGTGCTCATGGAACATTCTCCAGGATAGATCATATCTTGGGTCACAAATCAAGCCTTGATAAATTTCAGAAAATTGAAGTCAATCAAATATCTTTTCTGACCACAACACTATGAGCCTGGATATCAATTACAGGAAAAAATCTGTAAGAAATGCAAACACGTGGAGGCTAAACAATACACTACTTAATAACCAAGAGGTCACTGAAGAAATCAAAGAGGAAATCAAAAAATACCTAGAAACAAATGACAATGAAAACACAACAACCCAAAACCTATGAGATGCAGCAAAAGCAGTTCTAAGGGTTAAGTTTATAGCAATACAATCCTACCTTAAGAAACAAGAAACATCTCAAATAAACAACCTAACCTTACACATAAACCAATTAGAGAAAGAAGAACAAAAAAACCCAGTTAGCAGAAGGAAAGAAATCATAAAGATCAGATGAGAAATAAATGAAAAAGAAATGAAGAAAATGATAACAAAGATCAATAAAACTAAAAGCTGGCTCTTTGAGACGATAAACTAAATTGATAAACCATTAGCCAGACTCATCAAGAAAAAAACGAAGAAGACTCAAATCAATAGAATTAGAATGAAAAAGGGGAAGTAACAACTGACACTGCAGAAATACTAAAGATCATGAGAGATAACTACAAGCAAATATATGCCAATAAAATGGACAACCTGGAAGAAATGGACAAATTCTTAGAAATGCACAACCTTCCAAAACTGAACCAGGAAGAAATAGAAAATAGGAACAGACCAATCACAAGCACTGTAATTGAAACTGTGATTTAAAATCTTCCAACAAACAAAAGCCCAGGACCAGATGGCTTCACAGGCGAATTCTATCAAACATTTAGAGAAGAGCTAACACCTATCCTTCTCAAACTCTTCCAAAATATAGCAGAGGGAGGAAAACTCCCAAACTCATTCTACAAGGCCACCATCATCCTGATACCAAAACCAGACAAAGATATCACACACAAAAAAAACCCTACAGGCCAATAACACTGATGAACATCGATGCAAAAATCCTCAACAAAATACTAGCAAACAGAATCCAACAGCACATTAAAAGTATCATACACCATGAACAAGTGGGGTTTATCCCAGGAATGCAAGGATTCTTCAGTATACGTAAATCAATCAATGTGATACACCATATTAACAAACTGAAGGAGAAAAGCCATATGATCATCTCAATAGATGCAGAGAAAGCTTTCGACAAAATTCAACACCCATTTATGATGAAAACCCTCCAGACAGTAAGCATAGAGGGAACTTACCTCAACATAGTAAAGGCCATATATGATAAACCCACAGGCAACATCATCCTCAGTGGTGAAAAACTGAAACCATTTCCACTAAGGTCAGGAACAAGACAAGGTTGCCCACTCTCACCACTGTTATTCAGCATACTTTTGGAAGTTTTAGCCACAGAAATCAGAGAAGAAAAAGAAATAAAAGGAATCCAAATCAGAAAAGAAGAAGTAAAGCTGTCACTGTTTGCAGATGACATGATACTATACATAGAGAATCCTAAAGCTGCTACCAGAAAACTACTAGAGCTAATCAATGAATTTGGTAAAGTAGCAGGATACAAAATTTCTGCACAGAAATCCCTTGCATTCCTATACACTAATGGTGAAAAATCTGAAAGAGAAATTAAGGAGACACTCCATTTACCATTGCAACAAAAAGAATAAAATAGCTAGGAATAAACCTACCTAAGGAGACAAAAGCCCTGTATGCAGAAAACTATAAGACACTGATGAAAGAAATTAAAGATGATACAAAGAGATGGAGAGATATACCATGTTCTTGGATTGGAAGATTCAACACTGTGAAAATGACTCTACTACCCAAAGCAATCTACAGATTCAATGCAATCCCTATCAAACTACCAATGGCATTTTTCACAGAACTAGAACAAAAAAATTTCACAATTTGTATGGAAACACAAAAGACCCCAAATAGCCAAAGCAATCTTGAGAAAGAAAAACGCAGCTGGAGGAATCAGGCTACTGGACTTCAGACTATACTACAAAGCTACAGTCATCAAGACAGTATGGTATGGGCACAAAAACAGAAATATAGATCAGTGGAACAGGATAGAAAGCCCTGAGATAAACCCACGCACATATGGTCACCTTATCTTTGATAAAGGAAGCAAGAATATACAATGGAGAAAAGACAGCCTCTTCAATAAGTGGTGCTGGGAAAACTGGACAGCTACAGGTAAAAGAATGAAATTAGAACACTCCCTAACACCATACACAAAAATAAACTCAAAATGGATTAAAGACCTAAATGTAAGGCCAGACACTATCAAACTCTTAGAGGAAAACACAGGCAGAACACTCTATGACATAAATCATAACAAGATCCTTTTTGATCCACCTCCTAGAGATATGGAAATAAAAACAAAAATAAACAAATGGGACCTCATGAAAACAGCTTTTGCACAGCAAAGGAAATGATAAACAAGAGAAAAAGACAACCCTCAGAATGGGTGAAAATATTTGCAAATGAAGCAACTGACAAAGGATTAATCTCAAAAATTTTCAAGCAGCTCATTCAGCTCAATATCAAAAAACCAAACAACCCACTCCAAAAATGGGCAGAAGACCTAAATAGACATTTCTCCAAAGAAGATATACAG
Source organism: Balaenoptera physalus (assembly GCF_965194825.1). NCBI lineage: Eukaryota > Metazoa > Chordata > Mammalia > Artiodactyla > Balaenopteridae > Balaenoptera > Balaenoptera physalus. Next base: position 7,606,948 of record NC_138882.1, read on the forward strand.
ATTGCCAACAAACACATGAAAGAATGCTCAACATCATTAATCATTAGAGAAATGCAAATCAAAACTACAATGGGATATCATCTCACACCAATCAGAATGGCCATTATCAAAAAATGTACAAACAATAAATGCTGGAGAGCGTGTCAAGAAAAAGGAACCCTCTTGCACTGCTGGTGGGAATGTAAATTGATACAACCACTATGGAGAACAGTATGGAGGTTCCTTAAAAACTAAAAATAGAACTACCATATGACCCAGCAGTTCCACCACTGGGCATATACCCTGAGAAAACCATAATTCAAAAAGACTCATGTACCAAAATGTTCACTGCAGCTCTATTTACAATAGCCAGGACATGGAAGCAACCTAAGTGTCCATCAACAGATGAATGGATAAAGAAGATGTGGCACATATATACAATGGAATATTACTCAGCCCTAAAAAGAAACGAAATTGAGTTATTTGTAGTGAGGTGGATGGACCTAGAGTCTGTCATACAGAGTGAAGTAAGTCAGAAAGAGAAAAACAAATACTGTATGCTAACACATATATATGGAATCTAAAAAACAAAAACAAAAACAAAATGGTCATGAAGAACCTAGGGGCAATACGGGAATAAAGATGCAGACCTACTAGAGAATGGACTTGAGGACATGGGGAGGAGGAAGGGTAAGCTGGGATGGAGTGAGAGAGTGGCATGGATATATATACACTACCAATTGTAAAATAGATAGCTAGTGGGAAGCAGCCACATAGCACAGGGAGATCAGCCCGGTTCTTTGTGACCACCTAGAGGGGTGGGATAGGGAGGGTGGGAGGGAGACGCAAGAGGGAGGAGATATGGGGATATATGCATATGTATAGCTGATTCACTTTGTTATAAATCAGAAACTAACACACCATTGTAAAGCAATTATACTCTAATAGAGATGTTAAAAAAAAAAAAAAGAATAGTCCAGAGATAAACCCAGGCACCTATGGTCAATTAATCTACCACAAAGGAGACAAGAGTGTACAATGGAGAAAAGACAGTCTCTTCAATAAGTGAATAAGTGGTGCTGGGAAAACTGGACAGCTACATGTAAAAGAATGAAATTAGAACATTCTCTAACACCAGACACACAAAATAAACTCAAAATGGATTAAAGGCCTAAATATAAGGCCTGATACTATAAAACTCTTAGAGGAAAACATAGGCAGAACACTCTTTGACATAAATCACAGGAATGTCTTTTTTGATTCATCTCCTAGGGTATGGAAATATAAACAAAAATAAACAAATGGGACCTAACTGAACTCAAAAGGTTTTGTACAGCAAAGGAAACCATAAACAAAATGAAAAGACAACCCACGAAATGTAAGAAAATTTTTGCAAATGATGAGAATGACAAGGATTAATCTCCAGAATACATAAACAGCTCATGCAGCTCAATATCAAAAAAACAATTCCTGGCACTATCAGTGTGTTTGTAAAAGGAAAATCAAAAACAGAGAGGTTGTTTTACATAGTAATAATCGCTTTCTGGAATGGAATCCCTGCTGTATCGGTGAGAGGAGCTAGTGACAAAGTCAAAGCGGAAAATTAGACGGGTCTTTTCAGAAAGCATAAATAGAGAGCCTCCTATCCTGTGGCAGAAGCTCCTCTAGATTATGATAGATTCCAAATCAAGAATCTAGGAATGTGAAAAGATTTAATTACAAGGCCTTGAACATGGACTGTGTCAAACCCTTGCATCCCACAGTGAACTCTGATTTCTGGGCTGCTTTGAAAACCCAGTATTTCTTTTGCCAACTTATATTTGGGGAGCCTGTTTGTTGGCTATTCTTTTCTTCAAGTCTGTGTCAGTTAAGTCTCTAGCATGTGTTTCTTTACCTACCATCCAGTTTTCTTTAAAACACACACAAAACTCTAGAGAGCCTTGAGAAAAGTCTTACTTGGTTACTAGTAATGTGTTTTTATTTATTGAGGATAGTTTTGTGCTAAGAACAGTGTTAGATTTAAAAATTAGAGGATTAATTCCTCTTTGTTGTGTTGATTTCATTATTGAAAATAAATAGAACTTTGTAAAAAAAATAACAAAAACAAAACAACCCAATCAAAACATGGGCAGAAGACCTAAATAGACATTTCTCCAAAGAAGACATACAGATGGCCAACAGGCAAATGAAAAGATGCTCAACATTGCTAATTATTAGAGAAATGCAAATCAAAACTACAATGAGGTATCATCTCACACCAATCAGAATGGCCGTCATCAAAAATCTACAAACAATAAATGCTGGAGAGGGTGTAGAGAAAAGGGAACCCTCCTGCACTATTGGTGGGAATGTAAATTGATACAGGCACTGTGGAGAACAGTATGGAGGGTCCTTAAAAAACTAAAAATAGAGCTACCATATGATCCAGCAATCCCACTCCTGGCTGTATATCCAGTGAAAACTATGGTTGAAAAGTATACATACACCCCAGTGTTCACTGTAGCACTATTTACAGTAGTCAAGACATGGAGGCAACCTAAATGTCCATCAACAGATGAATGGACAAAGAAGATGTGGTACATATATACCACAGAATATTACTCAGCCATAAAAAGAATGAAATAATTCCATTTGCAGCAACATGGATGGACCTGGAGATCATCATACTAAGTGAAGTGAGTCAGACAGAGAATGACAAATATGTGATATAGTTTATATGTGGAATCTAAAAAAAAATGATACAGATGAACTTATTTACAAAACAGAAACAGACTCACAGACTTAGAGAACGAACTTATGGTTACCAGTGGGGAAGGGTGTAGGGGAGGGATAAATTAGAAGTTTGGGATTGACATATACACACTACTATATTTAAAATAGATAACCAACAAGTACCTATTGTTTAGCACAGGGAACGCTTCTCAGTATTCTGTAATAACCTAAATGGAAAAAGAACTTGAAAAAGAATAGATACATGTATATGTATAACTGAATCACTTTGCTGTACACCTAAAACTAACACAATATTTTAAATCAAGTATATTCCAATAAATTTTATAAAAACCTCAGGATCATCAACCAATGATCAGGAGATCTGAGAACCAGGAGAGACTCACCCAAATTCGTCTGGACTTCTGAGGAGGAGGATGGTCCCAAAAGGCCTCTGCCGGTACCAAGGCTCCAGTTCCTTGTAGAGTTCAGGTGAAGGAGAGGAGCCTTCTCTGGGCCCCTTCATTGTTTGTCAAACTGTGGACTGAAAAAAAATGTACAACCTCTAAAAGTTGAGAATTATGTTTTATTTGGCAGACAAAGCTGAGGACTTCAGCCTAGAAGACAGCCTCTCAGACAGCTCTGAGGGACTGCTCCAAAGATATTAGGGAGGAGCCGGGATACATAAGGATTTTTGCAACAAAAACCAGGTAATCAGAACATCAAAAGATTACTGTTAGCGAACTCCGTGGTGGTCCAGTGGTTAGGACTCCACGCTCTCGTTGCTGAGGGAGCAGGTTCAATCCCTGGTCAGGGAACTAAGATCCCACAGGCTGCAGGGCACTGCCCCAAAAAAAAAAAAAAAAAAAAATTACTGTTAAAGAAAACCAGACATCTCTAGTTAATGAATTTAGCACTTTTCTATGTATGGGACGATTCAAGAGTCTGGGTTCATTGAAATCATTCCTTTGATATGCACCTTAGCTGTCTGGGGCCAGTATCCTGTTCTTTATCCTGCGTATTCTTTATACGCAGTATCCTGCGTCCCTTAAGGGTGTACAGTTTGGGGTGGCTGCAATGTTTGAGGGCTTGGCAGCGGGCAGCCTTTTTGTCTCCATCCGAGTTCCCTCAGGGCTCACCATCGGGGCAGCTGTAGTGGCCAATGGCTTGATGGGCGGAGCATCCTTTGTTTGCTGATATGGCAGGCAACATTTTTTCATCCACACCTCAAGCATGGTCAGGGATGAGAAATTTGGTCAGATGCCAAGGGCGATCAGACATTGATGGTGGGGTGGTGGGGTATTCTAGCAAACTTGTCTCAGCAGGATTCTTGCTAAAACTGGCTCCTTAAAGACATGTTGAAGGATGGGTCCTAGTCAAAAAAGAGCACAGAGGATTCTGACTAGAGTATGGCTAAAGAGAGAATCTTGTCTGAGAAGTAAAGATCAATTTCATTCTGAGCTATTATCTCCTTAGAAATTCAATTTCTAATTATGCTATTCCTTAAAATGTCAATAATTTGGACTATGATGAAATATGTAATGTAAGTAAATCACTATATTCTTCAATCTGGCAGAAAAACAGCAGTTGTTCATTCATTTTATATTGTGGTTAACTCTTCTTCACCCATCGCATGCATTTTGTATAGTTGGAATCACCAAATAGGACTGTATTTAAAATTTTGGGTTTTTAAATTATTTTCCTTCCAATATACAGTTTCACTTATATGAATATTGGTGGGCATGAGGGGATGAAAAACCAGTACTGGGTTTATCTTTAAGTATCTTTAAGTATGATCTATTCAATACAACTTAGGTCAACAAAGATTAAAACTCCCAAAAGAATTAGAAATAACCTAAAATATGAATATTGCAGAATTTAGTCTTAACTTTATTCAAACATAGGTACTGGTAGTATGCCTGTTAGAGATAAAGAAACAGAAAATGATCCCTGGTATTGTAGAAACTATACTATAATGAAGGGAGTGAGGGAGGGAAGGAAGGAAGGAAGGAAGGAAAAGAAAGAAAGGAAGAAAGAAAGAGAAGGAAGGGAGGGAGGAAGTGAGGGAGGGAAGGAAGGAAAGAAGAAAGAAAGAAAGAAAGAGCCTGGTGGCTTCAGGACATGCTACCTCAAAATATGACACCTTGGCAATTGAATATTTTAAATGGAAGCAGTTTGAGCAAACAGCAGGAAGGTCACTCTGCCCTCCCATCCCCCTCCTTCTTCCCTGAAGCAGGTCATAAACCCTCACAAGAAAAATGCCCTCCCTATATCCAGACCAAAAAAAAAAAAAAATCCTTTTCTTCAAAGACAAAGGGATTCCAAGAAGAATCCTAACAAAGAGGCATTGCTAAGTTTCCCTGTTTCCTACACTTACCTCGTACTGTCTGACCTATCCTATTTCTCCGCTAATCCATCAAACCTGCATGAAGAAAAGCAGGTCTGTTTCTTCAGGCTTTTGTTTCCTGTGATTGCTTCCATGTCACAAGGAAATTATATTAAATGCATTTCTGTGCTTTTCTTTTGTTAACCTGTCTTTGTCAGTTTAATTTTCAGACCCAGCCAAGGACCTTGAGAGGGTTGAGGGAAATCCTTCTCCCTTGAAAACCCAAAGGCAAAAGTTTTTCTTCTGATGTTGTATAAATAGGATGTGGTATGAATGCAAGAGACTAACAAAATAATGAACCACAGACCTAATTTCTTGTAAAACATGAAGCTTTGCACAGATTGTGGTAAACTGTCTTTTCATCCCAGTACATTTATCTTTTTTTTTTTTTTTTTGATCTGATTGAGATTGGTGACCATTTTTAACAGAGAGATAATTTATTGGCATTATCATTCTGGCATTTACAAAGGTTTCCTATTTCTTTCAGTTTTGATACTTTTAAAATTTTTCCTTAAAACTGCCAGGTTCATTTAGTTTTTCAGTTCTATTGGTCTAAATTTATTTATGACACATTTTTAGGTTTTTTAAATTTTTCTATATGCAATTATTTTAAAATAGTTTTTAAATGTCTGAAGCTATTTATTTGTAAGTCCTACCTCTTTTCTTTGAACTTACTTGCCAATGTTGGTCTATTTTATTTTTGTTTTCTAGAAACTATTTTTAGCTTTGTTAAAAAATATGTCCCTTAACTGCTTAGTTTTTATTTTTATAAGTTTACTAGTTCATGTTTTTTATTCCTTTATTTTTTAATTTTCTCTTTTTGGTTGGAAGCTCAGTACATTGCTTCCCAAATTTTTTTTTTTTTTTTACTAATCAGGTTGTAAATTTCTAAGAAGGCCATAAATTACCTAATGAATACAATATTATCAAAATCAATCAGTGTTTTTACATGGTGTGTTTTCATTTTCATTACTTTTATCAAAATAATATGACATACCACTTTATACTCCTGACTACCGTTTACATTCAATTCTATCCTATGTTTGCCATCATGTTAATAATGCCACAGAATTGAAAATATGTGGGCTTTGTTTTCTATCAATCAATTTCCAACATTTCTGTAGCATTTGTTATTTTTAATTAGGAAAATGCATTGTATTTTATGTGAAAATGCATTTCCATACATTATATCTTCCCGTATTTGATGAAGGAAAATTAAATGTTTTTTAGCATGTATTTTCATAGCATGAGTGCAAATTACAGTTATCATATTAAATAGCCATAAGTGTGTTATATGTTCATTTTGATTGCATTTACTTTGTATTAGAATAACAACTTACTCATTCCTTACAAACATGATAATCCTTAGTATTTAATATATTCTTAATAAAAAAAAATGAGTACGTGAACCACACTAATAGTCCTTTCCATTTCCTTCAAATGTGAAGTTTGCTAATTTACTATTACATATAGACATTACCTTATGTATGTACTGATAACATTGGCTCAATTTACTTGCAAAAATTATCCCCTAAAACATTTAAGACAATCTGTTTTGTCAGTTGGAATTGGTTCACAGTTGCCCATAGCTTCCCCAAATCTATGTACTTCTGTAAAAAACTATTTTTTCTACATTCCAACTTGGCGATGGTACAACCTCAGTTCATTTAAGTACATGACTATCATTCATTCATCAAACGTGTCCCTCCTGCCACAACTGTGCTTTGAGAAGCAATGTTTCAATTTTGGTTCACAGGCTGTGTCCCAGGACTTCTTTTCAGTTCAAATAAATATAGTTAAAGTCAGTTGGTAAGGGGGAAAAGCAATTTCCAAACCAAGCATACACGCAAAAAGGCAATCCTTGACACACAGCCAGACACATTTTAAAAATAATCTCCTCAGTATAGACTGGTGCAGCCACTATGGAGAACAGTGTGAAGGTTCCTTAAAAAACTAAACTAGAGTTCCCATATGATCCTGCAATACCACTCCTGGGCATATATCTGGAGAAAACTCTAATTTGAAAAACTACATGCACTCCAACATTCATAGCAGCGCTATTTACAATAGGCAAGATATGGAAGCAACCTAAATGTCCATCGACAGATGAATGGATAAAGAAGATGTGGTACATATATACAATGGGATAGTACTCAGCAGTAACACAGAATGAAATAGGGACATTTGCAGCAACATGGATGAAGCTGAAGATTATCATACTAAGTGAAGTAAGTGAGACAGAGAAACACAAGTATCATATCATATCACTTATATGTGGAATCTAAAAAATATGATATAAATGAACTTACAAAACAAAAATAGACTCACAAACATGGTTATCAAAGAGGAAAGAGGGGGAGGGATAAATTAGGAATTGGGGATTAGCAGATATAAACTACTAAATATAATATAGAAAACCAACAAGGACCTATTGTATAGCACAGGGAACTATATTCAATTTCTTGTAATAACCTATAATAAAGGAGAGTATGAAAAGAAATATATATGTACATACATATACGTGTGTGTGTATATATTCAGTTATATATATAACTGAATCACTTGGATGGACACCAGAAACTAAAATAACAGTGTAAATCAACTATACTTCAATTAAAAAAAAAAAAACCCCACAAACGAAAGGGGTAAAGGGACTTCCATAAATTATGGTATATCAAAATTTACAGCACTATTTTTTCTTCTACACTTTACCTTTTTTGTAACTGATGTTTAATTTGTGTCTTTAATAATTTCTATTTTATTCTGATATAACAAAAGAAAGAAGCTATGTCACTGAAAGCAATATTAACAGGAGGTTTAAGCACACATGCCATTAGCTAAATAATATATAGCAATATTGAAGTTTTAAAGCTTGAGTCTTGCCTGCCCTTGTGGAAAGAGATACTTGAAAAAATATGCTGATTTTTTTCATATAAGAGGATTTTGCTTCTATCATTTTCATCTCTCTTTCAACCTAAATCCCAAAGAGTCCATACTTTTTCCAGAAATTGTAAACTCTTTTTGTCACTACTCTATGGACTCATTAAAGTGCTTTCTAGCCAACAGTTATTACATTTATTTGGTAGAAACTTTTTCTGCTTCATTGGCTTCTAGGAAAACACAATGACATTTCTCCAAAGAAGACATACATTTGGCCAACAGACACATGAAAAGATGCTCAACATCGCTAATTATTAGAGTAATGCCAATCAAAACTACAACAAGTTATCACCTCACACCGGTCAGAATGGCCATCATCAAAAAGTCTACAAACAATAAATGTGGAGAAAAAGAAACCCTCCTACACTATTGGTGAAAATGTAAATCGGTACAGCCACTATAGAGAACAGTATGGAGTTTCCTTAAAAAAACTAAAAATAGAGCTACCATATGATTCAGCAGTTCCACTTCTGGGTATATATCCAGAGAAACCTCTAATTCTAAAATATACATGCACCCCAGTGTTCACAGCAGCGCTATTTACAATAGCCAAGAAATGGAAGCAACCTAAATGTCCTTCGACAGATGAATGGATAAAGAAGATGTGGTACATATATACGATGGAATACTACTCAACCATAAAAATGAATGAAATAATGCCATTTGCAGCAACATGGGTGGACATAGAGATTATCATACTAAGTGAAGTCAGTCAGACAAATATCATATGATATCACTCATATGTGAAATTAAAAAAAATTATATAAATGAATTTATTTACAAAACAGAAATAGACTCACAGACACAGAAAACAAACTTACAGTTACCAAAGAGGAAAGGTGAGGGGGAGGGATAAATTAGAAGTTTGAGACTAGCAGTTACAAACTACTATATATAAAATAGATAACCAACAGGGACCTACTGTATAGCATAGAAAATTATACACAATATCTTGCAATAACCTATAATGAAAAAAAAAAAAAATATATATATATATAACTGAATCACTTTGCTATACACCTGAAACATTGTAAATCAACTATATTTCAATTTTTAAAAATTAACAAAACTACATAATGATGTTAAACTGTGTAACAGGTTGTGAAGCAGAATTTCTTCTGCTCCCAAATTGGCAAATAAGCCCTACAGCAGACAAAGAGGCTACTATATTGGTACATTCTAATGAAAGCAATAACTACTTCTAGCCACATTCACTTTAGGGCTTATAAATGGGTGACCCAGATTTTATTTAATTCCTCCAGAACCTTGAAGCAGACATTATTTATGAATAAGGATAATGCCAGTGGATATATCCCCAAACAATTGGATTTGAAGTATAAATTGTAAATGCTATAAACAGGATTTGTTCATGGATTAGAAGTTGCTGAAAAAGACTGGGAGGGATTTGAAATGGCTCCTGGAATACTGGATTGAAGAATTGGAAAGATTGCATTGCTTGAGCTGCAGAAGACTTGTAACACAGAGCAGGTATGGGATGGAAAATCATCATGCAGTTCACATTAGCAATAATGGAAGTTTTAACTATTGACCTTGAGGTAGATTAAATTATAACATATCTTGATTAGTTAAAAAATATTGCCTGATTTTTTTGGCATTCGTTTCTGTTCTAAAAAACGGTAGTAATTTTTTTTGACTCTAAAACAGCTGTGTCACTAATTATAGATGAATATGGTTGTGATCGTTGGCTAATGAAGGAAGGCTAAGGAGGGGACATGGGAACAATTACAAAATACAATGCAGTTCAAGAAAGATTATATAATAACAAGTTCTATCAGGGAGGGAGGGGGGAGCATCTGCAACAAAGGTGAACAGAGGCTGCATCCAGTGAACATAGATTTTAAAAGACAAGCGTAAACAACATAGATAATGAGATATATAACCAAGGAGATATACAATAACATTACACAGATAAATAACAGTACTGATAAGCAGAATTCTAAAGCGATCAAATCTTGTTTTCTTTTTTTTAAATGTCTTTAGACCCTCAAGATAGCTGAGAAAGATAGATGATCCAAATTTTTAGAAAAATAAACAGATAACAGAAAGAACTGTTCAGCTTGCACATTGTTGCCCTCTTCCCATAAAAAAGAAATCAGTGAACTGCCCAAAAAAGGGTAAAAAATTGTTACCAACAAAAAAAGGAACATGAGGACACTTCTTTATAGGTAAGCAGCCCCTTCTGCTATAAACGTATTTTAATAAAAATACTTTCAAACATAAATTTAAAAATTTCTCTATAAATTAGATAAGACCACGTATCAATACCCAGAATGAATTTATATAAATAGTGCTGGCAATGATTCTTGGTTCTTTAATATATGACAGCAACTAGCCTTCATAAAATTGAAGTTAAGTACTATTTTTTCATTTTATAATGAGATACCTGGCACTTTTAGGAATTCACATTATAAAGATCTAGAATACCCAGGGTTTAGAGTTAAGTCTATGTGTATGATAAAATCCTAGAGCCCTCAGCAATTGGTGCATGATGGGAAGAAGGAGGGAACAGCTTATATAACTTCAAATTAAAAAAAAAAAGAAAAACAAAAAAATACATAAAATAGTGAGGCTAAACAAATAAAACTGAACACATGTAGAGTTTTGTATTGTCATAACAATTATGTATGTGATTAAAACAAACTATTGACTTTTTGATGACATTCTCAAGAACAATATACAAACATTGTAAAGATCATCTGTGTGAGAAAATTAACACATATTTTAACGTCACTTAGGTATATTGATAACACAGCTTTTAGAATGAGAAATATATAAAAGCTTTGATATGAAATGTAAAAATGCATTCATTTTAATTATTCTGTATTTGACAATGTAGTTCTGAGAGAATTCATTCCTGTAAACATTTCATGTTAGGTTACTTTATTGACAGTAATGTAAAACAAACATGATTAAGTTAAAGAAAAAATGATTTACTGAATGAATTTGCAGTATTTCACGGAAACCACAGGAAAAGTCACACAGGTAGCCCTCTGGAAGGATGGGAGCCAGGCAGTTCTGGAAAACTAGAAACCCACAGTAGTGGAAGATCACGGGATAGATACCTCCTTAGAAGAAGCAACTCTGACTTTTTCCAGTCCTGTATCACTTCTATCATTCAGACCTTAGAAGGCTTTGATAGACTTCATTTGGTAACATTTCCATTTCCCATTCTTGGGCCAGTGGAGGAAAAGTTACTTTGAAAGACAGTCTCACCAAGAATGCTTACAATGGGACAGGACAGTTTTTCAAAGGGAAGGAGAATGGAAAATAAGAAAATATAAAAATATTTTATATTTGGTGGATTCTGGCATAAAATTCAGTAAGATGAACTTGTACAATTCTTTGAAAATAGGATACTTTAAATCCGGATGCTTATACATTATTAATTTAAGACAAAATGAATCAGATATTTTTTAAGTGTTTCTGATTCTAATTCTAAATGTTTAATTTCTGTCATAAAATTATATTTTTTACTCCAATAACAAATATTTTTATAAAAGCTATTTTACAAAATTTATTATAATCTCCTTTTATAGCTAGCTGTATGTTTCAAATTTGGAAGATTCTTATCCTAAACACTGCCAAAGATTGGCAGTTTTCTCTATTATATTTAATCTTTTCTACTACTAATATGAATTTCAAAAAGAATTAACATGTGGAAAGCACATCATTCCTTGGAGTTGCTTGAAAATGACATAAAAATGTCAATTTCCTCATCACATGTAAGATGAATGGTATTTGTCACTGAATATTTCTCTGAAGACTTTCCATTACATCAAGACACTCAAAATGTTTACATTAATTCATATGCCAATTTTCATCATATGGTGTTAAATCCTTCAGAGAAAATTTATTTTACTTCCCATGGACATAAAATCTAAATAAACTACTGTCAACCTAAAGTCCTCTGATTTTAAGTTTCATGATACCAAGTAAAAGATCTTTCCATTTACTTAAATATTTAACAATTAAAATATATTTTAATTACAAATAATGAATTATCATTGCCTACAACATTGCCAGCTTTCTGATGTTTATATTCCTCTACATCCTTTATTCTCATAAATATAATATTTTAAGTATTTAGTTAAATTTTATATTCCATTGGTTATTTATCTGATATCTTTGCCAATAATCCTTACCCAATTCTTGATTTCCCACAATTTTACAAAGTACAGAACTATGTTTGATTAATGAATTGGTCTCTGTCTCAACTCCATGTCAATAACCTCTTCTTGGAGCCTCAGAACTAAAGAGACAGTGTGTACAAAAGTGGAAAATGGAAAAATATTTAAATATCTTACATCTTCCTGTGAAACAAGACTTGTTTGTTAATTTAGGATTAAATATTTTAAAATGTGATGATTACAGACTTGATTTAATTGGTCTATCTTTTATTGAGTACCTAGTAAATGCAGGTCATCTTTCTGGATTCTATTCTTAAAAAGATAAAATAAATGGGCAGACAAAAATAATAACTGTCAGTTTAAGAATGTAGCATTCTGAATATATTTCAAAAGAGAGAATGAAGGAAAAAAAAGCAGCTCAAAATCCAATAAATTTTAAAATAAATATTCAGTGCAATAATAAGATTATCATATTAAAGTCTTACAAAGTGTCTGAATATTTATTTTTAACCCACGAATTGTTTGCTTTAATTATATAGGGTCAACGATATCATATCATGCTGTAATTGAATAAAATCATTTGAATATGGAGTCAAGCAAATAAAGCATGTGCATTTGATTTTTTTAGTGAACTGACTATATCAAGATTATACTTTCCTAAAGTAGAAGAGTAATATTTTCATTTAATTGTTGTCTCCTCTGTTAATGGGGATATTGAATAAGTACTCAACACAAACAGGTCAGATAATATTTTTCTGTGTTTCTGACATATCTTTGTGCTATTTTCCTTTCACTCTTAGTGTACTGTGATTCATCAGAATTCTTACTAAAAGAAAGTGGTAAACCATATGAGACTGACATACAAATGTTTTTGAACTTCAAGTACAATTCTATATGGTTCAACTTAATAACTGCTTCCTAATTCTAAATGCCAGGAAGACTTATTTTTTTTTGGTAAATTATTCTTCACTAAATTTTCGTTAAGTGCATATATGGTTGTGGTATACATCTTTTTGTTGGTTTTAGTACTCATATTTGTTTTTCAAATAAGTTTTTCACTTTCAGTATAAACATTTTGAAATATGCTTCTCTTTCTTATCAAATTATGAAAGTACTTTAAATTGCATTTATTTGAAAATTTACTTTTATTTAAAAACAGCAACATTTGAGCTACTGACTTTTCTAGACAATGAAACCTAAAAAAATAATAATATGCATAATATTTTTATAGTGGAAAGGGCTGGTTATTCTGTTAATTTTAAAGCAAAATTCTATGCACATATAGGAATTCAATAAGTACTAACTCGCAGAAATAAAGTGGGCATCCATGATAATCATCATGTAATAGTGGTGAAATAAACTCAGCTGAAATAGAAACAATTGTTTTGGTTATTTTCTGACTTCTGATACAAAAAGTAGGTTTAATCATATCACTTAGTTTACTGAACATTTCATATTTGGTCCTGGACAAGCCCATGCCTGATTTTATTTCCTTATTTATTCACATTTAATACAGTCACACTCTCATTTCCTTCCCTATCAAAAGTTTGTTTTGAAATAAATTTAAAATTTTTCTGTTTTTTATACTTGTAAAATGTGTACTATTATTCTGAAAACTTGCATTTAAAAAAAATTTTATTGAAGTATGGTTGATTTAAAATGTGTTATTTGTGCTGTACAACAAAGTGATTCAGCTATACATATACTTTTCATATTTTCATTATGATTTATTACAGGATATTAAATATAGTTCCTTGTGCTATACAGTAGGACCTTTTGTTTATTCATCCTATATATATAGTTTGCATCTGCTAATCCCAAACTCCCAATCCTTCCTTCCCCCACCCCCCCTTCTCTGTTCTCTCTGTTTGTTTCTGTTTTGTAGATATGTTCATTTGTGTTGTATTTTAGATTCCAAATATACGTGATATCATATGGTATTTGTCTCTCTCTTTTTGACTTACTCCACTTAGTATAATAATCTCTAGGTCCATCCATGTTGCTGTAAATTGCAATATTTTGTTCTTTTTTATGGCTGAGTAATATTGCATTGTATATATGTACCACATCTTCTTTATCCATTAGAACTTGCATTTTTAAATTTGCACAAATTTTACTGGACTATATACCCCTGTCCTCTTCCCCCAGCCATGGCCAGAAGTCCCTCTATCACAGTATAATTTTTTATATTAAAATATAAAGCAGAGATTAATTCTTATCAGAATGACTTTTCTCTAGATTGTGAGTTCCTGAATAAATGGTCTCCAGAATCACAAATTATTTTTATTTTTCACATCCTTTCTTTTTCATATGAAAGAAAAGAATACTCACAAAATTTAAGGAAATATACCCTGAAAAAATTAGGTCTGGTTGATATTTGCCCAAGGAGAGCCAGAGTGTGCTGCATGAAAGTAAAAGGAAAAGGTCATATACAAAGTGCAAGCCATTTTATGCTCTAATATACCACTAGAGCAAAATATAAAAATTAGTAGGAATTTTGAAGATATGAAAATTTGAAAAGTCTTCAGATAGAATATGGAAATTAAGGACAAATTAAATTTTGAAGTAGGTTAAATATAATTTAGTTTTATTTTTGTCACCATTATAGATCTAAAAGCTATCTAGGAGTATAAATTTTAATTTTTCATAATTCTACAGGATTATTAAAATTGTACCATGCATAACTCAGCTTGCTTGTAAAAGTACCATGTTTTACATATTAGAATTAGTTTTCTCAGACTATAATTACAAATTCACGAATTTAATTTTCTTTTAAATATTTTAATTTTTATAATCAATGAAGCTAAATGTGTCTGCCAGCAAGTAATCTGAAAAAACTTGGTTTCTCTTTTGTGAAAACTTGAAAATAGACAATATCGTCAGTATTATGGTAAAACAATGTAAAGCATTATGTTTTCTGAAATCAACATTTTCTTCGGAATTAAGCAAGAAGTCTCCTTTTCAAAAAACTACTTCAGGTTAAAAGTATTTTTAAAACTCAAATAATGTTCAATATAATTTTTCCACATCGGATTTATCTAATCAATTCTACTTGATTTGCCTTAATATTGTGGATTTTGTATCATTTTGTGTTTTATGTGTGTTTTTCTTTTATTTCTAACAATTAGAAATTTTTCTAGATTTAGTTTTTTCTTGTTGAACTTAATTTATTCATCTATTCCTCTTTATGTTATCTTTCTTCTGAAAGAGAACTAGAATCTAAACAAATAGATACATGTAGTTTAGTCCAAGTGTTATAGAAACTGTCTTTGGGCAATAATCAACCAACAGTATACTGTAAAGTCCAGTTCTAATCCACATTTATCTTTGAGACTCTTGTTTTTCCCTTCAGTCTCAATTTGTTTAGGTATTGTATTATTAATTTATTAAATTTCTGAATTTTTAAATTAATTCTAACATTTTGGTAGTATTTAAAATTTTTATACATAAGATTATGCTATCTGCAAATATATATAATTTTATTTCTTTCTTTCACATACAAAAATTAGTGTGTTTTAAAACAGGAAGAATGAAATATCTGAAAAGGAAATTTTAAAAACAATCACATTTAAAACAGCAACAAAAAGCATGAAATACTTAGGAATAAACTCAACCAAGGAGATGAAAGACTTGTACAATGAAAACTACAATCATTGATAAAATATATTCAAGAAGACACAAATGGGAAAGACATCCCATGCTCATGAATCAGAAGACAATGTATTAAAATGACCATCTACAGATTCAATACAATCTGCAGATTCAGTGCCCTCTCTACCAAAGTTCCAATAGCACTTTTTATAGAAATGGAAAAAAAAAAAAAACCACCTAAAATTCATTTGGAACCAGAAGATCTCAAATAGCCAAAGTAATTCTGAGAAAGAAGAAAGCTGGACGCATCACACTTACTGATTTTGAAATATATTACAAAGCCACAGAAATCAAAACAATATGATACTGGCTTAAAAACAGACATATGGGTAGATGGAACAGAAGACAGAACCCATAAATAAACCCATGTATACCCTCGAAAAGAGATGTTCAGCAAGGGTTCTAAGAATACAAAAAGGGGAAAGGACAATCTATTCAGCAAATGGTGTTGGGAAAGTGGATATCTACCCACAAACAAATGAAAATAGAGCCTTATCATCCACCATATAGAAAAATCAACTCAAAATGGATTAAAGATTTAATTATAAGACTTGAAACTATAGAATTCCTAGAAGAAAACATAGGAGAAAAACTTGACGACACTGTACTTGGCAGTTGTTTCTTAGATATGTCACCAAAAGCAAAAGCCACAAAAGTAAAATTAGACAAAATGTCACTACATCAAACTAAAAAGCTCCTGCACAGGAAACAATGAACAGAGTGAAAAGACAACCTACAGAATGTGAAAAAATATTTGCAAATCATATATCTGATGAGAGGTTAATATCCAAAATATACTAGGAACTCCAGCAACTCAACAGCAGAAATACAAAAAATCTGATTTAAAAATACCTGTCAGAATGGCTATCATCAAAAAGAACATAAATAACAAATGTTGGTGAGGATGTGGAGAAAAGGGAACCCTAGAACACTGTTGGTGGGAAGATAAATTGGTGTGGCCACTATGGAAAACAATATGGTGGTTTCTCAAAAACCTAAAAATAAAACTACCATCTTACCGAACAATTCCACTCCTGGGTGTATATCTGAAAAAGGCAAAAACACTAATCCAAAAACATACATGCACCCCAGTGTACATAGCAGCATTATGTACAATTGCCAAGATAAGAAAGCAACCCAAGTGTCCATCAACAGATGAATGGATAGAGAAGATGTGAGATACACACACACACACACACACACACACACACACACACACGAATACTACTCAGCCATAAAAAATAAAATTTTGCCATTTTCAGCAACGTGAATGAACTTAGAGGGCATCATGCTAAGTGAAATAGGTCAGACAGAGAAAGACAAATACTGTGTGATATCACTTATATGTGGAATCTAAAAAATACAACAAACTAGTGAATAAAACAAAAAACAAGCAAACACAGATATGGAGAACAAACTAGTGGTAACTATGGGAGAAGAAAAGGGAAGGGCCAATATAGGGAAAAAGAAAACCTAATCGTAAATGTAACTAGTCCCCTATTTTAGCTTGGAACATTGAAATATAGGCCTTATTGTTCCTTGTTTTTAATTCAACACTATAGGATATGTGCAGATAACTCTTTTAGAGTCAGGAATAAGAACAGACAATAAACACAAAGGTGGCATTTTTATGTTATCTACAATCTCATACACCACAAATAGAGGTTGGTTATGGAAAACTGATGGACAAGAACATGTCCTGCTATTTTACAATAAAGGAGGGAGAACATTTTATATCCGTGACCCAATTCCATGTCCTTGAAGACATAAACGTGTTTCATTTAGAAGAGAAATACTCAACAAAGAGCTATGGAAACTTCATAAGAATTATGTCATAAGGATCAGCACATGCTAAGGTTTTATATTCCTTTTTCTATTTTAATTTTTTTTAACTACTTCAATTAGTGGGGAAAAAAATCTCTCACTGCCAACCTGTACAAATGAGGAAAGTTAAGAGTCTGGAGAATCCCTAGAGAATACAAATCTTAGAAGCCTACTTAGTTATCTGCAAAAGCATCGATGTTAAATAAAATGCTCCTGTTTCATTTTATTATGTAAAACATATAGACCTGAAAAATGTGGAATAAAATGTGAGTTTACATGGAAAAAAATAAAAAACAATAGGCAAAGGAATTGATTAGACATTTCTCCAGACATGATATACAAATGGCCAACAAGTATATGAAAAGATGCTCAAATTCACTAATCACTAGGAAAATACAAATCAAACCTACAATGAGATATCACCTCATACCTGTCAAGAACTATTAAGAAAAAGATAGATAACAAGTATTGGGAACTATGTGGAGAAAAGAGAACCCTGTACAATGTTGGTAGGAATGTAAAATGGTGCAGCCACTATAAAAATCAGTAAGAAGTTCATCAAAAAATTGAAATAGAATTACCACATAATCCAGCAATCCCACTTCTGTATATATATACCCAAAATAATTGAAATCAGGATCTCAAAGAGATGTCTGCACTTCCATGTTCACTGCAACATTATTACAATAGCCAAGGTATGGAAACAACCTGTGTCCATGAAAGGATAAATGGATAAAGAAAATGTGGTGTATGTATACGATGGAATATTATTCAGCCTTAAAAAAGAAGGAAATTCTGTATGATCCCTACATAATAGTACTCAAAACTTTTTGTTGATGTAGTGAATACCTGTCATAGTTGTGGAAGCTTTCTTATTTACATTTATATTACCTTCACAAAGCAGAATTCTCTGAATAAGTATTGATTTGACAAGAAAATTCACTTCAATGAATATATTTGAACTTAAGCTGCTAGAGTGGAGGTATTTATTTATCCACTTTATAATCACATATGATGTTCAGATACTGTGCCTGGCACTTGGAGTAAAATAGTGATTAAAAAGAGATTTGCTGTCTATTCTTATGGGGATTATGATCAAAGATTCAAACACAAAATGCCAATATGAGATATTCATGCAAATATAAGAGTATTCCAACTGAGATATGTGTGAAGAAGAATAGATGGCACTTGGAGAATTTATGATATAGAATTTAATAAGTTAAGAATTTAAGGAAAAATTTCTTGAAGAAGTACATGACAATTACAGTAAGAATTAAGGGTTTAAGAGAAGTTAGTAAGGTGAGGAAGGAAGGGAAGAGTTTTAGCCTGAAGAAACAGCATCTGCAAAGGCTTCATGATGGGAAGGAGAATGGTAAATTAAAGGTAATGAAGATGCCAGTTTATCTGAGCAAAGCCATGGAGTAGGACTTTGAAGAGATATAAGGCTGCAGACATAGTAGGAGTGAGATTATTCAGGGCCCTATGGCTTGTTTGCATGATTTGCATATTTTCCTAAGAATGATAGGAAGGTACAAAAGTGTTTTAAGTACAGTGAGTGCATGTGTGATGGGGGGTCAGGAGGGAATGCTGGTTGTCGTAGCAGTTTCTGGTGAGACGGAATATGATTTGTGTTTCAAAAATATAGCTTTTGCTGTTGAGCATTTTGGGAGGTCAGTTAAAATATTATTTGTGGAAGTCTAACCAAGGCAAAGTTATGGCAAGAGGGATGAAAAGAAAATTATTTAAGAGATATTTAGAAGGTCACTTAGACGTGAATTGGTTATGCATTGAGTATGAGAGTAGAGAAAGAGAAATAAATTAAGAATGATTCTGAAATTCCAAGTGCTTATTACTAGGTAAATGTGATTGTTATTATCATTTTCTGAGACAAGGAATAATAAAAGGATATTTGTTAGTGGGAAGTGGGTAAGGGGAATTCCATACATTTCTTTTTTCACACACGTTGGATTTGAGCAACTTTGAAACCACATGCCTGGCTCATTTGCAATCACTCATGGACTCAGATATGGAGAACTGAGTCAATACACTAGCTCCTGTGATTTGGGAAATCAGTTGGAGAGTGCCTCAGAAGGACAGAAGTAGAGGTCCTTGCAAGAATCGGACATGTGTGGAATATGTACCTCAAAGGATGATTTCAATGTCAACTCTGTATGATTTGGTCAGAACTTATGACCCATGAAGGCCAGGTAAAGCTGATTAGGGAGCTGAGAATTCAACTCTATGGGGAATTCATCTCATTTCATTTCTATAGGAAGATGGGAGCGGAGTTGTTTCATGCAGCTCTATTTGGAGAGAACAGATAGCTGCCTCTTAAACCCTAGGTCCACAGAGCAGGGTCCATTGAGCTTTTTGTCACCTGTAGGAACCTTGCTAATAGGGAAATCCCAAAAACTATGCTTGAGCCTGAATGAGTCAAACACAAATACCTTTCTATCTGAAGTAATGCAAATATAGGCGATTCAATTTGAACAACCAGAACACAAAACCAGTTAAATATATATATATATTTACATATAATATAAATATATATTCATATATATGAATGAATATCTAGGGAGATTATTAAGGCCTATGTAGACATAAGATTGAACAAATGCCATTCTCCATGGTCTGATCACTAGTTGTAGGCAGTTGTAATGTTACCAGAGTTTTTCTGCATTTTTCTGGCCTCTGGGTGCTAATAATATTTTCCAAATTTCTGGAGTGAAGCTACTGAGGTAGGACCTTGAAGTAGAGTTAGGAAAGATCTATAATTTTTACCTTTCCTTCTTTCAACAACTGTACAAATATCTGAAATTCTGTACTAAACACCTTTATATTTGAAACATCTAGAGTGATTTCTGTTTCCTGTACCAAATTCTGACTGATTCCATATGGCTGAAGATGCAGAAAGATAAACATAATTATAAGCTAAGATGTTTCCATGAGACAGGGGAAAGTTGAAGCCATGGATATAAAAAAAGATCTCGACTAGAATATGTTTCTCAAATTTAAAAAAAAAAATTTAAGATTTAATATTTATTAAAATTTAAGCAAAGCCTAATATAAATCTGTTAAAACTTAATTTATATAAGTAATTTTTTTAACATCTTTATTGGAGTATAATTGCTTTACAATGGTGTGTTAGTTTCTGCTTTATAACAAAGTGAATCAGCTATACGTATACATATATCCCCATATCTCCTCCCTCTTGCGTCTCCCTCCTATCCTCCCTATCCCCCCCGTAGGTGGTCACAAAGCACGGAACTGATCTCCCTGTGTTATGCAGCTGCTTCCCACTAGCTATCTATTTTACATTTGGTAGTGTATATACGAAGTGAGAGAGTGGCATGGACATGTATAAGTAATTTTAAAAAATCATCTAGAAGTGTATGTCAACTGCCTTTGCCATTTAATTTAAATTAATTTATATACGGAGATATAAAAAATCCTCTACTGCAAAATTTCATAAATTAAAATTTCTGGAAAATAAAAATGCTAACAGCATGCTAAAACATGGGAAATGTCTTTTTGTTTTAAACACTCTGGTATAAATATCTTTCTACTGTGAATTTTATCTTTTGACTTTACAACCAATTACTTCTCTTGATTTTTTTCTACCAAAATTCCTTCTCATCCCAACAAGGCTTTGCCTTGTGTCTCAGAATTTCCTCTCCAACTCAACAATTAGGGTATTTCACTGCTCAAATTATTGGATCCATCTAATTCATTAGCCTCACATTTCCTTGACCTCTTAAACTACAATGACTTTCATTTGCACCCAGTTCTTTATTCCTGGAAGCATCACTGTATATTCTTATTACATAAATTATCTGAACTCTCATCTTAAATCCTAACAGTTTACCCTAGGACAATATCTTTCATTATTTCCTATTATTCCATTTTCTCTTTCTCTCTATAGCTCTTCTATAAATAGGTAGAAACCATAATTTATTTGAATTTTAAGTTATCCTTTTCCCCTTAGCTATTATTTTTCCTTCAAAGGTTTAACTCTGTTAAAAAAAAAACCTTCAAATTATTTTTCTTCTATAGAAAAATTTGCCATAATAAATGATCATAAATGTAGTGGCTCAAACCATGGAAATGTATTATCTCACAGCTCCGAAGAGAAGAAGTCCAGTGGGCCCTGGAAGCTTCTCTGCTGTGGGCCTCACAAAGCTCCAATCTTATCAGGCTCATTCAGATTGTTGGCAGAATTTAGTTTCGTATGATGGTAGGACTCAGGCCCCTGTTTCCTTGCTGGCTGTTGGCAGGGTTTGCACTCAGCTTCTTGAGCCTGCCTGAATTCCCTTCTACCATATTCAAAGGCAGCAGTGACAGATCAAGTCCTCATACTTTTAATCTCTCTGACCTCCTTCTCTCTCTCATCTCTCCTGCTTTTTATTTTGCCTCATCTCTCTGATTGACTCTACTTAGAGTGTGAAAACAAAAACAAACATTTGCAATGGATAAAGGAAGGACTATCACTGATATTTTATGAGAACTAAAATGGAGAACAAATAGGGCAACACTCAGATTCCATTTTTCACCTCTTTGGGAAAAAACAAAACAAAACAAAATGAAACAAACAAAAAACACAAAAAACAACAAAAAAACTAAAACAAACAAAAAAATAGTTGGACAACATATTTTAATATCATGACTATCAGAACAGGTACAATGCCATTATTTGAGAGACTACAAAGGTTCCTATTTATATAAAAAGCCACTTGGCAATATATTGAAAAATATTTATGCATTTGACTTTTGAGCCAGCAATCCCAATTATAGGAACTTCCAAATGATACACTGGCAAAAATGCAAACTGACCTATTTCTTCTGGGAGGTAGGAGAAGACTCTATTTCAGTCTTTTTTTTCTTTTACACACAGTGTCTAGCATGAATTCATTAAAAAACAAAACAAAACAAAACAACATGTACAAAGAAGCAGGAAAGCGTGGCCCATAATCAACATAAGTAAGAGTCAGAAGTAACTGACCGCAAATAACCCATAGGTTGGACTAACAAACAAGAACTTTAACTATTATAAATTATTAAAAATTGACCAAAGATTTGGAAGAGGTCAAGATGAAAAAGATGGATGAACAGAAGGAAAATTTCAGCAGAAGGAAGGGAGTTATTTTCCAATAAGAACCAAAGGCAATACTGGAACTACATAATACAAAAGATAAAATGAAAAATTGACTAAAGGAATTTATTGAGGCACGAAAAGAATTTATTCCTGATGGGAGCCCACACCAGTAGAGAGAGATGAGAAGCAAAAGAAATAGTAAATGTGTGGGTTAATGTAACCATTGTTATGTTTTTAACTTATTTAAATAAGTATTGGTTTTTCATGTGAACATGATAACCATGTACTGTGGACCACATAAAATATTTAGAAGTAGAACGTATAAAAACAAGAGTACAAAGGGTATAAAAGCATTATATGGGACTATGTAGTGTCAAGTTTCTTATATTCCATGGAATTTGCATAATATTTAATCCAAAATAAAACTGCCTCAGGACCTAGAGTGAGGCTGGTCCTGGGTCACTAGATTCAGCTCTGTGATCCTCCAAAAAAATTAGCCTAAGAATGAGGCAGAGGCTGCCAACATGGTATGCATACAAAGCTCATCAGTGTCAATTTGGTATATAGAAACTTCCTTTGTCTTATTTTTTGAAAAAACTAATACTCATATGAAATGATACCAGGAGATTTGTTAAGTGTCATACAGACATGAATTGAGAAAGTCTTAATGTTAAAGTTTTATCAGTTTTCCACATGTTTATTCTAATATTGTTTCAGAATGCAGGTGAAATCTAGACATATAGATTCTCATTGCAATGAAAATGACAAGCATTTATTAGCAACATAATATACTTGACAGTAAGAAATATATTCTCGATAGTTATTTAGATTTATTATCTCATTAATGTTGAAAAGACATTTAAATTTCACTAAGTAGAAAATGAAACTAAAATGTAAAAATGTTAAGTAACCTAGGTATGGTCACAGTAAGTGGAAGAGTTGGGTTAGAAATTAAATCCATCCAACCTACTCCTGTGCTAAAGTGCTCTTCTTTGCTCCCTCTTTCCTGTGGGCCAGCACAGGAGTGGTTTAGTTTTGGATGAGATGGTACATCTTGTGTTTTTAGATTCCATGTAGGATATGATGATTATTAATGGAAACATGTATAAGTTTAAAGCAACAAAGAGAAGTTGCTATTAGTCTCTGTGCTAACATAGGAACAGTAAATCAAGCCTAGCCGTAGTACATGGTCACCACAAAAGGAAAGATAAAATGAACAAAGACACAGTACCTCAATGGTGATTTGGGCTCTAAACTCAAATATTGAGAAAGTAGAAAGGTTATAGGTCATCTTTTGCCAGTCTCTCCATAGAATGGCACAATCCTGTTCACTGTCGGGAATTCATATAAAGTATTCCAATCTCAAGGAGCACAGCTTCCAAGACAAGAGAATAGAAACCAAAGCAGAATTCAAATCATTGAAATTAGGCTTTCCAATCACGCTGACATGGGTATGAAGTCTGGTACAATCCTTATTAACTGTGTGACTTTGAGAAAGTTGCATAAAATTTGAGCCACACTTCTGCCATTTATCAAGTAGATATAACAGCGCTTAACTCACAGGGATATGGAAAAAGCACTGTGTTTTACATAAAAGGTACTTTAACCATGTTCATCCTCATCTTCTGGCTCTGTACTGGCATTTTATCTCCATCCATTCTGGGTTGAGTAATTAACATGGAACCCAACTGGATGGGTGCACTTAGGCTGTCAAACATTGTGTGTTCGATTCTGTCCTTTATGCAACAACTCTATATTACTCTCCTATTGAGAAAAACTCTACTAGGAGTAGGTATTACTGTTCCTTTTTTGTACAAAGATGATAATTCTTTATGCACCTGAAAAACAGTTTGTTTCTGGCAAACTGCACATGAAACACCTGCTTGCAAAATACATATGGGAAGTCTGTAATGGCTCATATATTGGCAGCACATTTTGCCTGGCAGTTTCTTTAGGTGTAATGAATTGGGAAAATGTGTCTCTTACAGAAACTTAATGACTATTCCATAGCACAAGTACATCGGAAAATTATGAGGAAACTGATAATTTTAACACCTGTGTTTGTTTAATTCCAGCCAAAGCAACAACCTGATATATGTTTGTGAGAAAAGTAGAAACATTGGTTGACCAAAAATAATGGAAATCTGCTTGATTTCAGATTCAAAAGAATGTGCGGCAAGTTTTAAATCATGAAAATATTCCTCAAAGGCACTGAATGAATCCCAGACAATATCCCTCTTTTAAACATTGTCTTGGTGAAGACTTTTTTTGGAGAATTTCTAAAGTTTTCAATGCAGTTGATTCCAGTCTATGGTACCTAATGAAACACTTTGGTGTTTGTGTGTCAAGATTAAGAATTCTGAATCTATACAAGAAAGAATGTGGCAGAAATAGTTTAATTTCTTTAACGTATTCAAGAGTAGCTAATATTACATTATGCTTATTAAATATTTTATTAAAGATTCATAGAGAATCCTGTGTGTTTAGAATCAGGAATACCTGGCTGGGCTGCTTATTAGGTATTTACAACTTGACAAGTTATTTACCTTTTCCAAGCCTTATTTATTTATTTTTTTAAACAGCTTTGTTGAGATACGCTATATAAAAACTGCATATATTTGATGTGTACATTTTTATGAGTTTGGACATATGCAAATTCTTTCATTCCTATAAGGGCAACTATTCTCAGCTCATAGTTTTGTGTGCACACATGTATGTGTATGTGTATGAGGATAGGAAAAATGTTTTTGAATATCTTACATATGCATTTTTATATTAAAAGTAGCAGACATTTTTCAGTGAAGTTAAAAAAACCTGAAAAATAAACTTAGCTATTTAATTGGAGTAAACATAATATCAAATATCTTGAATAATAAACTTAATAACTGATTTTCTGGAAAACATAATTTTATTTCACTTTCAAGTATTTTTACTAGTTACATTTTAATCAACCAGTGAAATAACCTATTATGTGCCAGCTGGTGTGAGGGGTACAAAGTTTACATAAAATATGTTTTTACCTCTCAAGGAAATTATATTCTTGCTGAAAAGACAAGAATTAGACTCAAACAATGAAATAGCAAGACAATGGAATAAAGTGAAGGGCTGTTTGGAACAGAATATGCAGGCAGTGTGAGTGAGAGACTAGCAAAATTAATGTAGTCCAGAGTCACAAGCGAGGGCTGCTTTCAGTTAAAACTCTAATATTTTTAGTTTATCAGTATATTCTATTGGTTTATTTTTCCTCTTTACTTGCTATTTCTTGTAAAAATACATTTATTTTAAAAATAAACATATGGGTTGCTGACCTTGGAATGGTTGTATGTGATTATTGATGAGACAACTGTCAATTAAATAAAGTAGTCTTATTAGGAAAGGGCAATTTTGACAGTGTGCTTGTAACTAGAGACATATTTATGGATCCCAGTAGTTGATGTTCCCTAATAAAAGGGCAATGATATATAAGAGTACATAACTTATACAGATACATATTTCTAAGTGGGGTCACTATTTGCCAGTTGGATGGGATAATTCCTGATTGTGAAGGACTGTCCCTGTATCACAGATCTTTAGCATCCCTGGTTCACATTCACTGAATGACAGCAATGTACTCCATCACTGTCACAACCCAAGCCACCTAAGTTTCCAAATATCTGTATATTATCCAGTGATATATGAATGCTATAAGAGAAATCTAACCACATACATTTTGAGGACAATTTTGGACACACACACACACTAACCTTGCTGCTTTTATGTGAAATTTAATCCATCATCTATGACTACATTTCCCTCTCCATAGCACCCACACATTAAAATAATATCTTTCAAACAGATAGAAAAGATTCAATCAAAATAACTAATCGAAAACATTCTTATCTCTTGTCAGCTTTACTTATAATACTTCAGGGCAATATTCTTTAATCTCCATGTTTTAACATGGAAAATCCCATTGAAGGGATATTGTTGACACAATATCTCCTATTTCATTTTCATAACTTACTTTTTTTCTGTATCACTCATGGTGCTGTGTTTGCTCATATGGTTTTAATTTTATTTTTTGGGCTCATCATCAGAAAGTTTTCTATTTTGGTTTTGATGTTTGTGTTTCACACTATCAGACATACTAGAAAAAATGCTTAGAAGGCAGTAGTGGAGGGGAAACTAGGAAAGACTGAGAATTTAGAACAGTCTTAATGTGGACCATGGGTTCTGGATGCTGCTACAGTTTCATATAAGGTTTCAAACAACAGAAACAGAGGTTCAAACCACCTCAGCTCAAAAACTGATAAATTAAAAGAGATAAGTTCCTCAGTGGCAACATCTGGTAAATTGGACGTTGGACTAACCATAGATCAACTCATTTTAATTAAATCTGTGGCATAGCCCCAGCTTAACTCCCCTTCAGGTGGATTCACAGTAATCAGCAACTCAACCTAGCTGCCAAAAAGAGGAAAGGCCTGAATCCTCTATAACAAACAAGAACAAAAAGCTGCATTATCAGTTTCCATCACTCCTTCATACACATATATGAAATTTTTTTAAAATATGGTACATGCAAAGGAAACAGGAAAATGTGACACGTAAAAGAAAACACAGTCAAAAGAGGCAGATAACCAACATATTGGAATTACCAGGTGATAACTATAAAACAAATATTTAAATATATTAAATTATTTAATATATTAAATAATTTAATATATTTAATAATTTAATGGAGGGGATGGACATAAAGGGTGGAAGAATGGGAAAATTCAGAAGAAAAACGGTAACCTCTAAAAATGAACCAAATAGGAATTTTACTACTGAAAATGAAAATGCCTGAAATAAGAAATTTACCATATGGCTTAAAAATGGGTTAGACATTGCAAAAATAAGGAATAGAAAACTTGAAAAAAGGTCAACAAAAATTATCACCTATACAGCACAGAAAGAAAACACTTTAAAGCAGAGCCTCAGTCATCTGGTAATGTGACTAACCATCAACTGGTCTAACACAAATAAAATCCAGAATAAACAGAGAAAAAGAAGAAGAAAAGTTTTTGAAGCTATGATAGAAAAAAACATTTCCAGATTAGAGTAAAAACAACAATTCACATCTCCAAGAAGCTCAGTTCAGTGAACTAAATTCCAAATAAACATAACTGATACAATTTTAGCCAGACTCATCAAGAAAAAAAGGAAGAGTGCCCAAATCAATAAAATTAGAAATGAAAAAGGAGAAGTTACAAATGACACACCAGAACTATAAAGAATCATAAGTGACAACTACAAGCAACTATACCCCAATAAAATGGACAACCTAGAAGAAAGGGATAAATTCTTAGAAAGGTACAATCTCCCAACACTGAACCAGGAAGAAATAGGAAACATGAACAGAAAAATTACCAGTACTAAAGTGAATCAGTAACTTAAAAAACTCCCAACAATCAAAAGTTCAGGGCCAGATGGCTTCAAGGGTAAATTATACAAAACATTTAGAGAAGAGTTAACATCTATCCTTCTGAAACTATCAAAAAAATCACAGAGGAAGGAACACTTCTGAACTCATCCTATGAGGTCAACATCACCCTGATACCAAAACCAGACAAAGATACCACAAAAGAAGAAAACTACAGGCCAATATCACTGATGAACATAGATGCAAAATTCCTCAATAAAATATTAGCTAACCGAATCTAACAATACATTAAAAGGATCACACACCATGATTAAGTGGGATTTATCCCAGGGATGCAAGGAGTTTTCAATATCCGTAAATCAATCAGTGTGATACACCACATTAACAAACTGAAGAATAAAAACCATATGATCATCTCAATAAAGAAAAAGCTTTGATAAAACTCAACATTCATGTATGATAAAAACTCCCCAGAAAGTGGGCGTAGAGGAGACATACCTCAACATAATAAAGGCCATATGTAACAACCCCACAGCTAACATCATACTCAATGGTGAAAAGCTGAAAACATTCCCTCTGAGATAAGAAACAAGACAAGGATGCCCATATTTATTTATTTATTTACTTAAATAATATTTATTTATTTATTTAACATCGTTTTGGAAGTCCTACCCACAGTAATCAGAGAAGAAAAAGAAATTAAAGGAATCCAAATTGGAAAAGGAGAAGTAAAACTGTCACTGTTGGCAGATGACGTGATACTATACATAGAAAATCTTAAAGATGCCACCAGAAAACTACTAGAACTCATCAATGAATTTGGTAAAGTTACAGGATACAAAATTGATGTACAGAAATCTGTTGCATTTCTATACACTAACAATGTACTATCAGAAAGAGACACTAAGGGGAAAAAATCCCATTTACCACTGCATCAAAAACAATAAAATACCTAGGAATAAATCTACCTAAGGAGGAAAAAGACCTGTACTCTGAAAACGATAAGACACTGATGAAAGAATTTTAAGACACACAAACACATGGAAAGATATACTGTGTTCTTTGGTTAGAAGAATCAATATTGTTAAAATGACTGTACTACCCAAGGCAATCTACAGATTCAATGCAATTCCTATCAAATTAACCAATGGCATTTTTCACAGAACTAAAACAAAAAATCTTAAAATTTGTATGGAAGCACAAAAGACCCCAAATAGCCAAAACAATCTTGAGAGAGAAGAACAGAGCTGGAGGAATCATACCCCCAGACTTCATACTATACTACAAAGCTACATTAATCAGAACAGTATGGTACTGGCACAAAAACAGACTTATAGATCAATGGAACAGGATAGAAAGCCCAGAAATAAACCCACACACTTTTGGTCAATCAATCTATGACAAAGGAAGAAAGACTATACAATGGAGAAAAGACAGTGTCTTCGATAAGTGGTGCTGGGAAAAACTGGACAGCTACATGTAAAAGAATGAAATTAGAATATTCTCTAATACCACACACAAAAATAAATTCAAAATGGATTAAAGAGCTAAATATAAGACTGGATACTGTAAAACTTCTAGAGGAAAACCTAGGCAGAACACTCTTTGACATAAATTGCAGCAATACTATTTTGGATCCCTCTCTTAAAGGAAATAAAGCAAAAGTAAACAAATGGGACCTAATTAAACTTAAAAGCTTTTGTGCAGCAAGGAAAACCATCAATAAAATGAAAAGACAACCTACTGAATGGCAGAAAATATTTGCAAATAACATGACCGATAAGGGATTAATATCCAACATACATAAACAGTTCATACAACTCAATATCCAAAATCAAACAATCCAATTTAAAAATGGGCAGAAGAACTAAATAGACATTCTTCCAAAGAGGAAATGCAGATGGCGAACAAGCATATGAAAGGATGCTCAACATCACTAATCATCAGGGAAATGCAAATAAAAACCACCATGAGGTATCACCTCACTCTTGTCAGAATGACTATCATCAAAAAGAACACAAATAACAAATGTTGGCTGGCAAGGATGTGGAGAAAAGGGAACACTTGTACACTGTTGGCGGGAATGTACATTGGTGTGGCCACTGTGGAAAGCTGTATGGAGGTTTCTCAAAAAACTAAAAATAGGACTACCATATGACCAAATGATTTCACTCTTGGGTATATATCTGAATAAAACAAAAACACTAATTCTAAAAGATACATGCATTCCAATACCCATAGTTGCATTATTTACAATTGCCAAGATGTGGAAGCAACCTAAGTGTCCATCAAGAGTTGAAAGGATAAAGAAGAGGTGGTATATATGTATAAAATAGAATACTACTCAGCCATAAAAAACGAAATTTTGCCATTTGCAGCAACATGGATCGACTTGGAGGGTGTAATGCTAAGTGAAATAAGTCAGACAGAGAAAGACAAATACTGCATGATATAGCTTATATGTGGAATCTAAAAAATACAAAAAACTAGTAAATATAACAAAAACATAGCAGACTCACAGATATAGAGAAAAAACTAGTGGTTATGATGGTGGGGGCAATATAGGGGTGCAGGCATGGGATGTGCAAACTTTTGGGTGTAAGATAGGCTCACTAATGAATTGTACAACACAGGGAATATAGCTAATATTTTGTAATAACTGTAAATTGAAAGTAACCTTTAAAAATTGTATAAAACATAGAAATAAAATTTTTAAATAAATAAAATTCTATATCCAGTAGAAAAAAAAGATTTCACAATGAAGGCAAAATAAAGATACTTTCAGAAAAAAGAAAAAGCTGAGGGAATTGTC
Source organism: Balaenoptera physalus (assembly GCF_965194825.1). Lineage (NCBI taxonomy): Eukaryota > Metazoa > Chordata > Mammalia > Artiodactyla > Balaenopteridae > Balaenoptera > Balaenoptera physalus. The sequence continues at coordinate 7,637,890 of NC_138882.1, forward strand.
TCCATAAGACTCCCTCTTCCACCCATTCACAAAATACATTTAAAGAACTGCCAAAGAATGTTAGTGAGGATAGAGAAAAATTTTACAAGATATAAACTTGGATATATTTTAAGAAATGAAAAGCACTGGATAGACTATATATTTTAACAGATATAAAACAATAATTGTTTTATTACCATTTTTTTTAAGTTTGTGGACTACTCAGGTAGATAGAATTATATTATTTTAAATGTTCACTATATCAATATTTGTGGACTGCATCTAAAGCAATACTTAGAAATAAACAAATTCACATGCATATATTAGAAAAGAATATAATTAAGTGCTCTGTTTCCACATCAAGAAGGAATTAATAAAATGATAAAAATAAAAGTACAGAAAACTGAAATAATAGAAAACAAATAGAAATGAAAGAATATCAAGAAGCCAAAAAACTTTTCTTTGAAATGATCAATATAATTGATAAATCTGAGTAAAAAAATTTTTTAAATAGATAATAAATACTTGATCATTATCAGGAATAATAGAAGAGGTATCACTGAGAATACTACTCATAATATGAATACTATAAGACCCTTTAATGAAAATGTATGCTAATTAATTCAATAAACTTAGACAAAATAGACCACTTCAAAATCACCACAAAAAAAACTGTCAAGAAAAATTACAAAATGTACAATATCCTGTATACTTTAAAAAATGAAATTCTCGGGCTTCCATGGTGGCACAGTGGTTGAGAATCCGCCTGCCAAGGCAAGGGACACGGGTTTGAGCCCTGGTCCGGGAAGATCCCTCGGATGCCGCGGAGCAACTGGGCCCGTGAGCCACAACTACTGAGCCTGTGCGTCTGGAGCCTGTGCTCCTCAACAAGAGAGGCCGCGATAGTGAGAGGCCCGCGCACAGCAATGAGGAGTGGCCCCCGCTTGCCACAACTAGAGAAAGCCCTCACACAGAAATGAAGACCCAGCACAGACATAAATAAATAATTTTTTTAAAAAATCAGAAGATTCCTACATTACAAGTGTATATGAATTTAAAAAAAATTATTAAAAAAAAATGAAATTCTCAAAATTTTCACAAACACGACTCTATATCCAGATTATTTCATTGATGAAATTTACAAAACATGTAAGGAAAAATACTAACAGTCTTACAGAAATTCTTTAAAGAGGAGAAAGAAACATGCACAGAGGGAAAAAAAGAAAAAAAAAGAAAAAAAACAATGGCACATTTCCTTCTCATTCACTGAAGTCTCTAATATGGTAAGAAATTTTACTTAGTGACAATGTGAAAGAACTCATTCAATGATGGCTCTAGGTAAAAATTCCACCAAGTCAAGGACTTGCTCATAACTGACCCCTTTTACTGACATTATGCAGTGTGGTGGCCAGAAATAAATAGTAAGTGATCAGTTGGAATTAACACTCATTCTACTCCAGGACTTTATTGATTGATCTAGTAACAAAAGCAATTATCAATAACACAAGTAAAAGTTTAGGAAATTTTTAAAAAAGCAAAGGACATAAAAGCAAAAATAAACAAATGGGACCTAATTAAACTTAAAAGCTTTTGCACAGCAAAGGAAACCATCCACAAAATGAAGAAAACCTACTGATTGGGGGAAAATATTTGCAAATTACATAACTGTTAAGGGATTAATATCCAACATATATAAACAGCCCATACAACACCATATCCAAAAAACAAACAACCTGATTAAAAAATGGACAGAAGACCTGGATAGACATTTTTCCAAAGAGGCAGTGCAGATGGCCAACAGGCACATGGAAAGATGCTCCACATTGCTAATCATCAGGGAAATGCAAATCAAAACCACCGTGAGAGATCACCTCACACTTGTCAGAATGACTACCATCAAAAAGAACACAGGGGCTTCCCTGGTGGCACAGTGGTTGAGAATCTGCCTGCCAATGCAGGGGACACGGGTTCGAGCCCTGGTCTGGGAAGATCCCACATGCCGCGGAGCAACTAGGCCCGTGAGCCACAATTGCTGAGCCTGCGCGTCTGGAGCCTGTGCTCCGCAACAAGAGAGGCCGCGACAGTGAGAGGCCCACGCACCGCGATGAAGAGTGGCCCCCACTTGCCGCAACTAGAGAAAGCCCTCACACAGAAACGAAGACCCAACACAGCCATAAATAAATAAATAAATAAAATTTTTAAAAAAGAACACAAATAACAAATGTTTTGGCTAGGATGTGGGGAAAAGGAACCCTTGTACACTGTTGGTGGGAATGTAAATTGATGCAGCCAGTGTGGAAAACAGTATGGAGGTTTCTCAAAAAACTAAAAATGTAACTACCATATGATACAGCAGTTTCACTCCTGGGTATATCTTGGTAAAAATTAAGAACACTATTTCAAAAAGAAACATGCACACAAATGTTTATAACAGCATTATATATAACTGCTAAAAATTGGAGGCAACCTATGTCCATCAACAGATGAAAGGATAAAGAAGAGGTGGTACATATATTCAATGGAACAGCACTAAGCCATAAAAAAGAATGAAATCTTGCCTTTTACAGCAGCATGGATGGACTTAGAGGGTATTATGCTAAGTGAACTAATTCAGACAGAGAAGGACATATACTGTATGATATCACTTATGTGTGGAATCTAAAAAAATACAACAAACTAGTAAATATAGCAAAAAAAGAAGCAGGCTCATAGATATAGAGAACAAACTAGTGGTTACCAGTGGGGAGATGGAGGGGGAGGGGAAATATAGGGGTAAGGAATTAAGAGGTACAAACTATTACATATAAAATAAGCTATAAAGATATATTGAACAACATGGGGAATACAGTCAATATTTTATAGTAAGTATAAATGGAGTATGACCTTTAATAAGTGTGAATGACTATGGTACACCTGTAACTTATATAATAAATAAATAAATAAATAAATAAATAAATAAATACATGCATGCTTCTGTTTACCAAGGTCCACATTTTACTGCTGTTAGTGTATAAAAATAAGAAAGGAAATATTATAATAATGTAGATAATACATCTCTTGTCAACATCTGTGGTTTCCGTACAAAATAAAATGGGCAATTTAAAATATCTGTTGCTGAAAGCAGGTGTTAAAAAGTATTCAACAGGCTAAGTCAAATAAAGAAACATGTTTTAATAAAAATATGACACACTGTAGTGTGTGGTTGGGGTCCAGCTGGGTAGATCTCTAGGACTGGGAAATTAAACGAACACAACATTGTTAATCACCTGTACTCCAATATAAAATGAAAACTTTAAAAAAAAAAGGGGTGATTGAGGTTTTGTTTATACCTTTCCCATCTCACAAAGATTTTATTTATCTTGACTGATCTGGACGTCCCAGATTAAGGGTTGTACTGATGTGTGCAAATCAAAGGAGTCATCGATGAACTTAACATGGTACCTGCAGAACTACATACAGCATGATATACTCCTGAGGGGATCTTGGGTTGGGTCAAAACCTCACCTCATATATCCAGATTTGTACTAACAGTGAATGCATCCCGATTTTCTAAAGGCAGGGGAAATCCTGTAATTCTTTACCCATCAAATCTTTCAATATCTTCCAGGGATGGATCAGAGAGAGAGAGGCCCATGTAATACTGATTATACTCCTCACTTTATGGGTACACTGTATAGTCAAAACCAAACACCATATCAAAGGAAGGAAAATATGATTTAAGAAGGAATCTCAGTGGAAACCAAGAGAAATCATGGCAAATGGTAATGAAGCCTGTATGTGTGCTTAATTCATAGGAAGGATGCAATAATGAGAGCATTTAAAAGCAAAAGTCAACGCACTGCATTTGCTAATATCCATTACATTTGCTCAGATCTGCTGTTAATTTATAGCTGATGCTAATAAAAACCACTACTGATTTTGTCCAAAAATTGGGAAATTGAACTATGCTTATTTATGGTCACTGACTAAAACTCTGTCCAAATAATCTAGAGAAAAACATGACTTGCTAACCACAGATGACTTAGTTGACTAGTAGCCAGTTGCAGTGATAACTTGGTATATGATTTTTGGTCTATGTTACTATCTTTTTTTCAAGTAACATGAGGGAAATACGATGTTTGAATTATAAATTTTATTGTGGTTATAATGCTTTCAAATAAAGTAGAAATGTTACTCAGATGGTCCTATACCATTCACCAATTATGTTCCTTTGGGGGACACTTATGGGAAGTCTTTTGACACCCAGATTGTAGAATATGACAAATAGAGTTTCAAGGAACTTATAAATTTTTTATCGATACTGTGAAAGTAAATTTACCAATGTCAAAATTACTACATTACCTATGTAATATCATAAAGAGAAGAATTGTTAAACCAAATGTGGATGATAAAAGAAGTATTTTTCCAGGAGACTGTTTGCAAATGGAAGTCATTTCAGGAAGATAATGAAGGATTTGTGAATGGACCAGGGAAGCCACCTATTTGACGGAATATCACAGGCATTAACAAAGATGGGAGAGAAGGTTTGAGCCATTTCTCAAGGAAGGTGGTTGGATAATCTAATCACTGACCTTAAAGGTCAGTGGCCAGGTGTATTAGTGGTCTATGCCAGGGAGGTGCATTTATGAGGACAACATTACAAGTTTAAGCTGAAGCAGAATGACATCAGACAGTGTGGCCTTTACTCCTGTTCTCTGTGTACCCAGGTAATACATATCAGCAGTGAAATTACCTCCTTTGTGGTTCAAATTGTCAGGATTAAAAGAATAATGTTAAAAATCAACACTGTGTCATTGCAGTTGGGGAGGCAATGGGTAGTATTACATTATCTTACCTAAAGTCCTGTGTTAGTAGGAACATGTGCCATGATATATGATTACGGTTATGTCCAAACACCACGTGGAATCTGAAGGGTTTTCAAAAAAAAATGGCCTCTAGTAACTACCCCAGGTGTTACAATTATGGGTACATAGCTTAAGCACATGAAAAGAAAATGCAAACTATAATTTTAACTTATGCATCGTATGTCAAATATTATGTTGAGGTCCCTACTTTATTAACTTTAGTATTACATTAAAATCAACTTCTCAGGCCAATCAGAATTAGAAAATATTGGGGGATTTATCTGAAGCTCTTGATCAATGTCATGCATATCAATATATATAGATTGGTCAGAAGAAGGCTTAAGAAATATCAGACACACCTTCATTAACATACACAAAAAGTCCAAATAATCCTTGATGGCAGAGAAAGGGAATAATCAAGCTGATAAAAGTATCAAAATGCCTTTGAAGGGATAGAGTCATTACTAAAATGATTTATAAAAAAAATAATTCCCATTTTCCATTAGATAGGTCAAATCCCAGGAGTCACTGGAGTGTTTACAGACTTGTTTGTATAAAATCTTGGGGGAAATATTTTCAAGAAATATGTTTTAAGACAAATTATGACAAGATACATAGAAATATTTGGCAAGACGATATTGATCAAGATCAGAGGGTAGATGGTGTAGTAAAGCTAACAGCCAGGCTTTGATTTATTTCCTCCTACTTGGGGACTGTAGAGACTATAGTTGAACTAGATCAGACCTCCTTGTAAATAAGCTGATGACATTTATAAATGGGAATATACAATGACGTAAAGGATACTATAAAAATCATGAGAAAATATTTTCATCACCTGGAGACAAAGTATTTCTTACATAGAGAGGGCACAAAAAGCACTAATACAAATCCACAAAACTAAACCAAAACAAACATACAAATATTCCATGAATTGGGCTCATTGAACAAAGTCATTAGGATTAGAAAATATTGACTCAGATAAGAATAAAGTATTTATTATGTACATCTGACAAATTACTTGTATCTAAACTATATAAAGTAAGTCACAATAGTGAAATAAAAAGATGCAAACCCAATTTCAAAAAGAATAGCCTAAGACGTTAAGCTTATAGTTCACAAAAATTATATACAAATGGCTTAAATGGGCATGGAAACATCACTAGTCCCCAAAAAAAGGCAACTTTAAGCTATAATGAGATATACATACCAATGATTATAGCTGAAATCTTTAAAATCTCACGACATTAATGTTTGTGAGACTGTGGGACAATTGCAACTTGCATACATTTTTATACAAGTCTTTTCAAAAAATATCTGACAGTTTCTTTTAGACTAAACATACACCTAACCTATGACCAAATTATTCCAACTCTAGGTATTTACCAAAAAACAAATTAAAACAAATGCCCATGAAAAAAGAAATGAAAACATATGATCACAAAATATATTCACAAGAAAGTTTTTTAGCAGCTTTCTTTATAATATACACAACATAGAAATGCTCTAAAAGTCCACTAATAGGAGACTGGGTAATCAAAATGTGATAGAATCACAAAATACAAGTCTAGACAACAACTACAAAACAAGCAAAACAAATAGCAGTTGATTCATGAAGCAATGTGGATGCTTCTAAAATACAAAGTAGTGTATACTGAGTATTACTAACATCACACAATTTCAAAGAAGGCAAATAATCCATGGTGGAAAAATAAAGTATAACCATGTTGCCTTGGAGGAGCATGGGTTATCTGGGAAGAGGCATGCAGGAAATTTCTGGGGTGATGTTATGGTATCTATCCTGATAGGAGTTTGGGTTAACAGATGCATACATCTGTCAAAATGCATTAAGTGGTGTAAGTAAGTTTGCTGAATTTCACCCTGTGTAAATTTTACCTGAGAAAACTGTAAACAAACATTAAATTCCTATCGGTGATATGTCTGCTAATATGTTTAGGGATGAAGTTTACTGATTTTGTCAGCCTATGTTGAAATGCATCTAAGTAGAAGAGGAATTGATGAATGTATGGATAAAGGACTGAATAGACAGATAGATATGTGAACTAAATATAGTAAAAATAGTTTTTGCAGAATCTTGGTAATAGGTATATGGGTGTTCATTGGAAAATTTTCAAAATTTTCTAATGTTTTAAAATTTTTCATAATAAAATGCAAAAAAACAAAAGAGAGCAGTAAGAATTATCAATTATCAATAAAGAATTAATCCCATATCAATCAACATAAGGAAAATACTGGAACATCAATTATTAATATTGTAATTAAGATATTTCAGACATTGTAGGTATTGCATTAAATATGGACGTGCAAAGCCCTATATATATATAATACATATATTTGAACATCACAAGGTAACATAATAGTTATTTGAATTAGTAAAATAATGTCCATACATAAAATAACTAGTGATACAATGTAAATGCTTTCCCAAAGATCAGTGAAACCTATTAGAAAGCCTAGCAATAGACCGTTGTGGGACTATAAGCTAACAATTCTGAGACCATTATACACAGATACTGGAACAGAACAATTAAGTAAATGGATGTCGGACAGTGCGTGCTAGATTCCTCACTGTTGGAGTGGAGTTATAGATAAGAAAGGGGAAGAGACTAAAATCATCAAGATGATAATGCATTAGAGTTGAGGACTTCTGTGTGAACTCACAGATGGAAACACATAAAGCTATTTAGAGGTACATGTATAAACACAGGTGACTATACACATATATTCCTTTTTCTGTCCTCTGAGTATGTCTAGAAGCATCAACACCTCAGTAGCAATGAGTACCCAGATCTTGGTTTTTCTAATCCATTTTCCAATGAAATTACTGACTCGAGTGCACTGAATATAGAAGATGAGGCTGGAGCATCTTGTAGTGCCAAAAAGTAAGAAAGTGCTTACAAACAAAAAATATAAAACAACAAAAAACAACCCACAATGATGGGGACATATCAAAGGCATACAAGGGGCATCTCAACAGGTAAAGTTGGAATACTTTGAGAAACAAAAGAGTATTGGATTATATGTCAAAATATAAATATATATGATGCATACAGGTATAAATAAGCAATTGAATAAATAGATGGGGTGAAGAGATAAGTGTCACCTACAGAAAAATTATTAATCATTAATGAAGATACTCTGTTCTCAAAAAGGGAGAGCATCAATCCCAACTCACTGAGTATGGGCTATACAGTGACTCCCTTCCAAAGAGTATAGTATGGACAAGGAAAAAAGAATAACTCTCCAGTGGAGAAATCTGCCAAGTGCTACTTCATCCAGGTGATTAAGATGAACACCAGCGATGAAAAGACATGGTGATAGCATGAATCCTTAATACGATATGATGAACATGGCACTTTACCTATGTTTTCTTCCAAAACACATAATCCCAGTCTAATCAAGAGGAAAAATATCAGACAAATACCAATTGACAGGCATTCTTAATGTACCTGAAAGACACTCCTTGAAACTGTCAAGGACATCAACAAGGCAAGTCACAGAAACTGTCACAGCCAGTTGGTACCTAAACATACATGACAACTAAATTTTGTGTGGAATTCTGGATGGGATCTTAGAACAGAAAAAGGACTTGGAAGAGAAAAAGGTTTTCCTTAGGAAAAAAGTAAGGAAATCTCAATAAAGTATAAATTATAGTTAATAATAATATAACAATGTTGGTTCATTAATTGTGTACCATACTAATACAAGATTTCAAAATTAGGGGATACTGTGTATGGGGAGAATGAGAATTTACCATACTAATTTTGCACTGTTTCTGAACATGGAAAACTGTTCTAAAATAAAACATTTATTTAAAAATAAGGTAATACAAATTCCATGTTCCTCAAAGGAAACCAAGTCTAAATGATTATACAAATTCTACCCAATTTCCAAAGAAAGCATCACTCTAGCATTATTTAAATTTTTCTAACCCATGCACAGTAAAAGGAGTGCCCGTCTGATTTTTCCAACTCTCAAAATTATGAAGCCTTAACTAGACATGCACAGATTTAAAAAATATTATATGGGGGGTATGAGTTATGAAATAAAATGCAACAATGTTAAAAGTACCATATTAGTTTCCATTTGCCATTGAAACAAATTACCACATATTAAGTGAATTAAAACAATACAAATTAATTATTTAATAGTCTTAGAGGTCAGAATTCTGAAATTAATTTCACTGGGTTAAAACCAAGATATAAGCACAGCTGTATTCTCTCTGCAGTCTCTATGGGAGAATCAATTTCTTCATCTTTCCAGCTTCTGGAAGCTGCGGGTAGTCCTTGGCTCATGTCCGCATTACCCCAACCTCTGCTTCCATCATCACATCTCCTCTGAAGCCCACCTCTTGCTTCCCTCTAATGAAGACTTGTCTTTATGTTGCCCACATTGCACCCATATGGGCAATCCAGGATAATCTTCCCATCTCAAGATCCTTAACTCAATCACATCTGCAAAGCCCCTTTGGCCATGTAAGGTAACATATTCAGTTCCATGGGTTAGGATGTAGATATCTTTGGGGAACCATTATTCTAAGCTACTAGGTACATATGAAAATATTGGTATGGAAACATCTATAACAAATATCCTAAAAAAACAGTTGTTTGCTGACTAGGTTAGTTTGCTTTGTTATATGACTTCAAATGATCATATGCAACAACTGGTTTATGTACTTTTTTAGATTCCTGTGTCATGTACCATCAATATGTCCGTAATATCTAACTTTCAAACCACATTTTAAGCTTCAGTGTTTATAGTCCATGACATAATTGTTCTGTCCTTGTATTCCAAGTACTTACATATTGTCTGGTACATTTAGAGCATTCACCAAATGAATGCTACACATTAAGATTATATTTTATTTTATTGATCAGAATTCATGTTTTGTAAGGACATGATTATTTTAAGGTATAGCATATGATCTGGAATGCTATAGTGACAAATAAGGTTTCCTTGGGAAACCTTGGGAGGGGATGTTGGATTGCCTGGTTGAAAATATTGCTTCTACCCTTTGGACATGTTGTTCTGGGCAAATTACATAAACTCTCCGTATTTCAATTTCCTTCTCTAAAATGGCAGTGTTCATAGGATCTACCCCATGAAATTTTGTGAGAATCAGTGTATACTATATGTAAAACACTTAGATCAAAGTCTAGTTATAACAGACACTTTATTCTACTGCTACTACTACCATTATTATTACAATATTGGGGCAGTCAAGTACCAATGTTTCTTTATTTACACTGTTTAGTTCTTTTACAAAATAATATATTTTTATATGTGTCATAAACAAAAATATGTTATGGACATCTATATTGATTTATTTCAGATGTTTACAAAAGTTTAAAGGAAATTGTATGTTCCACCAGAATTTAGGCATTAATCTTGTGGAAAATTCAACTGATTTGTGAACACTATAATATTCTGGCTTTCATAGAGAATGAGACTATAATAAAAGATGTAAGGCTAAAAATGCTCTCCCTTTAATGTTAATCTCATCTTCACTTAGACAATCATTATTTATTTAGATTTATTCAGAAGTTCAGTTCAGAATATAAATGATATATTTTTAAAAAGCTATTAATTTAAAAAAATTTATATTTGAAAGTGCAGCATACGCACAAATATTGTAGTTCTACAACTTTGCTGGAGCTTTCTCTGGCTAAATTCATGATGTTTAAAGGCATTTGCTTCATAAAATTCTCCAAGTTTCATATCTACTGTATTAGCAAAACTTTGAAATCCACTGTATACATTTAGAGCCCTAAATAAATTTTATTGTATGTTATTAAAATATATATTCCAGAAGACACCAATACCAACCACAAAGTCAAAAGAAACTAATATAAAACATTCAGTGTGCATTTTGAATATCTTTTCCAAAGGTTTCTATTTTATATTCAATTTCATAGAGGATGGTTTCCTTAGCAACTGACACTCTGCCACATAGTTCTTTAATAGGATATTACTAAAAAAATAATGGTTAGGTATTATGTGACTGAAAATGTGAGATTTTTACTACTTGTTAAAGTTATTACCCATTTTTTAAAATATCATTGAGGTACTTACAATTTAACACCTTTGGGCACTTAAACTTAGTGTGGTGTAGCTGAAAAAACACATCTCCTAAAATCGTCACCTCTAAGAAGAATTCTGAGAACTTGCTGAAATTATGAATGGAATTTATCTTTATTGTCAGTGTTCACAGCAAAATGTATTGTAAAGGCAATGAACCTGATGCTAGAACAGGCTTAAATTATAATGATAAATAAGGTTTCTCTTGAAAGATGAATATTCTCATAAATATACCTTGACTGTGCATTAATATATCTATTGTCCTGCAACCAGTTTTAATAGAAATGGAGATATAAATTTCTAGGTAGATCAAGTCATATATATATTCATATATATATTTATTTTATTTTGGAGTTTGTATAATATAATACTGTGTATTTACCTAAGTGTATAAATGTCTTCAGTGGAAACTACCTGCATCTCTTTCCTTACAATAAATGTACCTGCAGAAAAATGTTTCTTTGGACCTCTAAGAAAATGTTTTAAAACAAATTCACTTCAAGTCTTTAACTTATTGAGGAAAACACACCAATCATCTACTTGGAGTACTTTAAAGAGTGTTTTTAATATATGTGTATATATATATTTAAAATATATATAAGTTTTTGCCATTATTTTGGAACTCAGAGTCACCATGATAGAGATCATTAATATCAGAAATGAGGCATTTATTGCATAATAGGAATTATTATTATTATTTAATAGGAATTATTATTAATATTATTTTTGGTTATACATTTATACCACAAATATTTATTCAGCATTTATTTTTTATTTGCATTGTTCTATAAATTGTGACAATGATTATTGTGGACTGATTGATTACCCTGGTTAGCTAATAAAATGTTGAAGATGGTTTGTAAGGAAAATGATAGAAAAGAAAGTGAAACTTCACAAGAATAGAGAAACAAGAATATAAAGGTGTAGAAATGAAGAAATTTAACAAGAATCCCCAAAAGAGTAGTTATCAGAAATTGATATGGGAATCCAGAGTACAGAATTAATTTACTGTTATAAAGTGATACATAAAAATACTGTGAATGAAATGATAACCACATTATATCCTCATCATAAATTGAGAAAAATTTTCAGCATAAAGCAAAGGACTGGATTATATACGTTTTTCAAAATCTGTCAAATCAAGATACTAAAATACACAATACAAGTAGAGACATATGACTCAGAGGTTCCTATGAAATGCCATCTTGGATGGCATTACAAATCACTGAAGGAAAGAAGCTGAGAAAAGTGACATGAAAATGTCATCTTTCCTCTACTCCTTATGTAAAAATATATCTCATATTTCAAAAGTATTTATACCATGATAAAAATGAAAAATAATACAAAAAAAATTACTAGAAGTACAATGGGTAAAAGAAAACATTATAACTTTGTATTCAGACATTTTTCTAAACATACCATATACATCAAAAGCCATAAGAACATGAATGGTTTATTGAAAAGATATAATTATAAAATTGTAGGGAGTTCCTTGGGGGCCTAGTGGTTAGGATTCTGGGCTTTCATTTCAGTGGCCCAGGTTCAATCCCTAGTTGGGGAACTGAGATCCCGCAAGCCACATGGCATAGCTTGGCAAAAAAAAAAAATTGTATAAAACAAGATACACCATTAGCAAAGTTGACAGAAAAATGAAATATTCAAAAATAAACACAACAATAATAACAAAGGGTTTCATTTTCCTTTTTATTAAAACAAAAGATAAAAATTATAAAATAAAAGATAATTTCATTGAGAATTTTCCAAAGTAAATATTAAAAACTTTTAAGGCAAGTCAAAAGAAGAAATGTAACTCATAACTATGAGAAAATGTATTTACATTCACTAATTACCACATGATACAAATAAGATATTCCTCCTATAAGATAAACCAAAATTTAAAATATTGCAAAATACCAGTATTTCCTGTGGAATGTTAGAGTACACACTCTTATACACTCTTGGTAGCTGTGTAAATTTATCTTTTTTGAGCATCTTGGCATTATTTTTATCATGTGAAGGTGAAAGTAATGCTAGTAATTTTAATGACAACAGTAAGAACAAAGTAATAACAACAACAAAAGCTATAACTTATTGAAGACTTATGCACTAGTCAGTGTTCCCAGAACTTTATCTTTAGCTCACTCAGAAATACTTAATATGATAGACATTCTTAAATTCTCCATGTCAAACACTAGGCATCTAAGAAGAAATATTTTAATATGTTTTCCTAAGGTCACATAACTAGTAAATGACAGAACTGAGATATTAGTCCAGGCATTTTGACTCCAAATCAAGTTCTATTAACCACTATACCACACTAAGGAAAAGTAAAAGTGAATTAAATGTGCCAAAGGAGGTGATTCGCCTATGTACAGTTATAGACGTAGAGTGTATATATGAATAGAGAATATTCACCAAAGTTTAAAAAGTAATTATTTCTAGACATTTTAGGCTGAGTTTTTGGCATGAATTAGAATTCCCCCTAAACATTTTAAATGATGAGACTTCAATGGCGAGTCTTCCTTCAAAAGTCTGAGCATACACTGTTAGGGGTAAAAACAAGAAATGAGAATATGCCTGGAAAAATACTACAGTGCGAAACTACCACAGCCCTTTTGATGAAAAGATAAGGGCAATAAATATTTTTACTGGAGCCGAGTATTTGCCACACAAAGATGGGACTCAGGTACTGGGAGAGACATGGTCCTGAAGGGAATGCAGAAGAATTACTCCAGCTTATTTCAGTTTTGCCTTCCTTTTTTTTTTTTTTTTCCTTCCCATTGTCCTAACCTAACCTGAAGTCCACAGCTGAATTATATTAGGGGCAGGAGCTAGCCATCAGGGACTAGTCTTGCTGAGTAAAGAGCAGGGCAAATGGGGGCAGAAAATGTGTCTAAGGAGCTGGGTGGGAGAGGGTGTCTCAAACAAAAAAAATCAGCACACTAGTAATTAAGAAATGTACTTTAAAATTTTCCTCTTCTTAAATTATCTCTGAGATATTTATTTTAAAACTTCACAAGAGAGGACCTTCAAGATGGTGGAGGAGTAAGACGTGGAGATCACCTTCCTCCCCACAAATACATCAAAAATACATCTACACGTGGAACAACTCTTACAGAACACCTACTGAACGCTGGCAGAAGACCTCAGACTTCCCAAAAGTCAAGAAACTCCCCCACGTACCTGGGTACAGCAAAGGAAAAAGGAAAAACCAGAGACAATAGAAAAAAGAAAAAACAGAGACAAAAGAATAGGGACAGGACCTGCACCTCTGGCGGGGAGCTGTGAAGGAGCAAAAGTTTCCACACACTAGGAAGCCCCTTCACTGGTGGAGACCGGGATGGGTGGAGGGAAAGCTTCGGAGCTATGGAGGAGAGCGCAGCATCAGGGGTGCAGAGGGCAAAGTGGAGAGATTCCTGCACAGAGGATCAGTGCCGACCAGCACTCACCAGCCTGAGAGGCTTGTCTGCTCACCAGCCAGGACGGGTAGCGGCTGGCAGCTGAGGCTTGGGCTTCGGAGGTCAGATCCCAGGGAGAGGACTGGGGTTGGCTGCGTGAACGCTGCCTGAAGGGGGTTAGTGAGCCACAGACAGCCGGGAGGGGGTCTGGGAAAACCTCAGGACCTGCCTAAGAGGCAAGAGGACATTGTTTCAGGGTGTGCAAGGAGAGGAGATTCAGAGCACTGCCTAAACAAGCTTCAGAGACAGTCACAAGCCACGGCTATCAGCGTGGACCACAGAGACAGGCATGAAATGCTAAGGCTACTGCTGCAACCACAAAGAATCCTGTGTGCAAGCACAGGTCACTATCCACATGTCCCCTCCCAGGAGTCTGTGCAGCCCACCACTGCCAGGGTCCTATGATGCAGGGACAACTTCCCTGGTAGAACACACAGTGTACCCCAGGCTGTTGCAATGTCATGCCAGCCTTGGCCCCCTCAGGCTCACCCCGCATTCTGTACCCCACCCTCCCCACTGCCTGAGTGGGCCAGAGCCGCCAAATCAGCCGTTCCTTTAACCCCCTCCTGCCTGGGTGAAGAACAGACACCAGAGAGGGACCTACATGCAGAGGCTGAACCAAATCCAAAGCTGAACCCCAGGGACTGTGCAAAACAAAGAAGAGAAAGGGAAATATCTCTGTGCAGCATCAGGAGGAGCAGATTAAACTTCAACAATCAACTTGATGTACCCTGCATCTGTGGAATACATGGAGACAACGAATCATCCCAAAATTGAGGCAGTGGACTTTGGGAACAACTATAGATTTGGGGTTTGCTGTATGCAACAGACTAGTTGCTGATTTTTATGTTTATCTTATTTTAGATTTTAGCACTAGTTATCATTGGTGGATTTGATTATCGGTTTGGTTGCTCTCTTCTGTTTTTTAATTACTTTTTAATTTTAATAATATACTTTTTAAATTTTTTATTTTAATAACTTTGTTTATATTATTTTATGTTAATTTTCCATTCTTTCTTTTTTTTCTCCATTTCTTCTGAGTCGTGTGACTGACAGGGGCTTAGCGCTCCAGCCAAGTGTCAGGTCTGAGTCTCTGAGGTGGGAGATCTGAATTCAGAACACTGGACCACCAGAGAACTCCCAGATCCACATAATATCAATTGGCAAGAGCTCTCCCAGAGATCTCCATCTCAACGCTAAGACCCAGCTCTACTCAATGACCAGCAAGCTCCAGTGCTGGACACGCCATGACAAACAACAAGCAAGACAGGAACACAACCCCACCCATTAGCAGAGAGGTTGCCTAAAATCATAATAAGTTCACAGACACCCCAAAACACACCACCAGACATGGTCATGCCCACCAGAAAGACAAGATCCAGCCTCATCCATCAGAACACAGGCACCAGTTCCCTCCACCAGGAAGCCTACACAATGCACTGAACCAACCTTACCCACTGGGAGCAGACACCAAAAACGACGGGAACTACGAACCTGCAGCCTGCTAAAGGCGACCCCAAACACAGTAAGTTAACCAAACTGAGAAGACAAAGAAATACGCAGCAGATGAAGGAGCAAGGTAGAAACCCACCAGACCAAACAAATGAAGAGGAAATAGGCAGTCTACCTGAATAAGAATTCAGAATAATGATAGTAAAGATGACGCAAAATCTTGGAAATAGAATGGAGAAAATACAAGAAATGTTTAACAAGGACCTAGAAGAACTAAAGAGCAAACAAACAATGATGAACAACACAATAAATTAAATTTAAAATTCTCTAGAAGGAATCAATAGCAGAATAACTGAGGCAAAAGAATGGATAAGTGACCTTATATATATAGAATATAAAATAGTGGAAATAACTACCACAGAGCAGAATAAAGAAAAAAGAATGAAAAGAATTGATTACAGTCTCAGAGATATCTGGGACAACAGTAAACGCACCAACATTCGAATTATAGGGGTCCCAGAAGAAGAGAAAAAAAAACGGATTAAGAAATATTTGAAGAGATTATGGTTGAAAACTTCCCTAATATGGGGAAGGAAATAGTCAATCAAGTCCAGGAAGTGCAGAGAGTCGCATACAGGATAAATCCAAGGAGAAACACACTGAGACACATATTAAGCGAACTATCAAAAATTATATACAAAGAAAAAAATATAAAAAGCAGCAAGGGAAAAGCAAAAAATAACATACAAGGGAATCCCCATAAGATTAACAGCTGATATTTCAGCAGAAACTCTGCAAGCCAGAAGGGAATGGCAGGACATATTTAAAGTGATGAAAGGGAAAAACCTACAACCAAGATTACTCTACCCAGGAAGGATCTCATTGAGATCCAATGGAGAAATTTAAAAACTTTACAGACAAGCAAAAGCTAAGAGAATTCGGCACCATGAAACTAGCGTTACAACAAATGCTAAAGGAACTTCTCTAGGTAGGAAACAGAAGAGAAGGAAAAGGCCTACAATAACAAACACAAAACAATTAAGAAAATGGTAATAGGAACATACATAGCGGTAATTACCTTAAATGCAGATGGATTAAATGCTCCAACCAAAAGACATAGACTGGCTGAATGGATACAAAAACAAGACCCATACATATGCTGTCTACAAGAGGCCCACTTCAGACCTAGAGACACATACAGACTGAAAGTGAGGGGATGGAAAAAGATAGTCTATGCAAATGGAAATCAAAAGAAAGCTGGAGTAGCAATTCTCATATCAGACAAAATAGACTTTAATATAAAGACTTACAAGGGACAAAGAAGGACACTACATAATGATCAAGGGATCAATCCAAGAAGAAGATATAACAATTGTAAATATTTATGCACCCAACATAGGAGCACCTCAATATATAAGGCAAATACTAACAGCCATAAAAGGGGAAATCGACAGTAACACAATCATAGTAGGGGACTTTAACACCCCACTTTCCCCAATGGACAGATCATCCAAAATGAAAATAAATAAGGAAACACAAGCTTTAAATGACACAATAGACCAGATGGACTTAATTGATATTTATAGGACATTCCATCCAAAAACAACAGAATACACTTTCTTCTCAAGTGCTCATGGAACATTCTCCAGGATAGATTATATCTTGGGTCACAAATCAAGCCTTGGTAAATTTAAGAATACTGAAATCACATCAAGTATCTTTTCTGGCCACAATGCTATGAGACTAGATATCAATTACAGGAAAAAAACTAAGAAATAGAAACACATGGAGACTAAACAATATGTTACTAAATAACCAAGAGATCCCTGAAGAAATCAGAGGAAATCATAAAATACCTAGAAACAAATGACAATGAAAACATGACAACCTAAAACCTATGGGATGCAGCAAAAGCAGTTCTAAGAGGTAAGTTTATAGCAATACAATCCTACCTCAAGAAAAAAGAAAAATCTCAAATAAACAAACTAACCTTACACCTAAAGCAATTAGAGAAAGAAGAACAAAAGATACCCAAATTTAGCAGAAGGAAAGAAATCATAAAGATCTGACGGGAATAAATGAAAAAGAAATGAAGGAAATGATAGCAAAGATCAATAAAAGTAAAAGCTGTTTCTTTTGGAAGATAAACAAAATTGATAAACCATTAGTCAGACTCCTCAAGAAAAAAAGGGAGAAGACTCAAATCAACCGAATTAGAAATGAAAAAGCAGAAGTTACAACTGACACTGCAGAAATACAAAGAATCATGAGAGATTACCACAGGGAACTATATGCCAATAAAATGGACAACCCGGAAGAAATGGACAAATTCTTAGAAAAGCACAACCTTCCGAGACTGAACCAGGAAGAAACAGAAAAAATAAAGAGACCAATCACTAGAACTGGAATTGAGACTGTGATTAAAAATCTTCCAACAAAAAAATCCCCAGGACCAGATGGCTTCACAGGCGAATTCTATCAAACATTTAGAGAAGAGATAACACCTATCCTTCTCAAACTTCTCCAAAATATAGCAGAAGGAGGAACACTCTCACTCATTCTATGAGACCACCATCACCCTGATACCAAAACCAGACAAAGATGTCACCAAAAAAGAAAACTACAGGCCAATATCACTGATGAACATAGATGCGAAAATCCTCAACAAAATACTAGCAAACAGAATCCAACAGCACATTAAAAGGATCATACACCATGATGAAATGGGGTGTATCCCAGGAATGCAAGGATTCTTCAATATACGGAAGTCAATCAATGTGATACACCATATTAACAAATTGAAGAATAGAAACTGTATGATCATCTCAATAGAGGCAGAAAAAGCTTTCGACAAAATTCAACATCCATTTATGATAAAAACGCCCAGAAAGTAGGCATAGAGGGAACGTACCTCAATATAATAAAGGCCATCTATGACAAACCCACAGCCAACAGCGTTCTTAATGGTAAAAAACTAAAACCATTTCCACTAAGATCAGGAACAAGACAAGGTTGCCCACTCTCACCACTATTATTCAACATAGTTTTGGAAGTTTTAGCCAGAGCGCTCAGAGAAGAAAAAGAAATAAAAGGAATACAAATCGGTATAGAAGAAGTAAAGCTGTCACTGTTTGCAGATGACATGATAGTATACATAGAGAAGCCTAAAGATGCTACCAGAAAACTACTGGAGCTAATCAATGAATTTGGTAAAGTAGCAGGATACAAAATTAATGCACAGAAATCTCTTGCAGTCCTATACACTAATGATGAAAAACTGAAAGGGAAATTAAGAAAACACTCCCATTTACCACTGCAACAAAAAGAATTAAATACCTAGGAATAAACCTACTTAAGGAGACAAAAGACCTGTTTGGAGAAAACTATAAGACACTGATGAAAGAACTTAAAGATGATACAAACAGATGCAGAGATATACCATGTTCTTGGATTGGAAGATTCAACATTGTGAAAATGACTATACTACCCAAAGCAATCTACAGATTCAGTGCAATCCCTATCAAATTACCAACGGCATTTTTCACAGAACTAGAACAAAACAATTTCACAATTTGTATGGAAACACAAAAGACCCCGAATAAATCTTGAGAAGGAAAAACGGAGCTGGAAGAATCAGGCTCCCTGACTTCAGACTATAATACAAAGCTACAGTAATCAAGACAGTATGGTGCTGGCACACAAATATAGATCAATGGAACAGGATAGAAAGCCCAGAGGTAAGCCCACACACATACGGTCACCTTATTTTTGATAAAGGAAGCAAGAATATACAATGGAGAAAAGACAGCCTCTTCAATAAGTGGTGCTGGGAAAGCTGGACAGCTACATGTAACAGAATGAAATTAGAACACTCCCTAACACCATACACAAAAATAAACTCAAAATGGATTAAAGACCTAAATGTAAGGCCAGACACTATAAAACTCTTAGAGGAAAACATAGACAGAACACTCTAAGACATAAAACACAGCAAGATCCTTTTTGACCCACCTCCTAGAGAATTGGAAATAAAAACAAAAATAAACAAATGACACCTAATGAAACTTAAAAGCTTTTGCACAGTAAAGGAAACCATAAACAAGACAAAAAGACAACCCTCAGAATGGGAGAAAATATTTGCAAACGAAACAACTGACAAAGGGTTAATCTCCAAAATATGCCAGCAGCTCATGTAGCTCAACATCAAAAAAAACCAAACAACCCAATCCAAAAATGTGCAGAAGACCTAAAAAGACTTTTCTGCAGAGAAGAAAAACAGATGGCTAAGAGGCACATGAAAAGATGTTTGACATCACTAATTATTAGAGAACAGAAAATCAAAACTACACACTGGTCCCAATGGCCATCATCAAAGAATCTACACACAATAAATTCTGGACAGGGTGTGGAGAAAAGGGAACCCTCTTGCATTGTTGGTGGAAATGTAAGTTGATACAGCCACTATGGAGCCACTATGGAGAACAGTATGGAGGTTCCTTAAAAAAGTAAAAATAGAACAACCATATGATCCAGCAATCCCACTACTGGGCATAAACCCTGAGAAAACCATAATTCAAAAAGAGTCATGTATCACAATGTTCACTGCAGCACTATTCGCAATAGCCAGGACATGGAAACAACCTAAGTGTCCATCGACAGATGAATGGAGAAAGAAGATGTGGCACATATATACAATGGAATATTACTCAGCCATAAAAAGAAACGAAATTGAGTTATTTGTAGTGAGGTGGATGGACCTAGAGTCTGTCATACAGAGTGAAGTAAATCAGAGAGAAAAACAAATACCATATGCTAACACCTATATATGGAATCTGAAAAAAAAAAAAGGCTCTGAAGAACCTAGGGGCAGGAATAAAGACGTGGACATAGAGAATGGACTTGGGGACATGGGGAGGTGGAAGGGTAAGCTGGGAAGAAGTGAGAGACTGGCATTAACATATGTACACTACCAAATGTAAAATAAATAGCTAGTGGGAAGCTGCTGCATAGCACAGGGAGATCAGCTCTGTGCTTTGTGGCCACATAGGGGATGGGAGAGGGTGGGTGCGAGGGAGGTGCAAGAAGGAGAGGTTATGGGGATATATGTATACATATAGCTGATTCACTTTGTTACAGAGCAGAAACTAACACAACAATGTAAAGCAATTATACTCCAATAAAGATATTAAAAAAATAAAAAAGAAAAGCCTGCACAAGCCACTTAGACCAGCTTCACCCACCAGGGGGCAGACACCAGAAGCAAGGGGAACTGCAATCCTGCAGCCTGTGCAAAAGAGACCACAAACACAGAAATTTAAACTATATGACCGCAGAGGAATACTTTCCTGACAAAGCAACAAGATAAAACCCCAGAAAAACAATTAAGTAAGGTGGACATAGGCAATCTACCTGAAAAAGAATTCAGAGTAATGATAGTAAAAATGATCTAAGATTTCAGAAAAAGAATGGAGGCACAGACCAAGGAGATACAAGAATTGTTTAACTAAGAGCTAGAAGATACAAAGAATAAACAAACAGATTTGAACAATACAGTAACTGAAATGAAAAGTACACTGGAAGGAATCAATAGCAGAATAACTGGGGCAGAAGAACAAATAGGTGAGCTGGTAGACAGAATGTTGGAAATAAGGCCACGGAACAGAAGAAAGAAGAAAGAATACAAAGAAATGAGGAGAGTTTAAGAGACCACGGGGACAATATTAAATGCACCATTCACATTATACGGGTCCCAGAAGGAGAAGAGAGAAGGAAAGACCTGAGGAAATATTTGAAGAGATAATAGCTGAAAACTTCCCTAACATGGGAAAGGAAATATTCACCCAAGTCCAGGAAGCGCAGAGAGTCCTATACAGGACAAACTAGGATGAACATGCTGAGACACATATTAATCAAATTCACAAAAATTAAAGACAAAAAGAAAATATCAAAAGCAACAAGGGAAAAGCAACAAATAATATACAAGGGAGTCCCCATAAGTTTATCAGCTGATTTTTCAGCAGAAACTCGAGGCCAGAAGGGAGTGGCACAATATATTTAAAGTGAGGGAAGGGAAAAACATAAAACCAAGAATGCTCTACCCAGCAAGGATCTCATTCAGATTCCATGGAGAAATCAAAAGCTTTACAGACAAGCAAAAGCTAAGAGAATTCAGCACCACCAAACCAGCTTTGCAACAAATACTAAAGGAACTTCTCCAGGCAGAAAAGAAATGCCCAAAAGTAGAAACAAGAAAATTACGAATGGGAAAGCTCACCAGTAAAGGCAAACATACAGTAAAGGTAGGAAATCATCTACACACAAATATGATATCAAAGCCAGCAATCATAAGAGGACAGTACAAATGCAGGAAATGGGAAATGCATTTGAAATTAAGAGACCAGCAACTTAAAACAATCTTGTATATATATAGACTGCTATATGAAAAACCTCATTGGAAAAACCCAAAAAAGAAAATCTACAATAGATATATACATACACACACACACACACACACACCAGGAATCCAAACAACACTAGTGTCATCACAAGTCACAAGAGAAGAGAACAAAAAAGGAAGGGAAGAAGAAACACATACAAAAACAAATCCAAAACAATTAACGAAATGGCAATAAGAACACACATATTGATAATTACCTTAAATATAAATGGATTAAATGCTCCAACCAATAGACACAGACTGGCTGAATGGATACAAAAACAATAACCGTATATATGCTGTCTACAAGAAACCCACTTCAGATCTAGGAATGCAGAGAGACTGAAAGGGAGGGGATGGAAAGAGGTATTCCGTGCAAATGGAAATAAAAAGAAAGCTGGAGTAGCGATACTCATATCAGACAAAATAAACTTTAAAATAAAGACTATTACAAGAGACAAAGAAGGACACTACATCATGACTAAGGATCAATCCAAGAAGAAGATATAACAATTGTAAATACCCAACATAAGAGCACCTCAATATCTAAGGCCAATGTTAAGAGACATAAAGGAAGAAGTCGTCAGTAAACAATAATAGTGGGGTGCTTTAACACCTCACATACATCAATGGACGATCACCCAGATAGAAAATGAGTAAGGAAACACAGGCCTTAAATGACACATTACACCAGATGGACTTAATTGATACTTATAGAGCATTCCATCTGAAAGCAGCAGAATATACATTCTTTTCAAGTGCACATGGAA
This sequence comes from Balaenoptera physalus, assembly GCF_965194825.1. Classification (NCBI taxonomy): domain Eukaryota; kingdom Metazoa; phylum Chordata; class Mammalia; order Artiodactyla; family Balaenopteridae; genus Balaenoptera; species Balaenoptera physalus. Next base: position 7,660,925 of record NC_138882.1, read on the forward strand.
CATTATCCAGGGTAGATCACATGCTGGGCCATAAAGCAAGCCTCAGTAAATTTAAGAAAACTAAAACCATATCAAGCATCTTTTCCAACCATAATGCTATGAAACTCAAAATCAACTGCAAGAAAAAAAACTGCCCAAAACACAAACACATGGAGGTTAAACAATATGTTACTAAACAAACAATGGATCACTGAAGAAATGAAACAGGAAATCAAAAAATACCTAGGCACAACTGAAAACAAAAGCATGATAATCCAAAACCTCTGGAATGCAGCAAAAGCAGTTTTAAAAGGGAAGTTAGCAAGAAAATCTTACCTAAGGAAACAATGAAAATCCCAAATAAACAACCTAACCTTAAACCTAAAGCAACTAGAGGAAGAACAATACCCAAAGTTAGTAGAAGGAAAGAAATCATAAAGATCAGAGCAAAAATAAATGAAATAGAGATGAAGAAAACAACAGAAAAGATCAATGAAAATAAAAGTTGGTTCTTTGAAAAGATAAAACTGATAAACCTTTATCCAGACTCATCAAGGAAAAAGGGAGAGGGCTCAATTCAGTGAAATTAGAAATGAAAAAGGAGAAGTTACAATGGACACCACAGGAATACAAAGGATCATGAGACTACTACAAGCAGATATATGTCAATAAAATTGACAACCTAGAAGTGGACAAATTCTTAGAAAGGTACAATCTCCCAACACTGAACCAGGAAGAAATAGAAAATATGAACAGACCAATCACGAGTACTTAAATTGAAACTGTGATTTAAAAACTCCCAACAAACAAAAGTCCAGGACCAAATGGCTTCACAGACAAATTCTATCAAACATTTAGAGAAGAGTTAACACCTATACTTCTGAAACTATTCCAAAAAATTGCAGAGGAAGGAGCACTCCCAAACACATGCTATGAGGCCACCATCACCCTGATAACAAAAAAAAAAAAAAAAAAGGAAAGAAAAAAGAAAATTAATGGCCAATATCACTGATAAACATAGACACAAAAATCCTCAACAAAATACTATCAAACTGATTCCAAAATACATTAAAACGCTCATACACCATAAACAAGTGGGGTTTATCCCAGAAATGCAAAGATTTTTCAATATCTGCAAATCAATGTGATACACCACATTAACAGATTGAAGAATAAAAACTATATGATCATATCAATAGATGTAGAAAAATCTTTTGACAAAATTCAACCCATTTATGATAAAAATTCTCCAGAATGTGGGCATCAAGGGACTATACCTCAACATAATAAAGGCCATATGTTAGAAACTTACAGGTAACATCATACTCAATGGTGAAAAGCTGAAGGCTTTTCCTCTAAGATCAGGAACAAGACAAGGATGTCCACTCTCATCACTTTCATTCAACATAATTTTGGAAGCCTAGCCATAGAAATCAGAGAAGAGAAAGAAATAAAAGGAATCCAAATTGGGAAAGAAGAAATAAAACTGCCACTGGTTGCAGAAGGCATGATACTATACATAGAAAATGCTAAAGATGTTACCATAAAACTACTAGAGCTCAACAATAAATTCGGTAAAGTTGCAGGATAAAATATTAATACACAGAAATTTGTTGCATTTCTACACACTAACAACAAAGATCAGAAAGAGAAATTAAGGAAACAATCCCATTTATCATTGCAACAAAAAGAATAAAATACCTAAGAATAAACCTACCTAAGGGGGCCAAAGACCTGTACTCTGAAAACTGTAAGATGTTGATGAAAGAAATCAAAGATGACACAAACAGATGGAAAAATATACCATGATATTGGAATGGAAGAATAAAAACTGTCAAAATGAATATAGTACCCAAGGTAATCTACATTTTTAATGCAATCCCTATCAAATTACCAATGTCATTTTTTACAGATCTAGAACAAAAATCTTAAAATTTATATGAAGACATGAAAGAACCTGAATAGACAAAGCAATCTTGAGAAAGAAAAGTGGAGCTGGAGGAATCAGTCTCCCTGACTCCAGATTATACTATAAAGCTACAGTAATCAAAACACTATTGTACTGGCATGAAGACAGAATTATACATGAATAAAACAGGATAGAAAGCCCAGAAATGAACCTACGCACCTATGGTCAATTAATTTATGACAAAGGAGGCAAGAATAAACAATGGAGAAAAGACTGTCTCTTCAATAAGTGGTGCTGGGATAATTGGACAGCTACAGGTAAAAGAATTAAATTAGAACATTCTCTAACACCATACACAAAAATAAACTCAAAATGGATTAAAGTCCTAAATGTTAGACAAGATATATAAAACTCTTAGTGGAAAACATAGGCAGAACACTCTTTTACATAAATCGCAGCAGTATCTTTTTGGATCCACTTCCTAGCGTAATAAAAATAAAAACAAAAATAATCAAATGGGACCTAATTAAACTTAAAAGCTTTTGCACAGCAAAGAAAACCATAAACAAAATAAAAAGACAGCCTACAGAATGGGAGAAAATATTTGCACACAATACAACCAACAAGGTTGCAATCTCTAAAATACACAGCTTATGCAGCTCAATATCAAAAAAACAAACAACCCAAGCAAAAACTAGGCAGAGAACTAAATAGACATTTCTCTAAAGAAGACATACAAATGGCCAAAAGGCACATGAAAATATGCTCAACATATCTAATTATTAGAGAAGTGCAAATCAAAACTACAATGAGATATCACCTCATACCAGTCAGAATGGCCATCATCAAAAGATCTAGAAACAATAAATGCTGGAGAGGGTGTGGAGAAAAGGGAACCCTCCTACACTGTTGGTGGGAATGTAAATTGGTACAGTCACTATGGAGAACAAGAAGGAGGTTCCTTTAAAAACTAAAAATAGAATTACCATATGATACAGCAATCCCACTCCTGGGCATATACCTGGAGAAAACTATAATTCAAAAAGATACATGCAGCCCTATGTTCATTGCAGCACTATTTACAATAGCCAGGACATGGAAGCAACCTAAATGTCCACTGACAGAGCAATGTATAAAGATGTAGTACATATATACAATGGAATATTACTCAGCCATAGAAAAGAATAAAATAATGCCATTTACACCAATAGGGATGGACCTAGAGATTATCATACTAAGTGAAGTAAGTCAGACAGAGAAAGACAAATTTCACATGATATCACATATGTGGAATCTAAAAAATGATACAAATGAACTTATTTCCAAAACAGAAACAGACTCGACTTAGAAAATGAATTTATGGTTACCAAAGGTGAAAACTAGTGGGGAGGGATAAATTAGGAGGTTAGGATTAACATATACACACTACTATACATAAAATAGATAATCAACATGTACCTACTGTATAGCACAGGGAACTCATCTCAATACTATGTGATAACCTATATGGGAAAAGACTATGATAAATAATAGATATATATATAACTGAATCAATTTGCTGTACAACTGAAACTAACACAACATTGTAAATCAACTACACTCCAGTATAAAATAAAAGAAAAAAATTAAAGTATTAAAAAAATGGACTATAATCAGTAGAAAACAAAAATTATTTGGTTCAGAACAGACCTCAGAGAATAGCCTAGTTCTAGAGCAGAGCATATATTTCCTGTAACAATAAGGAAACTTCAGTCCAAATAACAGAGAAATGTTTATTGAACAACTAACTATGAAGGAGTTGTTAATAAAGCACAGATATCCTGATTTACAGTCTAGTCCCAAGATATCATACAAAGCAATGAAATCATGTCACTGCTACCTTTACTAGAAAACTAGAATATTCAACTCTATTATACTATTATTCTTGGAGGTGACATGGCAAAGTTTATAAAGAGGTGTATATACATACACACACAAACATATATATGTATATGTATATATATATATACTTATGTGTGTATATATATACATATATATACATATATATGTTTATAAATAATATATACAAATAAAAATAAATACAAACCCTGAACCATTTTTAAAGAAAATGACAATAAAACATTAACCATCGTGTGTGTGTGTATATGTGTATGTGTATGTTTTCCCAAAACCATATCATCTTTTCTTTAAAGCAATTATAAGATGTGACAAAGTGAGAGAGTGGCATGGACATATATACACTACCAAATGTAATATAGATAGCTAGTGGGAAGCAACCGCATAACACAGGGAGATCAGCTCTGTGCTTTGTGACCACATAAAGGGGTGAGATAGGGAGGGTGGGAGGGAGGGAGATGCAAGAGGGAAGAGATATGGGAACATATGTATATGTATAACTGATTCACTTTGTTATAAAGCAGAAAGTAACACACCATTGTAAAGCAATTATACTCCAATAAAGATGTTAAAAAAAAAAAAAAGATCATGCCAATAATTGTTCAAGCCAGGTAAAAAAGTAGTTTTTCACTTTCTTTCAAGATAAAATATTTTAATTGTCAAATACATCAAATTGTTTTAAAAGTAAACCACTCTGACTAAAGAGTATTAATAGTGCTTTGCATGCTGTAGTATAACACACCGTCAAGATGTCCAACTTTAAAATTTGTCAAGATTCACATGTATACTTTGCCATGATGCTGAAAAATATCAGGCATTCATAAAAGAAAAAGAGAGTTTTTCCTTCACTGACAGTTTGAAGCTCTCAAGATTAGAGAAGTACCATTATAAATCATCACTAGGATCAGCACCAATTTGAACCCTCTGGATGAACTGTGTTATGTTTTTACAAATTACATCTCAGAAACTTCAAATACCCACATCAGCGAATCACAGTTGTATGAAACATCCACCCTGATAAAATTTGAAAGTATATTGTGACTATCCATCCCATGTCCACAGTGTGGTTATCATGAATAAATAAAAGAATTAATGGTACCTATTTTGGTGATTAAATTTTTCCCCTTAAGAAGATTTTAAATATCTTTTATTTTGTTAAAATTCTGGCAAAATTAGGACTACCTCCAGGTAATATGTTGAATTTAAAAGTCAAAGAGGCATATAGTGCTAAAAGTATATTGATGATTTCTTTCTAACTTCCATCAAGAGTTCTTAGAGCTTATCACAGGGTCTGTCATATTGCACGCCTTCTATAAATTAATTTATCCTGGAATAACTTCACAGGGAATTTTTTTTAAGCTAAATCTTGAAGCATCCATTGAAGCATGCTTAATAGCTCTGGCTTTGGAAATCAAAAGAGTCAGCAAAGCCCAATTTTCAAAATTCGTTAACTAGATAAGGATAATGAAGTTTCTTAAACTTATTAAGTTTACTCAGTTGCCAGAAGCATCCTACCTAGGAGGCAGAGTCAGCCAGATGTTCATCAACCCAATTTCTTCCTCCGATGGGCTGCATGTCACAGCCCAAGGTAAACTTGAAATCCACTTGTAAAGTGTAAAAGGCATACTCTTCAAATGCTTTTCTCCCTGAATAACTGTGTGGACGGCCACCTTATGTAACCAGCAGACAGAAATTTTGAATCACTTTGGTCTATGTTACAGGAACAAGAAACATATTTCTTTTCTGTTGGAATCACTATTCAGTTTTGGTTGTTTTCATTATGTTGTTGTATAATAAATAAAACCAATATGTGAAAGATATTTTGGGGATTGAAAAAGAAAACACAATTAAAGATTTTAGCCCAGGAACTGGCACTAGATTTCTATCAATGATAACAGGGTCTGAGCAAGCACATACACCTGTAGGTAAATACAAAAATAACCATGTTTGGACAGAAAAATTGCCTATCTGGATAAACAAATTAGAAAAGTTTCCCTTCCTTCATACTAAGCCAACCTTTGGTTAACATACTTGGTTTAGCAAAGGAAGCTAACTTTCATTACGCCTATGCTAGGTGTTTATTTGAAGCGCAAAAACTGTACAACCATTTGGAGTTGTTGTTAAAGAGCAAAAAAAACAATTGAGGGAGGATTGGGCATGGGAACAGGAAATGTGAAAATGTAGTTTTTGAAAAAAAAAAGTGATGAGAAGTCTGAGGGATGGCGAGAGTGATGAGAGAAGACACTTAAACAGATCAGCAACATCAATGGTCCTAGAGAGAATCATATTAAGTAAGTCAGAGAAAGACAAATATCCTATGATATCGCTTATGTGTGGAATCTAAAATATGCCACAAATGAACTTAAACAGACTCACAGACATAGAAAACAAACGTACTGTTACCAAAGGGGATGGGTGGGAGGGATAAATTAGGAGTTTGGGATTAACATATACACACTACTATATATTGATATAAAATAGATAAACAACAAGGACCTACTATATACCACAGGAACTATATTCAATATCTTGTAATAACTTATAATGGAAGAGAATCTGAAAAATTATATATATAAATATATTTATATACATACATATATAAAAATATGTATGTAACTGAATCACTTTGCTCTACACCTGAACCCAACACAACACTGTATATAAACTATACTTCAATTTTAAAAAAATTTAAAAATTAAATATTGGGTAAAATTAAAAATTAAAGAAACAATTTAGGGTCTTTGAATGAAAGCAATAAAGGTATACTGTTTTAAAAAAGAAAACATCAAATATTTCAAATTGTGGTGGCGATGACATATTAAACATATATAATACTACATTCACATTCAAGTTATTAATAGTCTAGTGCTCAATGTCCGGGAATGTGTTTGATGATTTAGGAATCAAACTACAAATAGAATGTGCGAGAATCATTGAGGAACTTCTTAAAAATAACTGGCCTTTCTCCACAAAATGAGACTTTGTTATAGAAAGCGGTTATTTTGAAATTCTTAGTGTGTTCAGCAAACTAAATGTACTCTGGTCCTGCTTGTCTCGCAAACACCAGGAGGGTAATGTACAATGTAGAGTATTGTTTTTAAAAAGGAATGCATTGTAAATATGTAATTTGATTTCTTGAGAACACGATACTGTACCAAAGAAATAACAGTACTTTAGCACTTGGATCATGAATGTACTTCTCAGAACAGAGGAGAATAAGTTTTCATACAATCTTCATTATTACATTGGTTGCAAGGTTTCAAACTCAGCAGTCTGACTCATGTCATTTATGTCACTTAAGTCACATATGTCATCTTCACCCTACAATTTTTAAGCCATGTCTCATTGTTAACGTTTACTTCTAGATTTTTGAAAGTTTTTTTTTTTAACATCTTTATTGGAGTATAATTGCTCTACAATGGTGTGTTAGCGTCTGCTTTATAACAAAGTGAATCAGCCATACATATACATATATCCCCATATCTCCTCTGTCCTGTGTCTCTCTCCCACCCTCCCTATCCCACCCCTCTAGGTGGTCACAAAGCACCTAGCTGATCTCCCTGTGCTATGCAGCTGCTTTCCACTAGCTATCTACTTTACATTTGGTAGTGTATATACGTCCATGCCACTCTCTCACTTCATCCCAGCTTACCTTTCCCCCTCCTCATGTCCTCAAGTCCATTCTCTACATCTTCGTCTTTATTTCTGTCCTGCCCCTAGATTCTTCAGAACCATTTTTTTATTTTAATATTTTTTTTTAAGATTCCAGATATATGTGTTAGCATACGGTATTTGTTTTTCTCTTTCTGACTTACTTCACTCTGTATGACAGACTCTAGGTCCATCCACCTAACTACAAATAACTCAATTTCATTTCTTCTTATGGCCGAGTAATATTCCATTGTATATATGTGCCACATCTTCTTTATCCATTCATCTGTCAATGGACACTTAGCTTGCTTCCATGTCCTGGCTATTGTAAATAGTGCTCCAATGAATATTGTGGTCCATGACTCTTTTTGAATTATGGTTTTCTCAGGGTTTATGTCCAGTAGTGGATCACTGGGTCGTATGGTTGTTCTATTTTTAGTTTTTTAAGGAACCTCCATACTGTTCTCCATAGTGGCTGCATCAATTTACATTCACACCAACAGAGCAAGAGAGTTCCCTTTTCTCCACACCCTCTCCAGCATTTATTGTTTGTAGATTCTTTGATGATGGCCATTCAGACAGGTGTGAGGTGATAGTTCATTGTAGTTTTGATTTTCTGTTCTCTAATAATTAGTGATGTCAAGCATCTTTTCATGTGCCTCTTGGCCATCTGTTTGTCTTCTTTGGAGAAACGTCTTTTTAGGTCTTCTGCACATTTTTGGATTGGGTTGTTTGTTTTTTTGATAGTGAGCTGCATGAGCCACTTGTATATTTTGAAGATTAATACTGTCAGTTGCTTCTTTTGCAAATATTTTCTCCAATTCTGAGGGTTGTCTTTTCGTTTTGTTTATGGTTTCCTTTGCTGTGCAAAAGCTTTTAAGTTTCATTAGGTCCCATTTGTTTTTGTTTTTATTTCCATTTCTTTAGGAGGTGTGTCAAAAGGATCTTGCTGTGATTTATGTCATAGAGCATTCTGCCTATGTTTTCCTCTAAGAGTTTTATAGTGTCTTGCCTTACATTTAGGTCTTTAATCCATTTTGAGTTTATTTTTGTGCATGGTGTTAGGGAGTGTTCTAATTTCATTCTTTTACATGTAGCTGTCCAGCTTTCCCAGCACCACTTATTGAAGAGGCTGTCTCTTCTCCATTGTATATTCTTGCCTCCTTTATCAAAAATAAGGTGACCATATGTGCGTGGGTTTATCTCTGGGCTTTCTATCCTGTTCCATTGATCTATATTTCTGTTTCTGTGCCAGTACCATATTATCTTGATTACTGTAGCTTTGTAGTGTAGTCTGAAGTCTGGGAGCCTGATTCCTCCAGCTCTGTGAAACAGTTTATATTGGGTTAGTCAAAAAGTTCATTCTGGTTTTTCTGTAAGACGTTTTTCTGTAACATCTTACGGAAAAACTGGAACGAACTTTTTGGCCTAACCCAATATTTCTTTTCATCTAAGTTAATATACTTATTTTGTATGCTACCATAAAAAAATCCCACCCATATTATTTTTAGTCAAACAATAGAACAAATTACCGAAACATGTGAGACTTTAGTCTAAGTAGAAAAATTAACTTCAATGTAGATTTTTAAAAAGTGTAAAATCTCAGTGTACAAAAATCTAGCATCTATAAACAAATTGCAATATGCCAAATATAAAACATTTAGATATAGCAATATTAATATTTTCATGCTTTCTTAAATGATATATTAGTTTTCTAGATATAAGGCATCTGTATTTTGACAGGATAGACACTGTTAATTCTTTTATTTCTTTACAGACAACCAAATATTGGCAAACTAAATCCAATAGCTATAAAAATAATTATACACCATGATCAAGTGGAATTTATTCCAGGTATGCAAGGCTGGTTCAACATTCAAAAATTAATTAACATAGTCCATTGCATCAACAGACTAAAGAAAAAAATCATATGGTCACATCAATAGATGCAGGAAATGCATTTGACCTATTGATTATAAAAACTCTCAGAAAAATAGGAATAGAATGTAATTTCCTGAACTTGATAAAGGACATCTCAAAAATCTACAAAGAACATCGTACTTAATGGTGAGAAAGTAGATACTTTCCCACTAAGATCAGGAACAAGGCAAACAGTTCTCTCTCACCATTCCTATACAACATAGAAGGAAGACAATTCAATAGAGAAAGGACAGTCTTTTCAACAAACAAATGGAGCTGGAACAACTGGGCATCCACACGCAAAATAATGAATCTAGACATACATGATACCCTTCAGAAAAATTAACTCAAATGGATACAGATATAAAAGTAAAATGTAAGCCTATAAAACTTGTAGGAGAAAAATATTTCTATTTCTTCTCTAACTCTCTTCCTTTCTTTATAGCTGGCCCTCTGTATCTAAGGTTGCATCCTCAGGATCATGTAGTACTGTGGTATGTATTTATCCTGCAGTTCTTCAGTTGTGTTCACTGTTATCAGATAGAAGCCCTATTGTGGTGGTAAAAAAAAAAAAAAAAAAAAAATGGAGGGAGGCGGCACATTGCAGAGTCGTATGATTAGACCTCGTTGTGAGCTGCAACTTTCATAGGTGTTTCTCATAGTGGAGTCCCCACTCCCACACTCTTAGGTCACAAAGGAAGGCTAGAAGGAGTTGGAGTTATGGAGGTGGAGCTGGAGTTCCTTACTCCGAGGTCTGTTAGGCTCTGGTAAAACTCCAGTGGGTTAGGCTCTGGAAGAATAATTCCCCTGAGGCAATTATTGTTAAGAGGACAAGATGCTCTGGGTGTATTTCAGATTGACTAATGTCTTCCTCTCCCTGCCAGAAGCGGAAACATGATACAAGAGAAGATTTTTCTGAGATCTTTACTTTGAGAACCTGGTGGGGCTTCTGGGGGTAAAACTCACAAACATATGTGTGTGGGGGGGATGGGAGGGGGAACAATTTGACTGGCTTCTCCTTATAGTTTTTAACTCTCAAATCTGTCCACACTGAGCTTCCCAAAATTTCATCAAATATAGTTTAAGTGTTCCCATCCTGGTACTAGTTCCTGCAGACGATTTTGCTCCTGGGCTTCTGCTCTGATTAACTGTCTGTCTCTCCAATTTTGGAGACAGCAGTGTGCCCTGCCACCTCAATTTTCTGCTAAAAAAAAGTAGTATTGAGTTTTAGTTTGTTCTTGCGAGGATGAGAGTTATGGCTTCCAAGCTGCTTACACTCTGGTTTGGAAACTAGAAGGGTTTTCCCCTTTACTTTTAAACCAAACAAAACCTAACAACCCAACAAGCAGGACATTTCTTTGGCTCCGTATTCACTCCAAATGTTCTGTTTTCTACATTTACTTCCTCATTTGATTCACCATCTTCTGCCTGTTATCTGCTTCCATATGGCCTCAATCCCCACCCTAAAGTTCAACTGTTCCTGCCAAAGTCACACTTTCCTGATTGCTAAACCTATTACAAAGGTTTTTCAGGTCTTGTATTAGTCAACTTACACATACCATTTAAAAATATGGACTGTTTTCTTGAAATATGCTTTCTTTGGTTTCTCAAATACCATTTACTTTTCTTCTCCTCTACCTTTTCTCGATCCCTTTTATCAGGTCTTGGTTTTAGTTTGCTTATCTCATAATTTGTCACCAGTCCTGGAGGCTTTGTTCTAAGATGTTTTATTTTACAAATTTACTGTAGATGACCTCACACCCTCCTAAAGAATTATTTACTAAAACTTCCTCTCCCAAATTGCAAATCAGTTTCTCCACTTGTGTTTCTTATCACAGAGAACATTACCAGCCACTCATTTGCCTTAGTTGATAATATAAAATTAATTCATCCTTTTTAAGTGTCACAAGAATTTACATATATATAAGTAAAAATAAATATATTTTATAAGATATGTATATTTTATATAAATATCATATAGATGCAGCTTCTTATCATAGATGCAATGATACATACAATATACAAAAAGCTATAACATATTCAAGTTTTTGATTGCTAAATTCACTTAAATACTTCAGATCCTCCAAATAATGTGCATCCATGGGCATAAATATCACTTCTTTCTTTATATGTATTATGTTATAGAATGTATTGCCAATAATTTACATAAGTAATAACATATGGACACAAAGAATGGAACAGCAAAAAGTAAAATTCAGAGAAAAGTAATAACAGAACTGCATAATGAAACTTTTAATGTTAAGCCAAACCTCTATAGTAATAAATCACAAATCATGCACATATTCTTCATGATATACACTTCCTTAGAGAAGTAAAGCCCAATTTTGGCTTTGCAGGCACAATTCAAATATTAAAATCTAGTTTCTATTTTTCTGTAGGGAAAAATCCTTTTATAAATCTGAGACATGTTTTTGCATAGAATACAAAATGGGACCCTAATGTAGCATGCAACCTGGTGGATTTGACATACTTTTATCAACAAAATTTGCATTCTTTCTTTCTAAAAAAGGTAAGTGTCATAGTCTTTTCCTACAGGCTATATTTGAATTCCTCCTGGATTGAAATAATCCAAGACAGAGAGACTAACAACAGAGACAAAGTTACCAGTTATATATTTCATTGTGAAAATATTTACTGTAAGTGTAAATTGTAAAAGTAATCACGTTAATTACCTTAGTTTATCCCTCTAACAAGCCTGATGATTTGGTTTCCCCTTGTATCAGTATGCCTACCTGAATGTTCTTTTTCTTCATTCTAACTCAAGATGAAGAAAATTTGAAGAGCTGTGACAGGTCCTTTGCCTTGAAGAGTTTCTGAACACTACCGGTCTCATGAGTCAGATCCTCCATATGATGATGCCATATTTTCCCAGGAAACACACAAACACTTTAAAACTCTATTACAGTATTCAATATTACCTTGAAGACACTTTGAGCAGAAACATAGTTGGGTTTTGGTGGTGAGTAGGGATAGAGAACATTGAAATCTTTCCTGCAGTAAATGCAGAATTCATTTTTAGAAGTCCACTGACAGTGGTGGGGAGAATAGTTTCAGGAAGAAGCTATTGAAATCAGGATTCCAGGCGAGACTACTGAAATCATAGCAGTGTAAATGGGAAACATCCTTTAGAAATATTCTTAAGGGATAGCAATGTGGTGACTTTACAAAGTAGAATTTGGAGGTGCAAGAAAGAGAGGAGTCAAGAATGATTCACAGCCTCTTTTCCAGCTGGAAACATAGAGTGAGTTAAAGAGAGTTAAAGGAAGATCCTAGCTGTGCCAGTTACAGTGAAGTTAAAAACAATTTAATTTTACAAATAGCTCACGCAGCTCAGTATCAAAAAAAAAAACAAACAACCTAATCAAAAAATGGGCAGAAGACCTAAAAAGATGTTTCTCTAAAGAAGACATACAGATGGCCAAGAGGCACATGAAAAGATGCTTGACATCACTAATTATCAGAGAACAGAAAATCAAAACTACTGGCCATATATCCAGAGAAAAACATAGTTCAAAAGCATACATGCACCCCAATGTTCATTGCAGCTCTGTTTACAATAGCCAGGACATGGAAGCAACTTAAACGTCCATTGACAGATGAATGGATAAAGAAGACATGGTACATACATACAATGGAATATTACTCAGCCATTAAAAAGAATGAAATAATGCCATTTGCAGCAACATGGATGGACTTGGAGATTATCATATTAAGTGAAGTAAGTCAGACAGAGAAAGACAAATATGATACTACTTGTATGCAGAATCTAAAAAAATGATACAAATGAACATTTACAAAACAGAAACAGACTCACAGACTTAGGGAATGAACTTATGGTTACCAGGGGGGAGGGTGGGAGGGAGGGATAGATTGGGAGCTTGGGATTGACATGTACACACTGCTATATTTAAAATAGATAACTAACAAGCACCTACTGTATAGCACAGGGAACTCTGCTCAATACTCTAATAACCTAAAAGAATTTGAAAAAGAAGAGATACATATATATGTACAACTGAATCACTTTGCTGTACTGTACACCTGAACCTAACACAACATTGTTAATCAACTGTACTCTAATATAAAATAAAAATTTTTAAAAAGACCTTAATTTTGTACAACTGAAGGCTGACCTAGTAGAAATTTGCCCAGAAGGTAATTTTTTAAAAATAGGTGGATTTATGTGACAAAGAAAAGATAAGCACTATTCTGAGGAATATAGGTAAATGTTCTGAAATGGATCAGATGGCTAGAATGGGAACTTATGAAACCTAGCAACTTTGGTGGACTTGCGGAATACACGCTGACATTTATCACAAGGATGCAGGTATGTGTGGTGTGAGCTGAAAGGTCTAAAAGTTGCTGCAGCACCTTTGTTTCCTCAAATATTCAACAACACGTTGTTAAGGTCAACAAAGCTTCAGGTGGGCATTGTGAAATCACAAATTTCACGGAGTTACCCAAAGCTGAGGTCAGCAAATTAACTGATCTACAAGTGTGGTTATGGGAAAATCAATTAAAAGAAAATTAGCCTGAAATTAATTTTAAGTGTGCCACCCAAGACTCTCTCGGTAGACCAACAGCAAAATCTGATTTATTTTTTATTTTATCTTTATAATGAGCAATTTTTTATTTGATATGATTATATGCTAATTAATAAAATTAATATAATTATTTTTATGTTATAATGCCCTGATTGCCTAAGACAATGAGCTATTCTATAACCATGACTTCAATACATTAATTAAACATTTTATTTCAAATATATAATGTAAAAATTTATTTTCATTAGCATTTTCAAAAGATGTTACTTTCTAAAGCATTTGGCTACTAGCATTTGGTAATATGAAAATGGCATTCATAGCTTCCTCTTTTATTTTTAATTAGATTTTAAAATTTTTAAATTACATAAGTTCTAAAATGAAATTATTTGGAACCTCTTACCCTAGGAATTAGTCTCTTTACAAAGACATATTTCTCTTCCATAGATTGCTGTAATAGATTTTGAAATCTCTGCCTTACTTTAAAAAAAAAATGCTTATAAAGGAAAGATGTGAGACTATGTGTTTAACTACACAAATATAAAGGACAAATCACTGAACATCAGCAAGCCGTCATTCTAGAGAATAATAAAATAAACAAATGAGACTCCTAAGTTAATAAAAATGTCACATTATTAAGTTTGATGGCAGTGTAGATAAGAAGTACACATGATCAATTTCTATTTTAGTCTTAAACCTCATTATTGTTTATTAAGGTGTCAAATCAACATGTTTCTTGTTTGCTTTGCATGCAACTCATGAGTATTGACAGTTTTAAAATGCCCTAAAGGACTGGGCAGGTTACTGAAATAATTTTCTTATGATATATTAATATAACTGATAAAATGTTCAGAGGATTTTTGGTGATCTGACTCTACTGATACTTCACCCTCCTCAAGTTGAAGATATGGCTTTGCTAGGACCAGGCCTGTGCTTCAAGAATTTGTTATCGGGGCTTCCCTGGTGGCGCAGTGCTTGAGAATCTGCCTGCTAATGCAGGGGACATGGGTTCGAGCCCTGGTCTGGGAAGATCCCACATGCCACGGAGCAACTAGGCCCGTGAGCCACAACTACTGAGCCTGCGCGTCTGGAGCCTGTGCTCCGCAACAAGAGAAGCCACGATAGTGAGAGGCCTGCGCACCGTGATGAAGAGTGGCCCCCGCTTGCTGCAACTAGAGAAAGCCCTCTCACAGAAACGAAGAACCAACATAGCAATCAATCAATCAATCAATCAATTAAAAAAAAAAAAAAAAGAATTTGTTATCTACAGCCACCCAAATGGGATTTCACAAATTACTGGAAACCCAGAAGGTCATTCCAGCCTTACACTGTGAATGGCTTAACAATTTTGCCTTTTCAAATGAGTAAGAAAAGCAAAGCTTGCCAACCCTCAAATATGTTTAATGGCCTGGAGCAAATAATCTATGTTAATGGTATTTAACATTTCTTTAGTAAATATTGACTCATTCATTTATTATATAAATTTTAAAACATTAATTGAGCTCCTAGTACACATACCGTGGCTCAAGCTGGCACCCTTTCCTCTAGGAGAGAATTTCAATGTGGAAACAGTCACGTAATTGTATACACACTATAATAGAGGCAGTTATTGAGAAAAAGAAAGAGGAACACTTAAATTTCTAGGAGATCATAAGGGAGTTCTTCCAAGAAAATGACATCTATATTGGATAATAAAATACAGCTAAACTGTTTATTTTCAATATAATTCAATATTTTCTCCTAATTAATTTATATCTTTTTAAAGGTATAAATGGGTTTATTAATTTCCATTTTTGATTACTCAGGAGATGATTACTCATGGAACATGAATGCAGATTGTGGGAGTGGATTAAACTTCTCCAAAACCTGGGCTTCACAGGGATGATGTCCTATCAAGGGCAAGAACTTCTAGAAAATGGGTGAGAAAACAGAGGGCTTCTGAGCAAGAGGAAACACCGAATGTCAGAAAGATGGCAAGAACCACCTGTGGGTCATATTGAACATACCCCTTCAACCAAAACTATACCCTAGATCTTCATCAAATTCATATCTAGAGTGGGATTATATTTCCTGGCCAAAAAATGACAAAGTTTCATATCTGGGTCTGTTGAGCTGTGGACTCAAAAAGAGCTGTCCAATAAGCACCACATTTTTCTGAAACTTTGAGAAGAGTAAAAGCCTTATCCACATCGTGAAATCATTGATTTGGAATAAGTTTACCTAATTATGAGGGAGCACAACATTTCTAAATGATGTGTTATAAGTTGGGTTACCTTGTCACATCCTTTGACATAAGGTTCTTATCATATAAAGTCATTATCAATGAAGTGAATCAACAGTGCATTTCCCCACTGATTTCCAAACCACTAGACTCAATCTAACCATAGCATAAGAACTCGGGAGCAGATGTTCAGATAGAAAGTCCATAGTATGCAGTGTAATGTGTCTTAACTAGAGAGAACAAGACTTTGTAAATTGTCTCTTGAAATTGCATTGTAGACATAATTACTGAACGTAGTGTTTTAAGAAAGTGTAGTCCTTTCTGGAAGGGAAAAGAGGTAATAATATAATTAGCTACTTAATTCAAAATAGATTATTGAGCACTTAGTATGTACCAGCCACTCTTCTACGTGCTAGGAATACATTGCTGAATGAAACTGGCAAAAATCCCTATCTGTCTACATGGAGCTAATATTCCAGTGGGAGGAAACAGAAAATAAAAAGTGATGCCCTGGAAGCCAAGTGATCTACGTTTCTAGGAAGAACCACTTGCCTACCATGTTAAATGATGTTAATGGTTCAAGCAAGGTTAAGACTGAAAGTTCACCATTCATAGCTTCATGGTGGTCATAGTGACCACGGAAAGACCATTTTCAGAGGAGGGTTTAGAAAAATCTCAAGAGAAGATTTAGGAAAGAATGGAAGAAGAAAGTTTGGTGACAGAGTGAGTGGGCAACGTTTTAGGAGCATTACTGCAAAAGGGAGCAAATAAATAAATCAAAAGCTTGAGAGTCAACGGAGGTTAAAAAAAAAAAGCATTTTTCTTGTAATAAGAGAGAAAATACATTATTTGTATGCTGATTCACATGGTCAAGTAGAGAAGGAAAAAATGACGAAGGAAAAGGGGAGAACTACTTGAGTAACGTTCTTAACTTGGCATCACTGGATAAGACTCATTCACAAATAAAAGGGATGGTCATAAATTCGAAGTAGCAACAGTTCAACTATAGTCATAAGAAGAAAGGTAGGTGGGTAGTTTTGTAAGGTGGCTAATGGACATGCTCTTTTAATTGTGTCAATTTTCTCCTTGAAGTAGAAAGCAAGGTCATCAATTGAGAGTAATGATTGGGGAGTGATGTACAGGTTTTAGAAGAGAGGAGAAGAGTAAGATAATCAGGAGAGTGGAGAGGCAAAGGATTAGAGAATTAAGCCATGGTTGTCTTGCAATGCCAATGATCCTGAGATGTTCATGGTAACATATTTAAATAGAAAGAACTCTGATTTTTTTTTTAAGTTATTGTTCAGCCAAACTCAGCTGCATGGACACAGGTGTGGGCTAGGCAGAACACTGGACTTATCCAAAGTTGTCACTTTGTTGAGGGAGTGCCATGAAGTCAGATTGGAGGAGGGAATGGAGAGTAGATTCAAGAAAAATGGTTTTAACAATTGATCATTCTTAGCATATTTGGGTGGATTTTATTTAATCTGTGGCTGGTTGTCAAGCAAGAATTGAATTTCTGTAGGGAGAAAAGAAACCAAAGGCATTTGTGGGAACTGGAGAAAGGATTTTGAGCAGCGGTTACTATACGATGCTGAAACGTTACCAAAAAACCAGGCACTGGAGGAAGAGATTTGAGTGAGTTAATGCTGTGTTAGGAATTACATATGATCTCAAAACAGTAAATTAGGGTAGAATTTGTGACAGCATCTGAATGGGTATATGGTAATTTAGATAGAAGACAGTGTATTATTTATCTTAAGGTCTTTTGTTAACAGGAATATAAAAGCATACTTATTCCATGGATCATAGGGGCGATATTTAGGTCATCCAAGCAATTTGCAAAACTGGCAAAATTGGTCTATCTACATCTAATCATTTCAGGAGTGGCTAATTAGAACTATTTCTGGAAAAGCTACACAAGAGACATGATTCTCCCATCTAGCCCTCATCTCTCCCTTCCCACAATGCTTGCCCTTAATGAAGAAGAAAATTAAAGGAGAATTAATTCCCTCTACTCGAATGAGTCATGGCACATGCTTGAGGGAATATGGATACTGGAAGAACAAGCTAAATATTGTGAGTAAAGGTGATACAGGTACAGGTGAATCACCTGAGGATAGAAATAGGCAGTCCCGATTCCCCTTTTAAGAAGTGTCATCCAGACCAAATTTGGAATTCAGATTGAATAAGCTTTCTAATACATTATTTTTCCTATAAGAACAGGAGTTATCATAAAAATAACTCAGTGTTATTACCCCTTCATGTCAAAAAGATCATATACATACAGGGTAGATTTCAGGGAAAAAAATCAAGGAAATAATTGTAATTTGCTGAGGTTAGAATTTGTTTTTTCTGCAGCAAGAACAATATTAATGCTTTTACAGGTGATGCTATTGAGATCAAGAAAGCAAATAAATTTATAGGGCCACAAAGTAAGTGGATGAGTCTGAATTCAATCTCACATAATAGAGTTTGCCCTCTTAGGTTGAGTTCTAAGGAAGAAAATATTAACCTGGTCCCTTAGAATGTACCATTTAAGTGAGGCAGGAGTGAAGTGCAGAGCAAATCTGACCTCTTGAGTATAAAGGTGCATGAATACTGATTTCCTTCCTTTAGAAGGCACAGGCTCTGGGGAGGGATCCTAAGAAAGCCAGGCTCCCATCTGAAGATGTTACTGCACAGCCAGTCGGAGCTTCAGACACTTGATGGGGCTTCTCTGAGAGAATGAAAGAACTATGACAGAAACCTTAAACTCAGAATTCATTCTGACTGCCAAGCCACATTTAATAATAATACTGCTTTTTGTATCTGACCCTGCACATTCCTTAATTACTAAGATATTCCTAAACGCTTCTTGTGATGCAGAACAAGCACTTACTGGCTATGCTAATATATGAGGTGAAATGACAGGAACTAGTGCTCCAGAAGAAGGACTAGAGCATTTCAATTTACAAAAGGTAAGAGGTCAAGACAAGACAGAGTCTCCAAGAAGGAAATTAGGGAAGGGAAGGTTTTTCCCAATTCTTCAGGAAAAAAAGAATCTAATCCTTAGGGGGAGAAACGATAAGCAGGATGAATGGACTTCTAAGATTGAAGTATCTGGATTATACAAATAAATACATATTATATGTTTTCTTCTTACTTCTTACTACTTGCAGTAGAGCACAATTCTTACTAAAATCCCAACACTATTTTTTGTAGGTGTAGATAATTTAGTTCCTTATTTTAAAAGAAAAAGCAAAGGAACCAAAACAATTTTGAAAAAGAAGAATAAATTGGAAGAATTATAGTATCTGATTTTAAGACTTAACCTAGGGCTTTCCTGGTGGCACAGTGGTTGAGAATCTGCCTGCCAATGCAGGGAACACGGGTTCGAGCCCTGGTCTGGGAAGATCCCACATGCCACGGAGCAACTAGGCCCGTGAGCCACAATTACTGAGCCTGCGCGTCTGGAGCCTGTGCTCCGCAACAAGAGAGGCCGCGATAGCGAGAGGCCCGCGAACCGCGATGAAGAGTGGCCCCCGCTTGCCACAACTAGACAAAGCCCTAGCACAGAAACGAAGACCCAACGCAGCCATAAATAAATAAATTAATTAATTTAAAAAAAAAAAAAAAAGACTTAACCTATAGCTCCAGTTAAAAAGAAAGTAGTATTGGCAGGGTAATAGACACATGGATTAAAGGAATAGAATAAAGAAGCCAGAAATCGACCCACCCACAAACAGTCAACTAATTTTAGACAAATGTGCCAAAGCAAATAAATGGAATAAGAATGATCTTATCAACAAATGATATTGGATATTTGCAAACAGCAATAAATGAAACTCAATCTAAATTTCACATCTTATTCAAAGCTTACTCAAATGCATAATAGATTTAAATGGAAAACAAAACAAACATTTAGAAGAAAATATAAAAGAAAGCCAATGGTACCTAAGACAAGGTGAAAAAATATTCACGACACCAAAGAGTCATGATCAAGAAAATTTTTAAAGTATATAAATTGACTTACTTAAAAGGTTTTCTTCTTTATAAAGAACATGTTAAGTAGATTAAAAGACAAGACACGAACTGAGAGAAACTATTTGCAATTCATATACATGACAAATGATTTGGATCCATAATATGTATAAGTAACTCTCTGTATTAGGAATTGCTTAAACCTATAGATCAACTTGGAGAGAACTGACATTGTTACTCGTTTAAATCTTCTAATCCACAAACAAGATATGTCTCTCCATTTATTTAGATTTTCTTGAATTTCTTCCATTAGGCATAATAGTTTTTGACATTCAGTTACTGTACATATTTTGATATGCTTATGCCTACATATTTTATTTTTTAGAGTGAGTGATGACAAATGATGCTGTGTTTTCAAATTTGCTTTTCCCATGTACTTTTTTAGTATATAGAAAAAAATTGTTTTTAATGTGTCGACTCTGCGTCCTGCAACCTTGCTTAACTTACTTATTTGTCTAGGATTCTAGAATTCTTTTTGGTAGATTCATTGGTATTTTCTGTGTAGATAACCATGTCTTCTGCAAATACGGGCAATTTATTCTCTTACTCTCCAGTCTGTTAAACTTTTACTTCCTTTTTAAATATTATTATTGCTCTAGCAATACAAACATTTATTGCTGTAAATTTTGGATTCAGCACCACTTTATCTCTATTTAACAGATTTGACATGTATTTTCATTGTCATTCAGTACCATATATTTTGGGGAATTTTTTAAACATCCTCTTTCACTTATGAATTACTTAGAAGTTTATTTTTTTAATTTACAATGATTTGTAGAGATGTTTTATCTTTCCATTATTGATTACTGAAGTACAGTTGTTTTGTTCATGTACACATACATAACATTTAGTTATGTCTTCTTGGTGAACTGATCATTTTATCTTCATGTAATGACCTTACTGTCTGTTTGCTCTGAAGTCTACTTTCTCTGACACTAATATAACCATTCAACTTTAATTATTGTTTGCCTTTGTTTATGGAGTTACATGACCATGTTGAAAGCAACCTGAGTGTAAATTATTTTATATTTCCTTGAGTAGTGATCAAAAAAATTGACCTTACAAGTTTACTTTTTTCATCTCTCTAAGGGCTAGCACATTGATCCGCATCCATGTCAAATCATCACGATGCTGTCAAAAGAAGAGAATTGTAATTGAAGCAAATCTACTCATTTGCTTAGTATATGAGGAACCATTTCCAATGTAATAATAATGCCATCTAACCCTTGATACTTGAAATTTCAAAATGTAGATGTGGAAGAGATTATAGACACTTAAGAAAGGGTAATCAAACTAAAGAGACTATGTTAAATGTTACATTCATTGTCACTCAAAATATGACCATAATAGCTATATTATCAAATTTCGGTTTTTAAATAAAGTTTTATGCAGCCCTCTGAAATTCTCAACTCTCATTTTAACATAGTCTATTTTCTTTCTGCTCTTTTTCAGTTCTTCTTTTCTGTCTGTATCCAGAATGCTCAAGCTGTCCCATCATCTCCTAGCACCATTATCCAACTGATACAACAGGCTGATACAACACCATTCCCTAATGATAAATAAAGACCAGGTAAGGAAGAGTAAAAGTCTTCAATTTGTAAATGATCATTAATACAATATGATTAACCATAGAGGAACTAGGCTCTATACAAGTACATATTCATGTAAGGGTATAAAATTTTTTTGTTTTGTTTTTGGTATTCATTCACATCAGCTTTATTTTTAGCCAAGAAACAGTCTGAATTCTATCATTTTTCCAGAAAAGCAACTTCCTTTCCAAATTCAGTTTGTATAGTGTTACAGGCAAAGGTCAGACATTATGTCTCCTCCAACCTACTGCAATATACGGTCTACTGTAATTCTATATTTCTAATGTAAATATCATCAATTTAAATAACTACATAATTTTAATTTTCACAAATCTTTTTGTCATTGATATTATGCTGAATTGGCAAAACTAAGCAGTTCTATCTTGGCAATATATATTGTATCTTGAAGATTAGGAAATGTTAAACCAGAAGACAGCTCAACATATCACCTTAACCAGCTCTGGGCTTTGAGGCAGTGGAAGTGAACATTGTAGTTGATCCCCTAAATTCAAACCATTCTAAACGGTTATAAAATAAAATAATTTAGGGTACCCCTGTTCTGTCTGGACCTTGATTATTGAGAGTCATTTATCATTATCTGATTCTGATGTCCCTTGATAGGTTTTTGTTTCTTTGTTTTCTTTTCTGCTTTGTTTTGTATTTTGTGGAGAATGAGGGACTAATATTATCATTTAATGATAATATTAAAGGATATTAATATTATTCTTCTGTCAGCCGAGCCTGGTCCAGGAATAGACACACAGTCCAACCCAGTAAATGAGATATAAGACACTGTCCTCAGTACCAAAAAAAATTATAGTGCTAGGGTCTGAATGTTTATGTACCCCTAAAATTCATAGGATAAAATCTTACCACCCAAGGTCATAATATTAGGAGGTAAAGCCTTTGGAAAGTGATTAGGACATTAGGGTGATGTCTTTATAAAAAGGCTCAAGAGCACTCCCTTCCCCCTTCTACCATGTGAGGATACAGCAAGAAGGTGCCATATATATAGGAACAAGGAAATGGACTTCACCAGGCACCCAATCTGCCCATCTTCATCTTGGACTTCCCTGCTTCCAGAACTATGAGAAATAAATTTGTGTTGTTTATAATCCGCCCAGCTTATGATAGTTTGTTATAGCAGGTCTAAATGGACTAAGACAAAGAGTCTTAAAAACCATGAACAAGAAACTTGGGCCTGTCTCATCCCAGTAAACCTCCCATAACTATGAGGAGAAGGAGACTTGGCACAAAGCCAGCACTGTAGATGGCAACACAGAAATATGCCAAGAGCTGGATCCCTAAAGATGTAACATGGACCAGTCGTAGAGTCAGTCATCACGCTAGATTTTCTCTCTTGTGAGACAAAACATGCTTAGTTTTTAAGATAATTTTTTGCTGTTTTCTGTTCCATTTAGTTAAAATAATCCTAACAGATATAGAAGTTCACAACTTTAGGAGAGATATTGCAGGGAACAACTTGAGAACACATGCTAGTACATAAAAATGTGACAGATTGAAAATATCAAATTTTCAAATTTATAGTATTGATATTTGTGACATGCTTCCTATGGGATATAAAAAGAGGAGGGTACAGATGCCTAGGAATAACTGTGAAAATCTGAAGCTGATAGGGTTGAGGTGAAAAGCAGGAGAAGGCAGGATTGGGATGAGAAGTGAAGCGCTGTAAGATTTCAGGATGCGATGGAGCACATGTCAAGTATAGAAAAGACAGTAGAACAAAATGTAAGGACAGAAAACAATCATGAGAAATTGCCCCTAGCACTGAGATCATGGATACTGATGGGATGTACTATATATTTTAGAATACATTGTATATTTTCCCCCAAAATTAGCATTTACATAAATAATGTGGATATAATCCAAATCTTACAATTATACATTATTTTTATTCTATGCTTATATGTAATGCAGTAGTGTCCACAGTCCTTATATGAGATATAGAAATTATTTTTCCATTTTGTGTTCTCTGATTTGCACACAAAATATCTGGGGAGTCAAAATTTACTTATTTCTGATGAAAAGGAGAATCATGGACTTTTTTTATATCCACATGTACAGCTCAAAACATAAAATACACATAAGACACAGAATGGAAATCACCAGAAATAATTCTAAGATAAAGATATTATTTTTAATTACAAGTTATTGTAAGAAATATAGTTGATGAAATGTTTTGCTTTTCATTATATATCTTTTTGTCCTCTTACAGTTAACCATTTAATATTATATTTTATTCTGTATTATCCTCAACAATTTGAAGGGAAAAATTAAGTGAAATTATACCAAGGATCTCAAAATAAAAATCAAAAAGTAAAAGGAATCTTTTTCTTGAATGGAAAGGAAGACAGAATTATGCCTACAGATAACACACACTAATGAGCTCCTACTCTGTTTGTCATTGTCCAAGCCTGCCACTCGATTATGGCTCCACAGACACATAATTGCAGTAATTCTCTGGCAAATCCTGATGAGGAAGTTATCTTTATCCAGAGCTCTAGTGAGCATATCATATTAGAATTAATGCAGACAATGACATTTATGTCTCAGTTCTCACTTCTCTAATAATTACCATTCTGAGTTTGTACTTCAAGTAACAGATAAATAAGGTTAATTTAGGAGGACATAAAGAATCATTCTGAAGTGTTCTTTTTTCCCCTGATAATAACTAATATTACTATCTATACAGCTCTGGTTAACTAGCATCCCTATTATTTCTCTTTACAATCACTAGCAATGGTCCACTTTGATTCTCTCTAGTGAGAGTTCCTTTTCTTACAAACTTAACCCTATTTGTATCTCTGTACTTTTTCATATGCCGCTGCATACAAGGACCTTCCAAGAACTCAAGAATCACCTTTCGAATACTCTATTAATCAGCATTGCTTTAAACATCAGGCTATGTCAAGTGCTGATCTGTGCTCCCACAGAATACTGTATGTGTGTGTATGTGTATGTATATATATATATATATATACATATATATCTATCTGCATTGCTCACTGTATTATATTGGAAATAATCCCTTTGTGTCTTTTTCCTCTACTACATTTGAATTTCTTTAATAATAGAGATTATATATTATTAAATTCTGTATTTTTCAAACTTTTCCTCAACAGTCTGGTTACCTTAGGAAAATCGCAAGCAGTATGTTGGGATACCTGAAAATAAGCCTGGAGAGATAAACAAGAAAACAATACGGGGACTTCAAATTTCAAATTATGGAATTCCTTAGATGTTAAGTAAACATCCTCTTTTCTTATACTTATCACTTTATTTTAATTATCTAGACTTTGGCAAAGAATGTGAAACTAATTTAACCTTTATGAAAATTCTGTTCTGTGTTGAACACAGAATAGACTTATGCTCAAGTGAAAATGGGAGGTTATAAATATATTGTTCCAGAAACAACTTAAATGTACCCCAATGTTCATTGTAGCTCTATTTACAATAGCCAAGACATGGAAACAACCTAACTGCCCATCAACAGATGAATGGATAAAGATGTGGTACATATACGCAATGGAATTTTTTTTTAACATCTTTATTGGAGTATAATTGCTTTACAATGGTGTGTTAGTTTCTGCTTTACAACAAAGTGAATCAGTTATATATATACATATATCCCCACATCTCTTACCTCTTGTGTCTCCCTCCCTCCCACCCTCCCTATCCCACCCCTCTAGGTGGTCACAAAGCACTGAGCTGATCTCCCTGTGCAATGTGGCTGCTTCCCACTAGCTATCTATTTTACATTTGATAGTGTATATATGTCCATGTCACTCTCTCACTTTGTCCCAGCTTACCCTTCCTCCTCCCCGTATCCTCAAGTCCATTCTCCAGTAGGTCTGCATCTTCATTCCCGTCTTGCCCCTAGGTTCTTCATGATATTTTGTTTTTGTTTTTGTTTTTTAGATTCCATATATATGTGTTAGAATATGGTATTTGTTTTTCTCTTTCTGACTTACTTCACTCTGTATGACAGACTCTATGTCCATCCACCTCACTACAAATAACTCAATTTCATTTCCTTTTAGGGTTGAGTAATATTCCATTGTATATATGTGCCACCTCTTCTTTATCCATTCATCTGTTGATGGACACTTAGGTTGCTTCCATGTCCTGGCTATTGTAAATAGAGCTGCAATGAACATTGTGGTACATGACTCTTTTTGAATTATGGTTTTCTCAGGGTATATGCCCAGTAGTGGGATTGCTGGGTCGTATGGTAGTTCTATTTTTAGTTTTTTAAGCAACCTCCATACTGTTCTCCATAGTGGCTGTATCAATTTACATTCCCACCAGCAGTGCAAGAGGGTTCCCTTTTCTCCACACCCTCTCCAGCGTTTATTGTTTGTAGATTTTTTGATGATGGCCATTCTGACCGGTGTGAGATGATATCTCATTTATACAATGGAATATTACTCAGCCATAAAAAAGAACAAAATACTGCCATTTGCAGTGACATGGATGGACCTAGAGATAGTCATAACAGAGTGAAGTAAGTCAGACAGAGAAAGACAAATATCATATGATATCACTTATATATGGAATGTAAAAAAATGGTACAAATGAACTTACTTACAAAACAGAGTCACAGATGTAGAAAACAAACTTATGGTTACCAAGGGGGAAGGGGGGGGAGGGATTAATTGGGAGACTGGGATTGACAGAGACACACTACTATGTATAAAATAGATAACTAATAAGAACCTACTCTATAGCACAGGGAACTCTACTCAATACTCTGTAATGACTTATACGGGAAAAGAATCTAAAAAAGAGCAGGTATATGTATACCGTATGACTCATTCACTTTGCTGTACAGCAGAAACTAACACAACATTGTAAATCAACTATGCTCCAATAACAATAATAAAAAATGATATAATTTGACCTTGTATTTAGTTTCTTTGAAAGATATAATTATCTTCATGAAATATGGCTAAGTAAAATATTTCTCTAGGAATACATTAGAAAATATTGAAGACTGAGAAAAAAAATAACACATAGAGACAAAGACACACCCCCCCACATAGATATTAGAGAATTTATTAGCATTTCCTTCAAATAGTATTAGATGTATTTTTAATACTAAAAGTATGCTAGTAGTTTGTGTTTGATGTCAGTGAATATGGTGGAGTAGGTAGTTCCAAGGGGCTATCTGTCTAAAAACACAGTAGACTCTTGAAAAAAGTCAAAGGTTTATAGCAACAAAATAAACACTGAATCAAGAAGGCAACTTAAAAACAGATGGAGAGCTCTGAAGTATTTTTACTTGCCTTTGTCCTACCTCCCTCTGCCTCAACAATGGCCTTGAAATGACAACCCATGTTCCCAGTATGGAATTCTGGTCCCTGGCTCCAGAGGGAGCAAAGCTGACCTCGTTCTCTAATAGTTATTTTTGTCTGTTTTAATCTGTCTAATGGCTAGCTGAAGGACTGACAAAAGCATTTGCCTCTGTTGCCTCTGTCTCACCTAATCCAGAAATTTCTCAGGGCAGAAAAGTGGCTACACAGAGGGCATTCCTCAAAAATTTTAAAAGGCAAATGAAAAACCCATTGCTGTCTAGAGCAAATACAATTTGAGGGAAAATAATAGACTGCCAGAAGCTTGAGAGAAAATTTTGTGGAGAAAAAGTATTTGAAGAATTATGGCATTGAAAATCTCACATGAATATTGGGGAATACAGAAAGTTATGTACATGCCCAGAGCAGGATGTGTGTTCAAAAAAAACAACTGGGAAGACCCTAAGCTTTTACCTTAGACTGATCTTTAGACTCTGCACAGCAGGAAGTAAAGACTAAGGAAAGTTTGTAACTACTCAGCTAAGTGTTAAAGGAATGTTAAAATACAGAGCCAATGTGCAAAGAGTCAGAATTTTTGGTTCTGTTTTTGGCTCCAAGCATTCAAAGAAATCTGTCAACATTACCTAATCAAAAGATAAAAGAGAGACTGCAGAGACCACACATATCAATGAATACAGAATAGTTTTAGATTTCAGAATATAGAATTGTTTAGAATAGTCACTAAACAACCAACCAATTACAAAGCAGAGAAAGCAAGAACAACAAATTTCAAGGTGGCAGAAGAATCTGATTCCTAGAATTAACAAGTCATAATATTCAAAATGTCCAAGTTTCAACAAAAAATTATGAATCATGTAAAAAAAAGTATGCCCAATCATAGGAAAATTAACCAAAACTCTCTGCGGAAGTACAGACATTGGACTTACTAGAAAAAGACTTTAAATTTACTGTTTTATATTCAAAGAGGTAAAAGAAATTATGGACAAACTAAAGGACACCATAAAAATAATGTCTCAAGAGACATAGGGTATCAGTAAAGACATAGAAATTATAAATAGGAACTAAACAAAAATTCTGGAGCTGGAAAGTACAAAATGTCCAAAGGGCTGTCCCCCTACCAACACAGTAAAAGTAAACAAAAACTCTTAGAATTAATTTTTTTAATTCTTGAAAAAAATCAAAGGCTTATAGCAACCAAATAAACACTGAATCAGGAAGGCAACTTAAAAATAGTTGGAGAGCTTTGAAGTACTTTTTAGTGAAATGAAAAATTCACTAGAGAGTTTCGACAGGATATTTAAGCAAGTTAGAAGAAAGAAATCAGTGTATGTAGAGAGAGATCAATTGCAGCTATACAGTCCGAGGAACAGAAAGAAAAACTAATAAACATAAAAAACAGTTAAGAGGCCTGTAAGACACCATCAAGTGTACCAACGTATGCAGAGTAGAAGTCCCAGTGGGAGAGGAGAAAGTGAGAAAATGACAGAGTATTTGAAGATATGATGGCTAAAAACTTCCCAAATTTGATGGAAGACATGACTCTACACAAACAGGAAATTCAATGAACTCCAAGAAGAATGAACCCAACAGTATCCACCCTGAGAAACACTATAATCGAACTGTCAAAAGCCAGAGACAAAGAGAGCACCCTGAAAGCAGCAGGAGAGGAGCTACTTATCACGAACAAGTTATTGACAACATTAAGTGTAAAATTCTCAGCAAAAATGACGGTGGCCAGACAGCTGTGGGGTGGCATTCTTAAATTGTTGAATAATAATAATAATAATAAAAATAACCTATTGAATTTCATATGTGACAAACTAAATTTCAAAATCAACAAGAAATTAAAACAGTTTATAGCACATGGAACTACACTCAATATCTTTTAATAACCCATAATGGAAAAAATCTGAAAAAAATATGTATATACACACACACATATACATACACACATATGTATATATGTGTGTGTGTGTGTGTGTGTGTGTGTGTATATATATATATATATATATATACACACACACACAACTGAATCACTTTGCTGTGCACCTAATTCTAACACAACATTGTAAGTCAACTATACTTCAATTAAAAAACAAATTCCCGATAAACAAAAATTGAGGGAGTTTGCTGTTTGCAGACCTACTCTATAAGAAATGCAAAAGGGAGCCTTTCAGGTGGAAATACAAGGACACTATACAGTAACTTGAAGCCATACAAAGAAATAAAGAAGACTGGCAGAGATAACTATGTAGGTTAATGCAAAATCAATTATTATTATATACTTTTTAAAAAATCCCACCGCTTATTCTTTTATGATTTAAAGGACAGATGCATAAAAATAGATATAAACTTATGCTAATGGGTACATAATGTATAAATATGTAATTTGTGATGACAACAAAAATATCAAGAGAGAAGTATGGAGCTGTATGAGAGCTGAGTATTTGTATACTACTGAAGCTAAGGTGGTATTAATCCAAATAACTTGTTATAAATTTAAGAAGTTAATTATAATCTGTAAGATAGCCACTAGAAAATAATTTTAAAATACATATAAAAGAAAATGAGAAACAAACAAATGTACATTATACAAATCAATTAAATACAAAAGGAGGCAGTAATTAAGGAATTGAAAAACAACAAAAAATATGATATATAGAAAATAGCAAAATGGCAGAAATATTTCCTTATCAGCGATTAGTTTAAATGTAGAGGATTAAAATCTCTAATATAAGGCAGAGATTGTTGAAATGAATTAAAAAAGACACATGGTCTAACTACTTGCTGTCTACAAGGGACACATATTTTATCTAAAGACACAAATAATTTGAAAGTAAAAGGATGGAAAACAATATTCCATACAAAGTTTTAGTAACTAAAAGACAGTTGGATGGGCTATACCAATATCATAAGAAATAGAATTTAACTCAAACATTGTTACAAGGGACAAAGAAGGACATCATATAATATATGGATAGAAGTGTCAATTTATCAAGAAGATATAACAATTATATATATGCACCTAACAACAGATAGATACCCAAGAATAGCAACTTTTCATTTTTGAATTTTGAAATTCCTTTTAGGCAACACTTATTTATATTTTGCCCATAATCCACTTATCTGAAAATAGAAATCTTATCTTTTTCTGAGTGATAAAAATCAATTTTTTTTGTTACATTTCTTAGTACTTTAAATATGATCAAACCACATCAAGAAAAAGTGGTGTGGTTGAGCATTTTTACAGAAAATGTGCCCCTGACACAAATTCATATGTTGAAGCCTTGTCTCCCATTGTGACTATATTTGGATATGCGACCTTTAAGGAGGTAATTAAAGTGCAATGAGGTCAAAAGGGCCCTAATCTAATAGTACTGATGTTCATATAAGAAGAGGAAGACACACCACCAGGAGCACGCACATCCAGAGAAAAGGCCATGTGTCAACACAGTAAGAAGGATCTGTAAGCCAAGGAGAGAGGTTATACCAGAAATCAACCCTGCCATCATTTTGATCTTGGATTTCCAGCCTCCAGAATTATGAGAAAATAGAGTTCTCTTGTGTAAGTCCCACAGTCTGTGGTATTTTGTTATAGGAGCCTTAGCAGATAAACACATGCATTCTGTCTTTAGTCCTCACATGGATAATATGTATCTCTTTATGGATAATATGTATCTCATACATAACTTCTTTATTAATATAATTAAGAATTTTTAAGAGGTTGATTGCCTAATTTAATTAAATGAAATTTCGTGTGTGTGTGACTTTCAGTCTGAATGTATAGCTTTGACTTACTGGAATCATGTATGGTATTGACATAAAATTTATTCCTTTCTAAAGAAAAATTTGGATGTAGATCATCATTCTCTTATGGCCATATGAAACATGCTTACTAATATTTTGTAAGAAAATACCTATCTTCATTCATAAATATGACTTACCTTAACTATTTTGGAGTGATCGAGCTTGGACTCAAGATTTCTTAAACTTAATTAAAGCCTTTTTCCATGCTCTGTAACTATTTTATAAAATGAGAATTGTTGTTTGTCATAGAAATAAAGAATTGTCCCATAAACTTAATTTGAACTTGACTAACTTAGAAGCAGTTATTTGGTACTTTTTTTATTTTTAATTTGATAACTATTTACTCTGAATATTGAGTAATTAAGTTATCTGTACTTCCTTGGATTGATTTTATGAATTTTTGGCTCTGCCTGAGTATAATTTGTTATAAGATTTTCAACTTCATTGACTTACCATTGCACATCTAAGTCATACACACACAAACACACGCACACACACACACATGCACACACACACACACACATTCTAGCTATCCCATTTTAGTTATTCTTTTTCTTTTTTCATCTTTGTTTAGATTTATCAGAGACCATTTTATCTTTTTTTAAACCTATCAGTTTAAAACTGTTTAATCAGTTTTACAGATTTGATTTCTTTTGTTTTTGGTGTATTAATTTCTATGACTTTACTTTTCATCTCATTAATTTAACTACGTTTCTTTTAATTATTTGAAGTAAATCATTAGTTAACTTTTTAAAAAAATTATTTTGTTTAATGTTTAACATACTTGGTCTCTTTATCTCTAGCTGAGCATAGTTTTAGTTCTATCACTTAGGTTTCAATTTTGATTTAACTATTATTTGGTATATATATTATTTTGTAGAGTTTTTTATTACCTTATTGGGGCTTATATTTTATACTTTTATTATTAAATTATTAGGTTTTTATTTATGTGTGTATATTTGTGTATTTGGGATGTACTGATATAACAGACAAATAATATTGCCTGAACAATGTACCTTATAGGAGCTTTTATCAGGTTTTCTCACTAACCTAAAATATAAAATTATACAAACATACTCATAGATACAACACCGGCACATATTTTATCACTAGTATTGTTTGTTATTTTGGTAGCTAAATATTGGCAATAGATGTCAGGGACCCATTTAGTTTCTGGAGACAGTGTTTACAAGACATCATAGTCACAGAGGTTGAAGCAATCCTTGGGTGGTTGAGGTCACTGGCATCTAGAGCTCTCGCTTGTAGGCATTATTTCCTAAAGTTAATGTGAGTTAGAGGAAAGACACATTTTCTATATTAATGCTATGGCTCTTGGCACCAACTACAGCCAAAAAAAAAAAAAAGTTAGATAGAATGCCTGTACTTTCTACTTCCTGGACTTCCTCCAAGTACATTTACACTTTCACGCAATCTCTAGAATAAAATAAATATTAATGACATGTAACAAAATTTTTTTTAAAAAGTGCCTCTGGAAACAACCTACCACACAAACAGGTATTTCCACCTTAATAGCCAAATCACCCCCAAATCATCTCATAATCATATGATATTATAAGAATTTAGGTTATATGATATTTTAATCATCTCCCAATGTTTTTAGACTTTCTCATAGAATTGAGTCTAATGTCAGTTGATCAATTTGACTTATGCAGAATGAGTCATTTATCAAGTCAGAGGAATCCAGACATGCAAGCTCAGTTTTGTATACCATTGACCAAAGGAGAGACCATATGGTAACTCAGGGCTGCACCAACACGCATTTAAGATATTTACTACTGTACCACAGATACATATTTTCATGTTAAAGAATGAAAATGG
The DNA here is from genome assembly GCF_965194825.1 of Balaenoptera physalus. Taxonomy (NCBI): domain Eukaryota; kingdom Metazoa; phylum Chordata; class Mammalia; order Artiodactyla; family Balaenopteridae; genus Balaenoptera; species Balaenoptera physalus. Next base: position 7,693,651 of record NC_138882.1, read on the forward strand.
TTAAAGAAGTCCCAGGCACATTCTATGATGGGTAGTCAACTAAAATTAAAACCACCTTGAAGAGAGTCCAATTCTTTAAACTTACCTTTTTTTAAGTTCATCAGTACTAAGGGAAAAACCTGATTGTGTCAATTTTCTGTTCTACAAGCATAGTACATTCCAAAATGTCTAACAGCAGATTTTGAGAAGGGCTGCAGAGATCAAGCTGTAAGCCAAAATCTTGCATCTGTATCATTTAATGATCATGGATTTGCTGTGGTGAGGAATGATTGCCTACTTACACTGCTAGATAGGTTTTCTTACTGTTTGAATATTAATCACAAAATTTCAGGCTGTACCTTTTTACCCAATCTACATCCAAGATAACTCTGGCTAAGTTTTTCCTTACTGTATTACAATAGTTTATAATATAATAGGTAGTCAGGTAGGGATTAAACGAATACCTGAAATTGGCAGCAGGAGCTAGAGAGTGGTTAAGAATTCTTCCAAAGTCTACCGTGTATCATCTTACACAACACCAATTGGTTAGGAACTTACAAAAGAACAATATTTTCAACAGTGTTAAAATAGAAAGTCGCTGTGTTTTACAAAAAGGAGCTATTATTAAAAGTCAGTAATTGAGAGGGCATAACACTCATTAATTTCATGGTGAGGGACTAAAACAGTGGCCAAGTATACTTAAATATAATGTCAAAACATTAACCATTTAATATTTCACATAATTTCATTATCCCACATATTATCTCATTTTCATCGTTTCATTGACAAAAAGTCAAACTCATGTACAATTATGTAAAACATCCAAATGCATTTCTTTTCCTTTATATAAAATTTTAATGTGATTTTGCCTTGTTCTATTTGGCACCTGGTGAGTCTAAATAATTTTTCTTTTTAATCAGTTTTGGACTTTGGCATCTTCTTTAAAAATTTGATTTAAATAATTCTTTTCATATCTTTTTTCATTTTTGTCACCATGACAAGATTTGGACAAAAGAAAAACCACAAAGGATGCAAAATAAAGCAATGTCATCAGAAATTAAATTAAGAATTGTAATAGATAATATACAAATCTTTGAGAATTCTCTAATAAAATAAACGGAAGACCCTGTTTATCTCGAAATGATAATTCATTTACAGTGAAGCTCTGTCAATTACAGTACTAATAGGAGAAAAATAAGATGGCTATGTTACTTTTTATTCTCAAGTATCTTAATGAGTTACGAGAAAAAAAGCTAATAACAATTCAAATAGTCAATATCTATTCTCCAAATGTGAGGTCAGAACTGAGTCTCAAATGTGATGAGAATTCATAAAAGCAAAACATAAGACAACAAAATCTTTCAAACTGGGAATGTACTACATTTAACACTGCAAACACTGTGTGTATGGTCATGTGTTTGCAATAACATATATATTTCTTTCCTTACCACATCTTTGCAGATTTTTTTCTATCAGTAACAGGAAATTTTCTGAATATTACACAAAAGATATTTCTCAAAGTCACCATATACAATTTTTACAAGAAATTTTTTAAAATGTAATTGAGTTTATTTCATCAGCCTATTTCAGTCCCATGAACTGGCTTAAAACATAATCATTTCAAGACTATATAATATTTTAATATTTAAAATATATTAATATTTTTGGCTTTATAAGAAAATCTAAAAATTTTAGGACAAAACCAAAATGATCACATTAAAGTCATCTTCCAGGATATTGACCATAGTATAATACCCATACCATACTAATTCCCACACACAAATATAAACATATGACAATAAAAGCCTCCAAGACTTTGAACGTCATTTTCCTACAAAATATTAATTTAATATATTTATGTATCAGTTTTTAGAAGGTGTTTTTAATTCTTGTTATTTTTATACTGATAAAGTAAAACACTCTTTTGATATCCACATATAGATTAAAGTGTGAAGAGATTCAGGAAACATTCTACTAAAGATTGACATTTTGATAGATTATAGGTCCAAAAATATCAAAATATTTATTATTTCAAAAAGAATAGAATTGCCAAATTATCAACTTACCAACTTAGTCTCAAAGGATGTTAGGGAACAGCAGTATGTTTTCATGAATTAGTCTGAAAATAATGAGAGGAATATGTAAAAACCAGAAAGAAAGATGCTGGCTCACTGGGATTCTAAAAATAACATAGCAGGCATTTCCTGCTGAACACCAGCAAATTTTTCCTGAAAATTTAGACTTATATATAAAAATACTAATTGGAATATTATTTTCAAGTAGGTAATTTATACACTGACACCAAATCTCCCATCTATTTCCCCAAAATACAATTAAAATAGCAAAACATGCATATAGACACACATACACCTACAAAACAATCTATTGTGTTTACTCTGACCACCAAAGTATCTATGCTGTTAACAATTGCTTTGTATGTTTATAATAACATTTCTCTTTTCCTTTGCTCTCTTCTCCACAAACTTATCCAGCATATATGAGTCTTTTGATACTCGCTGTACACATTAACAAACGTATGGATTAAGTATGCAAGGAAATGTGGAAATACATTTTGAACAAACACACATTCGCAAAAATCATGACACAGAGTATGACACTGTGATGCCTTTCTTAAAGCAACATCCAAGACAGACACCTTTGTGGATACACAGTGAGTTTTTCAAATAGTTATATACAATTTCTAGTTGCTACCAACTGAATTTAGAATTCTAGACTTTTCCTCCATATATATTTAATATTTTATATATACTTTGAGACAAAATATAAACGTTTTCATGTAAACATTAGTCAAAAACACTGAACTGAGAGATATGTATGGCCTATGATATATTGTTATAAAAATCCAAGCATTGGGCTTCCCTGGTGGCACAGTGGTTGAGAGTCTGCCTGCCGGTGAGGGGACACGGGTTCGAGCCCTGGTCTGGGAGGATCCCACATGCCGCGGAGCAACTAGGCCCGTGAGCCACAATTACTGAGCCTGCGCGTCTGGAGCCTGTGCTCCGCAACAAGAGAGGCCACGATAGTGAGAGAGGCCCGCGCACCGCGATGAAGAGTGGCCCCCGCTTGCCGCAACTAGAGAAAGCCCTCGCACAGAAACGAAGACCCAACACAGCCATGAATAGATAAACAAATAAATAAAAATTAAAAAATAAAAAATCCAAGCATTGGTCTACTGGGTTAAATACTAACACAGAAGGAAATTTTGGTCCACTTTTATATCTGCTCAAGGATTTGGAACTGACAGCACATACTTACATCACATTGAGAAAACAGAATAATAGGGACAGAAAGTTAAAGCCTTGCTAAAGGACAAAAAGTGGACATATATTAAGAAATGCTTGGACATCAACAAAGATATTGATATTTAATTTTACACACAGTGATAGCAATAATGCCAGCTACCTCCCTCGATTCAAGTTTGACGTGTTCTGAAGCAATATTTACAAATACTTATCTTGCAAAGTAATTATTAGGAGCACTTCTCATAAATATGTTTATGTATTGTAAAATTTCCCTCCTCAAGTCAGACCATCTGGGATAAAATCCTATGTCACATGACATTCGATAAACTGAGAATTTGCCATGCCTTTGTTAAATAGCCTATAATTCACATAATAACATTTAGCTCTCAAGGTGATTCTCAATATTAAATTAGCTAAAGAGGGTCTGGTTTACAATCCAACAGGATAATAGGTCTCAAGAAATATTTTCCCCAACCCCACTTATCCTCTTCCATTTTGGCTATGCTTAGCTTGGAAGTTTGCAAACAAATTTCATAATTTGTTCTACTGAAAGTAAATTCTCATTCAACATTATTCTTGCAAACTTGTTTAAAGCACCATATCTAATTGTATGTAAATGCATATATGTCTCTTCAGTTTCCAATTTAGGGAATAAAAGCTTTTTTACAATGCACTTTTCTATGATCAATTAAGCAAAATACATTTTTTCCCAAAGCCTATTTGAACTAAAGCCTTAGTGGAATTGTTTTTTCAGTTGTTGCACAGATTATTTTTCTTTTCAAGAACAACAAACGTACTTCCACTTTCTAGTTCTGCATATAAGGAGCCTGGAAGTTGTCATGCTACCCTAACAACAGGTTTTAAAAAAAAAAACTGAACAGACTGAAAAAATCAACAACTCTTCTTGGATCCAGAAGAGAGGGTAGAACACAAAAATCTACTACCCTCAAGACAGGAGAGACAAACAGGCAAATGCATACAGGCAGGCACATCTTACCAGAGCAGAAACTCAGGAGCAGAGCCACTGGAGGAAGCAGTGCCGAGGTAGGAAGATCTGCACCGTAACTGATGAATTGCTGGAGGCTCAGGGCCAAGTCCGAGAGTTAAAAACTCCACAATATTGTGAAATTTATCTCTAGGAGCTTAACAAGGTTCCCATTTTAAATATCAGAGAAAAACCCTTTCCAGCTTCTGTCAGGAAGCTGAGGAAAGAAACCATTTTGAAATACGCCAGAAGATTCTGTTTGTCTTAATAAGGAGTGCCCGCAGCAGAAACTAGTTAACCAGAGCCTAACTTACTGGGGTATTACCAGAGCCTAATTGACCTGGGGAAGGGAAATAACCAACTGTAGCTGGTTCTAGCCTTCCATGCGGGGAAGAGGAATAAACAACTCTAGCCCACTCTAGCTATCCTGACCCAGCTGAGACGGAGAGAAAAAGCTGAGAAACACAGTTTACAGTCTGTAGGCATACACCAAAAACTAAGACCTAATCAGCATAGAACTACAGAATGCTTCATCTCCTCTCACACCTCACCACCCCATCACTAAAGGTCTGTTGACAGCAGTTCCATTTACCCAGTGCATCACATCTGGTTACCATGAAAAACAAAAAATGGAAATGCATACCAAAAGGCAAAAACACAATTTAAAGAGACAGAGCAAGCATTGGAACCAGGCATGGCAGGGATATTGGTATTATGAGACTGGGAATTGGAAAGAACAGTGATTAATATGCTAAGGCCTCTAATGGATGAAGTAGACAGCATGCAAAAACAGATGGAAAATATAAGCAGAGAAGTGGAAATCCTAAGAAAGAACCCAAAATAAATGCTAGAGATAAAAAAGAGGGGAACAGAAATAAAGACTGCCGCTGATGGGCTTGCTAGTAGATTGGGCACAGGTGAAGAAAGAATCTGCGCTAGAGAATATATCACTAGGATCCTCAAAAACTGAAAAGCAAAGAGAACAATGACTGAAAAAACTGAAGTGAGATTCCAAGGACTGTGGGACAACTACAAAGGATATACATGTAGAAGGAGAAGAAAAAGAGGAAAAAAACAGAAGAAATATTTGAACCATAATTGATAATTTCTCCAAATTAATATCTGACACCAAACCAAAGATCCAGAAAACATGGAGTGTTGCCAGAGCTGCTCCAGGTGTTTGTTCAAAAGCCTGCAACTCCCACCTTTAGCAGGAGTTAACATAAATCTTTAAGTTAAGGGGTCCAGAGACGAGAAACGAAGCTACAAACAAACAAACAAAAAAACCCAGATGGAACCAGCTGGGACCAAGATGGTGACACATCTGACCTCCAACAGACCCTGAGTCTCATTATACACGATTTTACTACATGAGCACATTAAATGACACACCTACCGGTGGCCAGGACTGGACATTAAGGACCATAAAACTATAAAAAGAGGGTGGTGCCCACTCCCTCAGGGAAAAAGCCCCGCCTCTGTCCCATAGACTAATGCAGATGCCTCCCCATTATTAGCCTCACTCCTCCTCTCTTTGGCTTTACTCTTTATAATTAAATCACTCTCTCCAGGTGGAGGAGAAGATCTGTGAACTTAGTTCCTGAGTCTCCATTCTTTGGCCACTGAATAAAGTTTGTGCTGTGTCGATCTCAGCTTCAGTTTTGTTATTCGCCTACTCAAACTCCAAAGGAAAAAGAACTCTCCCACGCAGAGGCAGAGAGCCTCGGCTGGCCAGGCTGGGGCCCGAGCAGGGTCCATTTGACTCAATTTGGTAACAAGAGAACACCAAGAAGGATAATTATCAAAAAAAATTATACCTCAGCACATCTTTTTCAAAAATAAAGAAAAATCTTCTAAAAGAAGCCAGAGGAAAAATACACTTTATCTAGAGAAGAATAAAGATAATAACATCCAACTTCTCTTCAGAAAACATGAAAGCAAGAAAAGAAAAAAAGAAATATTTAAGGTGTTGAGAGAAAACAACCACCAAATTAGAATTCTGTACACTGTGAAATTATCTTTCAAATGTAAAGGAGATATAAAGACTTTTTTGGACAAACAAAAATAGAGGGAATTTGGTGTTAGTGGACTTGCCTTAAGAGAAAAGTTAAAAGAAGTTCTATAGAGAGAAGGAAAATAATGTAGGTTAATAGGTTATTACCCTGGATCTATATAAAGGAAGAGCATGAAAGAAGGAATACATAAAGATAAAATAGAAACATTTATTTTTTCTTATTCTTAATTGATCTACTAGATAACAGTTTGTTCAAAATAAAAACAGTAATAATGTATTCAGTTATGTATGCTTATGTATATATTATATATATGCTTATTTATGCTTGTATATAAGTGGAAGGATGACAGCAATGGTATAAGGGATGAGAAGTCAGGGTTATTTTGTTTTTAAAAGGTGTGCATATTACACATGAAGCGGTATAGTACTATTTGAAAGTGGACTGGGGTTAATTGCAAACGTATACTGAAAACTCTAAGACAAACACTAAAAAAAAAAACTGAAAAAAGAAATACAAATGAAATATTAAAAGGAGAGAAAATAGAATCATATTATACGCTCAAAAAAGCAGATGAACAAGGAGAGAAAATGGAATCATATAAAACTATAAAAGGCCCCAAAGGAGTGAAGGACAAAAATAGGAATAAAGAACAAGGGCAACAAAGAGAAAACAGTAACTAATACGGTAGGTATTAATCCAACTGTATTAATAATTACTTGGAATGTCAATGGTCTAAATGTACCAATTAAAAGACAGAGATTGCTAGAGTGGATCAAAAACATGACTCGACCATATGTCATCTATAAGAAACTCACTTTAAATATAAAGACATACATAGATTAAGAGTAAATGGATGGAGAAAAATATACCATGTTAACACTAAGGAAAAGAAAGCAGGAGTAGCTCTATTAATTTCAGACACAACACACATCAAGGAAAGCCATCAGGGATACAGAAGGACACTACGTAATGATAAATGGGTTAACTTTTTAAAAAATTTTATTGGAGTATAATTGCTTTAAATGTTGTGTTAGTTTCTGCTCAACAATGAAGTGAATCAGCTATATGTATACATATATCCCTTCCCTCTTGACCTCTTTCCCACCCCACCTATGTCATCACAGAGCACTGAGCTGAGCTCCTTGTGCTATACAGCAGGTTCCTACTAGCTATTTTACACATGGTACTGTATTTATGTCCAACCTAATCTCCCAATTCATCCCACTCTCCCTTCCGCCTCCCATGTCCACACATCCATTCTCTATGTCTGCGTCTCTAATCCTGTCCTGCAAATAGGGTCATCTGTACCATTTTTCTAGATGTCACATATATACGTTAATATACGATATTTGTTTTTCTCTTTCTCACTTACTTCACTCTGTATGACAGACTCTAGGTCCAACCACATCTCTACAAATGACCCAATTTCGTTCCTTTTTATGGATAATATTCCATTGTATATATGTACCACATCTTTTTTATCCATTCATCTGTCTATGGACATTTAGGTTGTTTCCATGTCATGGCTATTGTAAATAGTGCTGCAATCAACATTAGGGTACATGTGTCTTTTTGAATTATGGTTTTCTCAGGGTATAAGCCCTGTAGTAGGATTGCTGGGTCATACAGTAGTTCTATTTTTAGTTTTCTAAGGAACCTCCATATTGTTCTCCATAGTGGCTGTATCAATTTACATTCCCACCAACAATGCAAGAGGGTTCTCTTTTCTCCACATCCTCTCCAGCATTTATTGTTTGTAGGCTTTTTGATGAAGGCCATTCTGACCAGTGTAAGGTGCTACCTCATTGTAGTTTTGATTTGCATTTCTCTAATAATTAGTGATGTTGAGCATCTTTTCATGTGCCTCTTGGCCATCTGTATGTCTTTTTTGGAGAAATGTCTATTTAGGTCTTCTGGCCATTTGTTTGTTTGCTTTTTGTTTTTGGGTTTTTTTTTTGCTATTGAGCTGTATGAGCTGTTTGTATATATTAGAGATTAATCCTTTGTCAGTTACTTCATTTGCAAATATTTTCTCCCATTCTGAGGGCTGTCTTTTCGCCTGGTTTATGGTTTTCTTTGCTGTGCAAAAGCTTTTAAGTTTCATTAGGTCCCATTTGTTTATTTTTGTTTTTATTTTCATTATTCTAGGAGGTGGGTCAAAAAAGTTCTTGCTTGGGCTTCCCTGGTGGCGCAGTGGTTGAGAGTCTGCCTGCCAATGCAGGGCACACAGGTTCGAGCCCTGGTCTGGGAAGATCCCACATGCCGCGGAGCAGCTGGGCCCGTGAGCCACAACTACTGAGCCTGCGCGTCTGGAGCCTGTGCCCCGCAACAAGCGAGGCCGCGATAGTGAGAGGCCCGCGCACCGCGATGAAGAGTGGCCCCTGCTTGCCGCAACTGGAGAGGGCCCTCGCACGGAGGCGAAGACCCAACACAGCCATAAATAAATAAATAAATAAATTAAAAAAAAAAAAAAAAGTTCTTGCTTTGATTTATGTCAAAGAGTGTTTTTATGTCAAAGAGTGTTTTTCCCATGTTTTCCTCTAAGAGTTTTAAAGCGTCCGGTCTAACAGTTAGGACTTTAATCCATTTTGAGTTTATTTTTGTGTATGGTGTTAGGGAGTGTTCTAATTTCATTCTTTTACATGCAGCTGTCCAGGTTTCCCAGCACCACTTGTTGAAGAGGCTGTCTTTTCTCCGTTGTATATTCTTGCCTGCTTTGTCATAGATTAGGTGACCATATGCATGTGGGTTTATCTCTGGGCTTTCTATCCTGTTCCATTGATCTATATTCCTATTTTTGTACCAGTACCATACTGTCTTAATTACTGTAGCTTTGTAGTATAGTCTGAAGTTAGGGACCCTGATTCCTCCAGCTCCGTTTTTCTTTCTCAAGATTGCTTTGGCTATTCAGGGTCTTTTGTGTTTCCATACAAATTGTAAAACTTTTTGTTCTAATTCTGTGAAAAATGCCATTGCTAATTTGATAGGGATTGCATTGAATCTGTAGATTGCTTTGGATAGTATAGTCATTTTCATAATATTGATTCTTCCAATCCAAGAACATTGTGTATCTCTCCATCGGTTTGTGTCATCTTTGATTTCTTTCATCAGTGTTCTATAGTTTTCTGAGTACAGGTCTTTTGCTTCCTTAGGTAGGTTTATTCCTAGGTATTTTAATTTTTTTGTTGCAGTGATAAATGGAATTATTTCCTTAATTTCTCTTTCTAATTTTTCATTGTTAGTGTATAGGAATGCAAGAGATTTCTGTGCATTAATTGTGTATCCTGCAACTTTACCAAATTCATTGATTAGCTCTAGTAGTTTTCTCGTGGCATCTTTAGGATTTTCTATGCATAGTATCTTGTCATCTGCAAACAGTGACAGTTTTACTTCTTCTTTTCCAATTTGTATTCCTTGTATTTCTTTTCTTCTCCGATTGCCATGGCTAGGACTTCCAAAACTATGTTGAATAAGAGTGGACATCCTTGTCTTGTTCCTGATCTTAGAGGAAATGCTTTCATTGAGAATGATGTTTGCTGTGGATTTGTCATATATAGCCTTTATTATGTTGAGGTTAGTTCCCTCTATGCCCACTTTCTGGAGAGGTTTTATCATAAACGGGTATTGAATTTTGTCAAAAGCTTTTTCTGCGTCTATTGAGATGATCATATGGCTTTTATTTTTTAATTTGTTAATATGGTGTATCACATTGATTGATTTGTATATATTGAAGAATCCTTGCATCCCTGGGATAAATCCCACTTGATCATGGTGTACGATCCTTTTAATGTGTTGTTGGATTAAGTTTGCTAGTATTGTGTTGAGGATTTTTACGTCTATGTTCATCAGTGATATTGGTCTGTAATTTTCTTTTTTTGTGTTATCTTTGCCTTGTTTTGGTATCAGCGTGATGGTGGCCTCATAAAATGAGTTTGGGAGTTTTCCTCCCCCCTGCAATTTTTTGGAAGAGTTTGAGAGGATAGATGTTAGCTCTTCCCTCTATGTTTGATAGAATTTTCCTGTGAGGTCATCTGGTCCTGGACTTCAGTTTCTTGGAAGATTTTTAATTACAGCTTGAATTTCGTTACTTGTGTTTGGTCTGTTTATATTTTCTAATTCTTCCTGGTTCAGTCTTGGAAAGTTATACCTTTCTATGAATTTGTTCATTTCTTCCAGGTTGTCCATTTTATTGGCATATAGTTGCTTGTAGTAATCTCTTATGATCTTTATATTTCTGTGGTGTCACTTGTAAATTCTCCTTTTTCATTTCTAATTTTATTGATTTGAGTCCCTTCCCTTTTTTACTTGATGAGTCTGGCTAAAGGTTTATCAATTTTGTTTATCTTTTCACAGAACCAACTTTTAGTTTTATTGATCTTTGCTATTGCTTTCTTCATTTCTATTTCATTTATTTCTACTCTGATCTTTATGATTTCTTTCTTTCTACTTACTTTTGAGTTTTTTTGTTCTTCTTTCTCTAGTTTCTTTAGGTGTAAGGTTAGATTGTTTGTTTGAGATTTTTCTTGTTTCTTGAGGTGAGATTGAATTGCTTCTAAACTTCCCTCATAGAACTGCTCTTTTGCTGTGTCCCATAGGTTTTGGGTCATCGTGTTTTTGTTGTCATTTGTTTCTATGTATTTTTTTTTCCTCTTTGATTTATTCAGTGATCTCTTGGTTATTTAGTAGTGCATTGTTTAGCCTCCATGTGTTTGTGTTTTTCACATTTTTTTTTTCCTGTAATTGATTTCTAATCTCATAGTGTTGTGGTCAGAAAAGATGTTTGATACAATTTCAATTTTCATAAAATTTCTGAGGCTTGATTTGTCACCCAAGATGTGATCTATCCTGGAGAATGTTTTTACAGAAGGCCTAACAATTCTTAACATGTATGTGCCTAACAGCAGAGCATCAAACAATGTGAGTCAAAAACTGATAGAGTTTAAGGATAAATAGTTGAACCTCCTATCATAGTTGGAGACTTTAACACACCTCTGCAAGTAATGGACAGATCCAGAAAATCAATAAGGACACAGCTGAAATCACCAACAATTTGACACCAACAATTAACATCATACACTAATTTATCCAAGTACAGCAGCACACACATTTTTCTCGAGCACACATGAAACATTCATAAAGACAGACCACATTGTGAGCCACAAAACACACCTTAACAAATTTAAAAGAACAGAAATAATGCAATGTCTGCTCTTAGACTACATGGAATTAAACCAGAAATAAATAGCAGGAAGATAACTGGACAATCCCTAAATACATGAAGATTAAACAATACACTTCTAAATAACCCATGGGTCAAATGAAATCTCAAGAGAAATTTAAAAAATATTTTTAACTAAATGAAAATGCAGAAACAACTTATCAAAATTTGTGGGATGCAGCAAATAAGTGCTTAGAGGAAATTTTATAGCATTAAATGTACATACTAGAAAAGAAGAAAGATCTGAACTCCAACTATGTTAGAACTTTCCACCATAGAAAACTAGAAAAATAAGAGCAAATTAAATTCAAAATAAGCAGAAGTTGAAAGCAGAAAATCACTAGAGAAAATCATTGGAACCAAAAGCTGATACTTTGAAAAATTTGATAAAATTAATAAATTTTAGCCAGGATATCCAACACAATATTAAAGGAGAAGAACAAAGTTGGAAGAGTGACACTACCCAACTTTAAGATTTAATATAAAGCTACAGTAATCAAGACAATGTGGTACTGGTGAAAGGATGGACTAATAGATCAATGGTATAGAATAGGAAGTCCAGAAATAGACACTGAGAAATATAGGATACTGATCTTTTACAAAAGAACAATGGCAATAAAATGGAGCAAAGAAAGTTCCTTTAACAAATACTGCTGGAACAACTCAACATCCACATGTAAAACAATGAATTTAGAAACAGACCTTACACCTTTCTCAAAAATTAACTCAAAATGTATCATAGACTTAAATGTACATGGAACTATAAAACTCCTGAAAGATAATGTAAGAGAAAACCTAAATGATCTCTGATATGGTGGTGCTTGTACAACATCCATATAACCATAGGTGATGCCTGTGGTGATGTTTTGATACAACACTAAGACACAATCCACAAAGTAAACAAATGATAAGCCAGACTTCATTAAAATTAAAAAGATTTGCTCTGTGAAAGTCAACGTAAAGAAAATGAGAAGACAAGCCACATACTGGGAGAAAATCTTTGCAAAAAGACACATATGATAAAAAACTGTTATTCAAAATACACAAAGAACTTTTAAAACTCAACAATAAGAAAACAAACAGACTGCTGAAAAAATGAGCCAAAGACCATAACAGACACCTTACCAAAGAAGATATACAGATGGCAAATAAGCATATGAAAATTTGCTCTACATCATATATCACCAGAGAAACGCAAGTTAAAATAACAATGAGATACCACTATATATCTATTAGAATGCCCACAATCCAAAACACTGTGACAACATCAAATGCTAGTGAGGATGTGGAGCAACAGAAACTCTTACACATTGCTGGTGGGGATGCAAAATGTTACAGCCACTTTGGAAGACAGTTTGACAATTTCTTACAATATGATACAGCAATTGTGCTCATTGATATTTTCCCAGAGGAGTTAAAAATCTATGTCCACAGAAAAACCTGTATATGGATGTCTATAAAAGTTTTATTCATAATAGCCCATACGTGTAAGCAACCATGATGTCCTTCATTAGGTTTATGGTTAAACTGTGGTACATCCAGACAAGGAATATTATTCATGCTAAAAGGAAGTGATCAAGCCATGAAAGGAATGGAGGAAACTTAAAAGCACATACACAGTGAAAGAAGCCAATCTGAGATGGCTTCATACTATGTTATTCCAACTATGTGACATTCTGGAAAAGGCAAAACTATGGAGACAATAAAAGATAAGTGGTGGGCTTCCCTGGTGGCACAGTGGTTGAGAATCTGCCTGCTAATGCAGGGGACACGGGTTCGAGCCCTGGTCTGGGAGGATCCCACATGCCACGGAGCAACTAGGCCCGTAAGCCACAATTACTGAGCCTGTGCGTCTGGAGCCTGTGCTCCGCAACAAGAGAGGCCGCGATAGTGAGAGGCCCGCGCACCGCGATGAAGAGTGACCCCTGCTTGCCACAACTAGAGAAAGCCCTCGCACAAAAAAAAAAAAAAGACCCAACACAGCCAAAAATAAATTAATTAATTAATTTTTCTAAAAAATTACAATTATTTAAAAAAAAAAAAAAGATAAGTGGTTGCCCCAAGTAGTGGTGGGTGGGGAGTGGAGATGAATAGGCAGAGCACAGAGGATTTTTAGGGCAATGAAAATACTCTGTATGATATTATAATAATGGAGGTATGTCATTACAAATTTTTCTAAGCCCATAGAATGTTCAACACTAGAAGTGAACCCTAAGGTGAACTATGGACTTTGGGTAACTATGACGTGTCAATGTAGGTTCATCCTTGGTAAAAAATGTACCATTCTAGAGAATAATGTTGATAAAATAGGGAAGGCTCTTCATGTGTGGGGGATGAGGGAATATGGGGAATCTCTGTAGCCTCCTCTCAATTTTATTGTAAATCTAAGACTTTTTTTTTAAAAAGTCTTAGAAAATAACAAATTCCAATTGATATTCCAGTATAAAGTAAAAAAAACAAAATCACATATTTGACATTTATATTTAATGTTTAATTTAAATTTATTAAATTTAGTTAATTATTTGATCTTACTCATTATTATAAAAACTATTACTTATGTTGGATTTATAATATGGACTTTATTACAGTAAACAATTCTGAGTCTTAATTGAAATGTAATTAAACTTGTAACCTCCGTGCACATAATTATCTTTAGTATCTAACTGCCAATTTTAAAAATATTTCTTAACAAACCAACGTTTGATGATTGTGTTTTAATAGTAATTTTTTAAAAATTTAAATATAAATTTTTACAAGTCTACCTGTAAAAATTAAATGAAGTTACAACAAATGGGAGGAGTAAGTTCTGGTGCCCTTTAATTTTTAAAGAGGATTTTCCTTATTTAAAATAATATTTTGTCATGTTAAAAGGTGCAATTCAATTCTTTTAATATAAAACGATTCTGCTTAATATAGAACTAAATTCCTATGTTCAATAATATTCTCATCTGAGAGGGTAAAGAAGAAAAAACCCACTAATTTGCAAGCTAATGACACATTGACAAAATAACATAGGATGATATGAACTGCAAAATGTTGAGACTGTAAATCAGTCAAAAGATAACACATTATTTAAAACCAAAATTTTCCAGGCATGCTATTACCTGATACTCTAACTTCTTGGAATGTGTAAAATAAAATAATTTGTCAGTCATAGAAAGTTCAGAGTGCAATTTTTAATCCTTAAGAGAAGATAGGCATGCTAGCAATGTTTCAGATTTATGTGGGACTTAAATGGAATGTGAGCAATTGAGGGCTAAAATTGAACTTCCAAAGCTTTTTTAGCGCAATGTCCATGATTGTCCAGAGATTTGCATCAAAAGATCAAAACGATGAGGTGATTATGCACAGATTCAAAATTTCAATCACACCATCAGTAGGTGGCCTCAATAATGAGCTCCTCATTGCCTAAAGGAAATGAAAAATCGGCAGGCTGGTTTCTTGCAAAATTAGAGGAAATACTACATCTAGGGTAGTTTCTCAAATCATGAAATCAGCTTTTTAAATAATTTCTCTCAAATAATTAGCCCTTTTTAAACATGAAAATAAATACCTTGAAGATAAAACTAAGGGATTATTTTCAGTGTCACTTACACATTACATGATTAAATGTATAATTATGTATCTGAAGTTTTACAAATTATAAATAATTTTCACATTTCAAATATAATCTTGATTTACAAAATCTTTACTAATAAACATATTTTAAACCTGGTATAGAGGAGATGGCAGTTAGGGTGTCTGCTCACTTTCTCTTTCTCCTATGCTGCTCAGCCAGCACAATGACCATGATTGACAGATCATTAGATTTTGCAGGTGAAATGGATAATCTTTAGGCCTAAGGTCCTTTGGAAATGTTTTTTTTATGGACTATAATTTGTTAGACTACAGTGAAGACTAAGAACTACAGCATTCTGCTAATAAATTGCCATGCTTGTGTTTCTTACAGCAATGATCATCAATCAATCCATTTAATAGTTAAAGTGAACATATTCCCTGGAGAAATGATGGGAGAGAGTACTAATATAAACCACTCAAATGATTCAGAGTTTGCAAGATAAAAAAAAATCATTAAAAATTATAGTATTTATCACAGGTCAATAATATCCCCAGGCACCTATCAAAATAAAGTTCAGAAGCATTTCGGAGGCACGTTTCCAAAACTTAGGTAGCACAACAATCTTGTTGACTCTAAGTATATATTCCACTGAATACAATGTTAGTTTAAATCATAAATAGCAACAGCTGGTGATTATAGCACATGGAAAGTAAAATAAATGACAGCAATGAATCAAAAGATGGGAGGGAAGGATTGGGAACATTCTGTTGTAAGGTATCTATACTACCACGTGAAATGATCTGTTACATTAATAAAAAATGAACACTATCAACTCTAGGCAACTGATATGCTAGAAAGGAGATTAAAATGGAATCATATAACATGCTCAGTTAAAACCAGATAAGAGATCGAAAGAAGCCTCTGTCAATAAATAGAAAACAATTACAAACATGGCTTATGCTAATCCAACTTTAAATATGAATGGTCTAAAGATACTAATTAAAAGACAGAGATCGTCAGAGTTTATTTAAACAATAGCAACTATATGAGGTCTACAAGAAACCTACTTTACATATAAAGACTAAGATAGACTACAAGTAAAGGGATGAACTTCTGCTTCTGGAAAAAAGAAATATCATACTTTTCCCTATTCCTCTTCACAAATACAATGAAAAGTCCTGGACAATTATATATAAAACAAATCTAAGAAGACTCTGAAAGGTGCAGGAACTTCAGTGTGTACAGAATAACATGGTAATGAGTTCTTTGGGTTTTCTTTTTACTTCATATATTCCAAACTTGGGAGTTGAAGAACCCAGCAACCTGAGAATGCCAAAAGGCACAGGGCAAAAAAGATCTCCAACAAAACCTGCCCTTTCTAGATAAAGGAACAGGAAAGGAACAGCCTAACAAGACAGACATATGAGACAATACAGCTCTACTGCAGTAAAACAGCACAGGAAACAGTGTGACCCTCACCTCCACGTATGCCAGCAAGTGCTGAATGGAAAGCCTATACTTCCACCTTCCTGAGACTCTCATGAACTTCTCAACGCTACTGGTAGAGTGTTTTCAGAGAACTCCCAGGAGAGAAGCTGGACATGATCATGTCCAATTACCAGTAATAAGGTTCTTTTTCCACTGTGATATCAGTGGAGACCATGTGGAGAGCTTGGACTTCTTGACCCATCTGGGTACAATGTGCTGCCCTTTACCCCCACCTTTGGGGTGGTATCAGGGGAGGCCTAGAAAAGTGTCAGGACTTTTAACATCACCCAGTGGAAACAAGGTTACTTCTGTAGCGCTGTCAGTGGAGACCAGGTGGGGAACCCAAATTCCCATGCCTGGCCAAGGGTAATGAGGAGCTCCCTCCTCACTGGGTATCAACTGAAAACCAGCAGTGAATCTGGAATTCTAGCCCCACCCAGGGACAGTGAAGTACACTCCTTCCCTTACCGAAGTGCTAGTAGAAAAAGCCAGCTTAAACACCAAGTTCAAATAAGATCCAGAGTCTCACAACATAATGCAGAAATGTCCAGGTTTCAATCATTTCATACGTAGGACCAGGAGTATCTCAAACTGAATGAGATGAATCAATCGTAGATACCAACACCAAGAAGAAAGAGATATTGAATAATTTCACAAAGATTTTAAAGTAGTGATCACAAAAATTGTTCAAGGAGCAATTACAAATATGACTGAAACAACTGAAAAAATAGAACCCCCCCCCAAAAAAATAGAAAGTCTCAGGATATGAGAAGATATAAAAGAAAAAATACAACTTTTAGAACTGAGAAATAGCATATCTGAAATAAAAATCTCAACGGATTTTTTAGAAGACAGATATTGACAAGGTGGATGAAAAAATATGACTCAACTATATACTGACAGCAAGAAAATCTCTTCAAATATAATTACATGGAAGATTGAAGTAAAATAATAAAAGGATATTATGCAAATATTAATCAAAGGAAAACAATAGTGGCTATATTAATATCAAATAAATTCAACTTCAGAGCAAAGAAAATCACTGGGGAGAGAGAAAGAAAGAGACAGAGAGAGAGAGAGAGAAAGATTAGAGAGAGAAAGATAGCACTAAAAAAGAAAATTACAGGCCAATATCACTGATGAACACAGATGCAAAAATCCTCAATAAAATTCTAGCAAACCAAATCCAACAATACATTAAAAGGATCATACGTCATGGTCAAGTGGGATTTATCCCAGGGATGCAAGGATTCTTCAATACCTGCAAATCAATCAATGTAATACACCATATTAACAAACTGAAGAATAAAAACCATATGATCATCTCAATAGATACAGAAAAAACTTCTGATAAAATTCAACAAATCTTTTAAATAAGTAAATAATAATTGACATGCTCTTCTCAAAATCCAGCAATTAAAAATAAATTTAAATTTGTAATATAAAGGTTATTTTGCTCTGTATTTTTTTATTCATGGAAAAATTACATGAGGATGGAGGTAAATGTCTTAAAGAGGCTTTCTTGATGATTCAGTGTAATCTCTACTGTGGCAAAGAATAGGGAAGTATCCTATATTTCTTGTGGATTTTAAAAGTGGTTCCTGCAGTATAACCAGTGGACCTGTAAATACTGTGACATGAATGATGTAGGCGAACAAGCTTGTTGAAGTTCCATTGGCCACTGGAACTCAGCTGTTTTCCCACCTGAAAATTCGGATCCACTTCTTCCATCCTAATGACAACAGACTGTATCCCTGGACAACTGTGCTTAGGTTTTTCCCTTAGTTTCATAGCAAATACTTTGATATGATATCTTGTATCTTGTGACAAATGATAATGACCCAGTAAAACTGAATCAGTTCTTTCTCTTTTCAAACCACAGGGATGTCATCATCATTACCATCACCATCACCACCATCATTATCATCATCACCTTGTCAGCAGGGCAGCATCTTATTTTAGTTGGCGCTAAGCTCTGTAAAAACAGTCAAGGTTTTTTTGCCTTTTTGCCTTGAAATGTGTATATAGATTTGACGATACACATCCCATCAACCCAAACATAAGTTTGTTCTAAAATCATCTCAGAAAGTGTAAGCAAAGAGTTCAATAAAGCTGTTGTCCCAAACCTTCAACCTGGTCAAACATCAGATTGTAAGGCCTTGGGAACAAGGATACCAGAGACACCTGTTCCAATGACTTGAAGTCAAAAATTACTAGGAATCATTGGTCCAAGGACAAAGGTTAGAATGTCCATTGGCAGCAAGCACTATGTGTGAGTCTGAGACTTGCTTTCAAGTTCAGGCTGACCCAATTTGAGCAGAGACAACTGACATGTGAGTTGCTGATGGAATTAGGACAACAGACATGCCACCTTGCTATCACGATTATCTTCTATCTAGCTGTTTTCCAACACCAACGACACTCGGAGACTGAGTATGGGTAATAGTGGACTCTCTATCAGCTACCAGTTGCATAGTCCTAGCGAAATCTTGATGGCTTTTTGGAGAGCTTCATTTTATTCTGCTTCTTTTTGGAAAAGGTTCTCACCTCTCTCTCTCTCTCTCTCTCTCTCTCTCTCTCTCTCTCTTCCTATACCAGTTCTTGCTTTCATTTGGTATCTGTGGCTTTTTTAAATGGATAGTGCCTACACCACAATGGAATGCAAACATCCACTGAGCTCAGAACAATTGTAGTGGTGCTGACATGTGTTTCTGCAACGATTTGAAGGCTCTCAGTGCTCTGGGGATGAGGAGCTGGGGCCCAGAGTGTCTCCCACAGCCTGTCTACAGGATAAGGCTTAAAGGAGGTCTGGCCAGAGTAGGGTAGCATGTGTGGTATTCAACCACCAGCAGCCTTCCTGAGACACAGAGGCCAGACCACCAAATGCCTATAAAGTGGCCAAGTGCCTCTATCTCAAGATCCTGTCAAGGGGCTTCCCTGGTGGCACAGTGGTTAGGAATCTGCCTGCCAATACAGGGGACACGGGTTCGAGCCCTGGTCCAGGAGAATCCCACAAATCATGGAGCAACTAGGCCTGTGAGCCACAGCTACTGAGCCTGCGCTATGGAACCCGTGAGCCACACCTACTGAGCCCGCGTGCCACAACTACTGAAGCCCGTGTGCCTAGAGCCCGGGCTCCACAACAAGAGAGGCCACCATAATGAGAAGCCCGCGCAACGCAACGAAGAGTAGCCCCTGCTCACCACAACTAGAGAAAGCCCACGCACAGCAATGAAGACCCAATGCAGCCAAAAATAAATAAATAAAATACATAAATTTATTAAAAAAAAAAAAAAGATCTTGTCAAGGGGTAGACAGAGAGTATTCAACAGAAAACAGTGGTGAGGAAGAAAGATCATTTGTTATTTTGTCTTATTGAGTTTAGTCAATTTAAACAGACCAGTTTCTGGAGTAATAATGAGCATAACACTTATTATTTTGGAATGCTTACTAGATAATTTTCTTCAGTTTTTGAAATGGGTTAGGCTCAAATGCTATAAGTCCCATCTCATCCATTCTGCTTATTAGCTACATTACCTTGGACAGGTGGCTTTAACCGTTTAAATTTCTCAGGTTCCTCACCTGTAAATGAGAATAATAATAGTGCCAACTTCACATGATTATTGTGAAAATGAAATTGAGATCCTATAAGTCCTCAATTAATATTAACCACTATTGTTAATCCTTGAAAAAAACACTAAGAAGGATATTGTTTTTAAAATAGAGAAAAATATATAGAAAAATGTATCTTTCAAAAGGTTCTGTAGAACTCAGTATTTGAACTCAATTTATGTTATGCCTGAGCACAAGTTCTTAACCATTGAACTATAGTCCCTCTCCTTCCAGGTCAGGTACTCCTTGGATGTTAAACTACTAAGCCTGATCAGAAAGATATTTTCTAATGCCATGAAGTTATCATGTCAGAACAGGTAAGCTGAAACACCAAGGAAAATAATCCGGAGAGCAGTGTTTAGAGCACTGATCTAGAAATGGATCTCCCAAAGGCATATTTTTAAAAGCAAACTAATTTCCACCCAATCCCTTGTTTAATTCCAGACACTCTAATTAATCTTTCAAATTCCCCTATTTCCTAAAATAGATAAGATGACTATAATCAGATATATTACCTTGAGACTGGTGTGAGGAATAACTCAGTGTAAGAGATTTATTAAAATACGTAGGATAGATTTTGTTATCCTATATGTCTAAAGGTTCATAATAGAAGTTGTTAAACAAGTTTCTAATTTTCCAAAGATTATTTAAACAGTGAAACTTTAACTATGCTGTCAGCATAGGGGATATTGCATATGGAGTCAAACTGATTGAGGTCACGTATTTTATGAATATTCTCTTCCTGTGTTTTATGGTCAACTAATTGTTTTATTTAAAAAATTTTTAAATTGAACCAAATTTCAACAGAATAAGACATTTTAAAATAGTGTATACTACATTTAAAGGCATTACATTTTTATTTATATTTCATTTATTTATATTTTCATTATTTAAAATAAAAATATAGTTTTTATTTAAAAACTATTAAAAATTAGTTTTATTTTATTTAATTCTCATTACCATCATAAAAATTATATAGGAACAAATATGTTTTACCTAAAAAGCCCTTCAAACTTCCACCAAAATATATGGAATCATATTCTGGCTCATGGTAGTTGAATTTCTAGCAGATTTTCTATGATGTCTAAATAAATAATCCATTAATAAAATCAGTAGCCAAATATTTAGGGAAAATTTAAAATATGCCAGGAGCTGTACTAAGCGTACTAAGATCAATTAGAAGTCACTCTTGCTTTGAAGAGATCCTATTCTAGTTGTTGAGAAAGACACTTGAAGTACTAATTACAATCCATCGTGTTAAAGGGTATGATTAGTTAAAAAGAGAAAACTCTATGGGAAGACACAGAAGGGATTGCTTGACTCATTATGGGTGTACTATGCCCTTAAGATAATTAGATCTCTCTTAAGGAGACGAGAGGAGACAGAAGTCCAAACGGAGAGCAAGAAATTTAAATGTACAACATGATGATTCTGCAATTGCTGGGAAAGCTCCTGAGAGCTGGGGAAAGCCTGTGTGAAGAGTATGACACAATAGGAAGTGGTAAGCCTGGGGCCGGACTTCAGTTTTGTGGGTATAAGAATATTAGGCAGGACTGAGGTCCCTCCTAGTTTTCAAATGTCAGATCCCAGTGCATGTTTTGAGATGACCTGCAGAAATCCAGGTTGAAGTCTTTGCTTTAGACTACTCTGGGACTGGTTTGGACCCTTGTTCACACTGGGAGGACAGATGTGAATATCTACAGGGTGAGATGTACTCATGATGGAGAATCATGCAACTGATGATGACTTGTACATCCCGACACCCAGCTAGTCAGTAGTGAGAATCCCTAAAAGCCTCTCACAGGAATAGTCACAGGAGTACGAAACCCCTCCTGTCTAACACTTTAAGGTTGAGATTTACAAACACCTGATGGAATTCTCATCCCACTCAATGTGTGTGTGAGCTTAGGAGGGAATTTAAAGGAAAGAGAACTTAGCTTCCAAAAAAGGACACATTATATCTACTAAACAATGTAACCATTTACCCAGAAAAAATGCATTGCTTCTCAATATTTTCTCCTCTACAAAATACAAATACCACCCCCCACCACCAGCCCCCCCACCACTACTACAAATAATAATGTGTACTTGCAGAGTGATTTTGAGATTTAAATATCTTAATCATGAACAATGCTTAGTACCTTGTGCAGAGTAAACAAGATATGTTAGATGTTATTACTGTTATAAATTATCAGTATTATTATATTAAGGGAACTTTCACTTTTGCTTATCTGCTGATGTCTTCCTGTCATTTTTCATCAAAATTATAGTCATCATTTGAGGCATAAAAGCATATAGATCCAGATCATAAAGTATCTTTGGATATTATCCTCTGTTAGTAGACACAGATGAGCTTTAATTCTAAGAAAATGACTCCTGGAAGCCTGCAGACAGAGTTATATGCAGGAGTGACAATGAGCAGATAGTCTAGTAGGAAAAAGTCTAATAAGATAATAATTGAAAACATAATGAAAACCTAACGTGAGGCAGTGGAATGAAAACTGCAGTGGTTAGGACTGCTTTATCAAGCCTGGGGAGAAAGGCCCAACCTAGGAGATGTAGCAAATGAAGTAGATGGCATAGATAATGCTATTGAGGGGGCCTGGCCGGGTGGGGGGGCAAGCTTTCTAAGATTAAGGACCTTTCCTAACTTTATCAAGTATGTTTACAACATATAATAATATTTTATCAATTATTTTACACATAATTATTAGTGCAGACTATATATCTATGTCCCAATGAGGAAATGTTTGAAATGTCTTTCCCTTATATGATTTAGAGTTTAGTATTAAATGTTGAGTGTGGGTTCTGATTTTGTCCCATATATAAGGCATTGAGTTAACTGATTGCTGTTTCATGGATGGTAGCAGAAGACCCAAGGCTCATAGATGAGAGTCAAATGACTTTATTACTCAGGGCAAAGTAAGCACCCTGATTGTCATGTTTCCATTGGTTCCTTTTGTACCCTGTGCTCTGTGTGAACCAGATGGATGTCTTGCACACCCAGTGGGTTGCATTACAGGAGAAACTTGCTGAGCTTGGCAGTAAGTGAAATTGCTGTTTGCTCCAGAAAGAGACACTACTCCCATCCTCAAGGTGCTTTGCAAACTCCAAGAAATGGCTTGGGTAAAAAGCAGTCAAGGCCTTATAGTCTTGTTATTCTAGAAAGACATGCAAATCTGTGAGAGACTAATAGAGGACTGTCTCTCAATGGTAAAATACAGAGAATAAACAGGTATTTATAAGTCACTGTGATAAATTCTGTTTATGTGACAGGTTAGTGTGCCACAGGTGTACACAGGAAGTATACAACCTGAGTGCTGTGTACATCAGGTTTGCAAAGAAGCTGATTTCTAAGTGAGAACCATAAATCTGAATAGAATCAAGTTAAATTAATTTGCAGATAGTAAGAACATTACAGAGAGAGGTATCAGAGAAAACCATTTAAGACAGTGAAGAAAAGTTAAATATTATTTTATCTGGGTATCAGAGTGCCAGAGTAGGGATATAGAAAAAAACCCAAAAAATAAGCAATTGCAGAATCACATAAGAATCTGTAAGCTATATTCAGAAGTTTAGAGAGTATCTTAAAAACCTTAGAAAACCACTGAATGTTTACACTTATCCATGCATCCATCTATCCATCCATCCATCTACACATTCAATATATTCACCTTAGAATTTTCCATTTTTAGACAGTGTGATTAGCAGAGGGATAGACACTTAACCCATGAAACTGATTAGAGAACCCAGAAGGAGAACCACACAAAAAGCCTACCTGGGGACTTCCCTGGTGGTTCAGTGATTAAGAATCCACCTGCCAATGAAGGGGACATGGGTTCAAGCCCTGGTCTGGGAATATCCCACGTGCCATGGAGCAACTAAGCCCGTGGGCAACTAAGTGCGCCACAAGTACTGAGACTGCGTTCTAGAGCCCGTGAGCCAAAACTACTGAGCCCGTGCACTGCAACCACTGAAGCCCTCATGCCTAGAGCCTGTGCTCCACAACAAGAGAAGCCACAGCAACGAAGAGTAGCCCCCGCGTGCTGCAGCTAGAGAAAGCCCATGTGTAGCAATGAAGGCCAAACGCAGCCAAAAATAAATAAATTTAAAAATCTATTTTTTTACAACTCCCACCTGATTTTCAACAAAGATGTAAAAGCTATTCACTAGAGGATGTAGAGTCTTCGGCAAATAGAGCTGGAGCAAGTGGAAATCCGTAGGTGATTAACAAACCTTCAACACCAACCTCATGTTTTATACAAGAATTAACTCAAAATGGATCATGGACTTAAAAGTAAAATATAAAAATATAAAACTTTCAAGAAAAAAGAAAGAAACATGGTCTAGAATCTTGGGGACCTATGGTTAGAAAGAGAGTTCTTAGATTTGAAAACAAAAGCATGATTCATAAAAGGAAAATTTGATCTATCAGACTTCATCAAAATGAAACTCTTCTTTTGTGAAAGATCATTTTAAGAATAAAAGAAAATAAGCTCCAAAATGGGCAAAACTGTTTGCAAACCATTTGTCCAACAAGGGGCAAGCAGGTAGAAAATATTTTAATATTCTCCAAACTGAGTATTAAAAATACACAGTCAGATCATCAGCAAAAGACATTAACAGAACTTTCACTGAAGCTTCAAGCTTGCCAGAGTACTTTGTTGAAGTGTCTCTGAAAACCGATAATCTCATGGTCTCCTGTCACTCAGTTTCTTTCAGGAACCAGAGAATAAATTTTCTAAATTCCCACTGTCTATATCTTCTTATAAAGTTTTAATTGTAAACGTTTGGCTATCATATTTCTCTTTTTTTTTATATATTTCTTTTTTATTTTTATTTCTTCTTTAAACTCCTGGTCTGCTATGCTAGTCCACCATTTTGCCCCATAGTTAGTATGAAATAAGTTTCTATTCAATAAGCGTGTTTATGTGTGTGCTCCTTTCCTCCTTGCCATGCTTTAGTGACATTTTGGAGAAATAAGGTGATGGATATCTGGTCCCATGATGATTTCATCATTATCCTAAAATGCCGCCACGGTCTTTGAATTGCAATGCAGTCGTGCGAATAAAGCAATGCAATTAATTTATTGCATACAGTAAAAACAGGATAAAACTAAATATGGAAATCCATGATCTACTGGCAAATATTTTACAGCTGAAGACTCTTTAAAGGAAAAGATATAAACAGGCTAATGATAAATATAGCTAAAGATAATTGACCACATATATCAAAAACTCACCAGATACTCACCACTAAAGACAACCCACATAACGGGTGAAAATTTTGGCAAACTATGCAACTGACAAGGGATTAATCTCCAAGATATACAAACAGATCATGCAGTTCTATATCAAAAAAACAAACAACCCAATCAAAAAATGGGCAGAAGATCTAAATAGACATTTCTCCAAAGAAAACATACAGATGGCCAAAAGGCACATGAAAAGATGCTCAATATCAGAAATTATCAGAGTAATACAAATCAAAACTACAATGAGGTATCACCTCACACTGGTCAGAATCACCATCATCACAAAAAAAAAGAAAAAATAATTCTACAAACAATAAATGCTGGAGAGAGTGTGGAGAAAAGGGAACCCTCCTACACTGTGTAGGAATGTAAATTGGTACAACTACTATGGAGAACAGTAGGGAGGTTCCTTAAAAATCTAAAAGTAGAGTTACCATATGATCCAGCAGTCCCACTCCTGGGCATATATCTCAAAGAAAACATAATTAGGAAAGATTCATGCACTCCAATGTTCACTGCAGCACAATTTACAATACGCAAGACATGGAAGCAACCTAAATGTCCATCAACAGAGGAATGGATAAAGAAGATGTGGTACATATATACAATGGAATATTACTCAGCCATAAAAAAGAACAAAATAACACCATTTGCAGCAACATGGATGGACCGAGAGATTATCATACTAACTGAAGAAGTCAGAAAGAGAAAGACAGAGAGGAGTTTCAAGATGGCAGAAGAGTAAGATGTGGAGATCACCTTCCTCCCCACAAATACATCAGAAATACATCTATGTGTGGAACAACGCCTACAGAACACCTACTGAACGCTGGCAGAAGACCTCAGACCTCCCAAAAGGCAAGAAACTCCCCACGTACTTGGGTAGGACAAAAGAAAAAAGAAAAAACAGAGACAAAAGAATAGGGATGGGACCTGCACCAGTGGGAGGGAGCTGGGAAGGAGGAAAGGTCTCCACACACTAGGAAGCCCCTTCACAGGCGGAGACTGCGGGTGGCAGAGGGGGGAAGCTTCGGAGCCACGGAGGAGAGCACAGCACCAGGGGTGTGGAGGGCAAAGTGGAGAAATTCCCGCACGGAGGATCGGTGCCGACCAGCACTCACCAGCCCTGCTCACCCACTGGGGCGGGCAGGGGCTGGGAGCTAAGGCTCAGGCTTCGGAGGTTGGATCCCAGGGACAGGACTGGGGTTGGCTGCGTGAACACAGCCTGAAGGGCTAGTGCACCACAGCTAGCTGGGAGGGGGTCCTGGAAAAGGTCTGAAGCTGCCGAAGAGGCAAGAGACTTTTTGTTACCTCTTTTGTTTCCTAGTGGGCGAGGAGAGGGTATTCAGAGCGCCGCTTAAAGGAGCTCCAGAGACGGGTGCGAGCCGCGGCTATCAGCGCGGACCCCAGAGACGGGCATGGGATGCTAAGGCTGCTGCTGCCGCCACCAAGAAGCCTGTGTGCAAGAACAGGTCACTGTCCACACCGCCCCTCCCGGGAGCCTGTGCAGCCCGCCACTGCCAGGGGCCTGTGATCCAGGGACAACTTCCCCGGGAGAACGCACGGCACGCCTCAGGCTAGTGCAACATCACCCCGGCCCCTGCCACACAGGCTCGCCCCGCATCTGTACCCCTCCCTCCCCCCAGCCTGAGTGAGCCAGAGCCACCGAAGCAGCTGCTCCTTTAACCCCGTCCTGTCTGTGCGAAGAACAGACACCCTCAGGCGACCTACACGCAGAGGCGGGGCCAAATCCAAAGCTGAACCCCGGGAGCTGTGTGAACAAAGAAGAGAAAGGGAAATCTCTCCCAGCAGCCTCAGGAGCAGTGGATTAAATCTCCACAATCAACTTGATGTACCCTGCATCTGTGGAATACCTGAATAGACAACGAATCATCCCAAATTGAAGAGGTGGACTTTGGGAGAAATGATATATTTTTTTTTCCCTTTTTCTTATTTTGTGTGTATGTGTATGCTTCTGTGTGTGATTTTGTCTGTATAGCTTTGCTTTTACCATTTGTCCTAGGGTTCTGTCTGTCCGTTTTTTGTTTTTCTTTTTAAATATAATTTTTAGCACTTGTTATCATTGGTAGATTTGTTTTTTGGTTTGGTTGCTCTCTTCTTTCTTTCTTTCTTATTACTTTTAAAATATTTTTTTAATAATTATTTTTTATTTTTTACTTTAATAACATTATTTTACTTTATTTTATTTTATTTTATCTTCTTCTTTCTTTCTTTTTTCTCCCTTTTATACTGAGCCCTGTGGATGACAGGCTCTTGGTGCTCCAGCCAGGTGTCAGCGCTGTGCCTCTGAGGTGGGAGAGCCAACTTCAGGATATTGGTCCACAAGAGACCTCCCAGCTCCACGTAATATCAAATGGCGAAAAACTCCCAGAGATCTCCATCTCAACGCCAAGGCCCAGCTCCAATCAATGACCAGCAAGCTCCAGTGCTGGACACCCTATGCCAAACAACTAGCAAGACAGGAACACAACCACAGCCATTAGCAGAGAGGCTACCTAAAATCATATCATATCAGACAAAATAGACTTTAAAACAAAGACTATTACAAGAGACAAAGAAGGACACTACATAATGATCAAGGGATCAATCCAAGAAGAAGATATAACAATTGTAAATATTTATGCACCCAACATAGGAGCACCTTGATACATAAGGCAAATGCGAACAGCGATAAAAGGGGAAACCGACAGTAACACAATCATATTATGGGACTTTAAAACTGCACTTTCACCATGGACAGATCATCCAAAATGAAAATAAATAAGGAAACACACGCTTTAAATGACACATTAAACAATATGGACTTAATTGATATTTATAGGGCATTCTATCCAAAAACCACAGAATACACTTTCTTCTCAAGTGCTCATGGAACATTCTCCAGGATAGATCATATCTTGGGTCACATATCAAGCTTTAGTAAATTGAAGAAAATTGAAATCATATCAAGTATCTTTTCTGACCACAATGCTATGAGACTAGATATCAATTACAGGAAAAAAATCTGTAAAAAATACAAACACATGGAGGCTAAACAATACAATACTTAACAACTAAGAGATCACTGAAGAAATCAAAGAGGAAATCAAAAAATACTTAGAAACACATGACAATGAAAACACGATGACCCAAAACCTATGGGATGCAGCAAAAGCAGTTCTAAGAGGGAAGTTTATAACAATACAATCCTACCTTAAGAAACAAGAAACATCTCAAATAAACAACCTAACTTTACACCTAAAGCAATTAGAGAAAGAAGAACAAAAAAAACCCCAAAGATAGCAGAAGGAAAGAAATCATAAAGATCAGATCAGAAATAAATGAAAAAGAAATGAAGGAAACAATAGCAAAGGTCAATAAAACTAAAAGCTGGTTCTTTAATAAGATAAACAAAATTGATAAACCATTAGCCAGACTCATCAAGAAAAAAACGGAGAAGACTCAAAGCAATAGAATTAGAAATGAAAAAAGTAGAGTAACAACTGACACTGCAGAAATACAAAGGATCATGAGAGATTACTACAAGCAACTATATGCCAATAAAATGGACAACATGGAAGAAATGGACAAATTCTTAGAAATGCACAACCTTCCTAGACTGAACCAGGAAGAAATAGAAACTATGAGCAGACCAATCACAAGCACTGAAATTGAAACTGTGTTTAAAAATCTTCCAACAAACAAAAGCTCAGGCCCAGATGGCTTCACAGGTGAATTCTATTAAACATTTAGAGAACAGCTAACACCCTTCCTTCTCAAACTCTTCCAAAATATAGAGAGGGAGGAACACTCCCAAACTCATTCTACGAGGCCACCATCACCCTGATACCAAAACCAGACAAAGATGTCACACAGAAAGAAAACTACAGGCCAATATCACTGATGAACACAGATGCAAATATCCTCAAGAAAATACTGTCAAACAGAATCCAACAGCACATTAAAAGGATCATACAACATGATCAAGTGGGGTTTATCCCAGGAATGCAAGGATTCTTCAATATACGCAAATCAATCAATGTGATACACCATATTAACAAATTGAAGAATAAAAACCATATGATCATCTCAATAGAAGCAGAGAAAGCTTTCGACAAAATTCAACCCCAATTTATGATAAAAACCCTCCAGAAAGTAGGCATAGAGGGAACTTACCTCAACCTAATAAAGGCCATATATGACAAACCCACAATCAACACTGTCCTCAGTGGTGAAAAACTGAAACCATTTCCACTAAGATCAGGAACAAGACAAGGTTGCCCACTCTCACCACTATCATTCAACATAGTTTTGGAAGTTTTAGCCACAGGAATCAGAGAAGAAAAAGAAATAAAAGGAATCCAAAGCGGAAAAGAAGAAGTAAAACTCTCACTGTTTGCAGATGACATGATACTATACATAGAGAATCCTAAAGATGCTACTAGAAAACTACTAGAGGTAAACAATGAATTTGGTAAAGTAGCAGGACACAAAATTAATGCACAGAAAGCTCTTGCATGTCTATACATTAATGATGAAAAATATGAAAGTGAAATTAAGAAAACACTCCCATTCACCATTGCAACAAAAAGAATAAAATGTCTAGGAATAAACCTACCTAAGGAGACAAAAGACCTGTATGCAGAAAATTATAAGACACTGATGAAAGAAATTAAAGATAATACAAATAGATGGAGAGATATGCCATGATCTTGGATTGGAAGAATCAACATTGTAAAAATTACTATACTACAATCTACAGATTCAATCTACAGATTGAAAGCAATCTACAGATTCAATGCAATCCCTATCAAACTACCACTGGCATTTTTCACAGAACAAGAACAAAAAATCTTACAATTTGTATGAAAACACAAAAGACCCCAAATAGCCAAAGCAATCCTGAGAAAGAAAAACAGAGCTGGAGGAATCAGGCTCCCTGACTTCAGACTATACTACAAAGCTACAGTAATCAAGACATTATAGTACTGGCACCAAAACAGAAATATAGATCAATGGAACAGGATAAAAAGCCCAGAGATAAACATACGCACATATGGTCACCTTATCTTTGATAAAGGAGGTAAGAATATAAAATGGAGAAAATACAGCCTCTTCAACAAGTGGTGCTGGGGAAACTGGACAGCTACATGTAAAAGAATGAAATTAGAACACTCCCTAACACCATACACAAAAATAAACTCAAAATGGATTAAAGACCTAAATGTAAGGCCAGACACTATTAAACTCTTAGAGGAAAACATAAACAGAACACTCCATGACATAAATCACAGCAAGATCCTTTTTGACCCACCTCCTAGAGAAATGGAAATAAAAACAAAAATAAAGAAAAGGGACCTAATGAAACTTAAAAGCTTTTGCACAGCAAAGGAAACCATAAACAATACAAAAAGACATCCCTCAAAATGGGAGAAAATATTTGCAAATGAAGCAACTGACAAAGGATTAATCTCCAAAATTTACAAGCAGCTCATGCAGCTCCATATCAAAAAAACAAACAACCCAATCCAAAAATGGGCAGAAGACCTAAATAGACATTTCTCCAAAGAAGATATACAGATTGCCAACAAACACATGAAAGAATGCTCAACATCATTAATCATTAGAGAAATGCAAATCAAAACTACAATGAGATATCATCTCACACCGGTCAGAATGGCCATCATCAAAAAATCTACAAACAATAAATGCTGGAGATGGTGTTGAGAAAAGGGAACCCTCTTGCACTCTTGGTGGGAATGTAAAGTGATACAGCCACTATGGAGAACAGTATGGAAGTTCCTTCAAAAATTAAAAATGGAACTACCATATGACCCAGCAATCCCACTGCTGGGCATATACACTGAGAAAACCATAATTCAAAAAGAGTCATGTACCACAATGTTCACTGCAGCTCTATTTACAATAGCCAGGACACAGAAGCAACCTAAGTGTCCATCGACTGATGAATGAATAAAGAAGATGTGGCACATATATACAATGGAATATTATTCAGCCATAAAAAGAAGGGAAATTGAGTTATTTGTAGTGAGGTAGATGGACCTAGAGTCTGTCATTCAGAGTGAAGTAAGTCAGAAAGAGAAAAACAAATACCGTATGCTAACACATATATATGGAATCTTAAAAAAAAAAAAAAGGTCATGAAGAACCTGGGGGCAGGACAGGATAAAGATGCAGACCTACTAGAGAATGATCTTGAGGACACAGGGAGGGGGAAGAGTAAGCTGGGACAAAGTGAGAGAGTGGCATGGACATATATACACTACCAAATATAAAACCGATAGCTAGTGGGAAGCAGCTGCATAGCACAGGGAGATCAGTTCGGTGCTTTGTGACAACCTAGAGGGGTGGGATAGGGAGGGTGGGAGGGAGGGAGACACAAGAGGGAAGATATATGGAAGTATATGTATATGTATAGCTGATTCACTTTGTTATAAAGCAGAAACGAACACACCATTGTAAAGCACTTATACTCCAATAAAGATGTTAAAAAAATTGAAATTTTAAAACAATATAAAGAAATGCATTATGGAATTTAAGCTATTGGGTTGTCCAAAAAGTTCGTTTAGTTTTTTCCATAACATTGTATGGAAAAAACCCGAACGAAGTTTTTGGCCAACCGAATATATTATGTATTGTAACTGCCAGTGCTAGCACAGAAATATGCAGGTGGTAAATGGAATATCATGTTTTAAGTTTCTTCAACTATCCAGAAAATGGTAAAAGTATCAAAGTAAGGTAGACTATAATAAGGAAAATTTGTTATTGTCTTTTAGTAACCGCTAAATGAATATCAAACGTATAGGTGGAAAAAAAAGAAATTGATTAACCATGAAGAAAGCAAGAAAAGTGAAAAGGGAACAGAAACATGAAACTAATAGAAAATAAATATTGATATGGCAGATTTAACCCAAATATATGAGCACTTACACAAAGATTGTAGGAATGAATTGAAAAATAAATATATGTTGCTTACAAGACTGATCTGTTTAATATGGTATGCCAGAAAGTTTGAAAACGAAATAATAGGAAAAAAGATATTCACACAAAAGCATATATAAAAGATCAGTGGTTCAAAGAAATATTCCCTCCTCAGAGAAACCATGTTATTTTATTTATTTATATCTCTTACAGTCCCACCCCGCTAATACAAGAATATAATCTACCTGAGGAGATACGTTTGTTTCCTACTCAAAGACTCTCGAAGAGCACATGGAATGTAAGAAGTATTTAATAAGTATTTGAAGACATTTCTTTATTTGTTATTTACACACCAGTCTAGTCCTCACTTTACCCCAAGCTACTACATCTCTGTCCTAATGACCTGAACATTATCAACCAGCCTTGTCTTGCCATAAACTACACTTCTCATATGACCCTTTGTTCTTTCATTGCATCTTTAGGGCTAGACCTTTATCCTAGATACAATCAAGCTTGCCTTTCCCTACCACCTGGGTGAACTGGTAAAAATGCCTGATGATCCTACTGTGTTCTATAACCAATTCAATCTGATTCGCTTTTCTGAAGATCACATTAAATTCCTGTAACTGACAAAAGAATAAATAAAAAACAAAACCATAAAACTATTATCTAAATATGGCTGGAGACATTCCATATCAGATTTATATGCATGTAAGTAGAACTTAAAGCATATGGAAAAGTTCATATAGCCTCTATCCACAGTAGGTAAAAAATGCTCAGAAAATATACAGTTCAAATAGACTGAGGGAAAAACCGAACCGCATTCTTCTTAACCAAGACAAAAATCAAGTTTCAGCAAAGTGCATGGTCTCCTCTCCTATAACAGAGGTATAGAGAATGACATGCACCAGGCTTAGCACCTGCCAGTCAGAATAATCAAACTCTAGAGAAGCTTAATGCCCT
Source organism: Balaenoptera physalus (assembly GCF_965194825.1). NCBI lineage: Eukaryota > Metazoa > Chordata > Mammalia > Artiodactyla > Balaenopteridae > Balaenoptera > Balaenoptera physalus. The sequence goes on from NC_138882.1 coordinate 7,726,929, forward strand.
CTCAAGGAAGGTCAGTTATGCTAGTGTGAAAACCCAGTTTAGGATGCCTGAGAAGTTTTGAAACCCTAGACCTCTCTAAACCCTTAAAGCTTGAAAAAGTGGCTCATCTCTCCCTTTTAAGGGCTAGACTTTCTAGAAACTTAATGCACAAAGAGACCTCTGTCCTGTGAGACAATATGTTCACCACATAACTGGCCCCATCCTTCCTTGCTACACACACTAGACATATATCTGATGTTAAGTTGTGGCATAACCCAGCTGGGAATTTGCTGATCCTCATAATAAAGGAAAGGATCACAGTCTCAAATTACCTAATTAGCGTGTACCAGCAGTAGCTGACGGAATACAAGTAGGATTTCATTCTGAGATTTTTTGATTCAGGGTACCAGAATATAAGATTGAATATGGCAGAATTTCTTTATTTAGGAGACATTTTTGAGGATACACATTTTAGTACCCTGTCAAGCGCCTCAGGGGTGGTATGAACTGGCTACAAAAATGGCTTCTAGGGGCTTCCCTGGTGGCGCAGTGGTTGAGAATCTGCCTGCCAATGCAGGGGACACGGGTTCGAGCCCTGGTCTGGGAAGATCCCACATGCCGCAGAGCAACTAGGCCCGTGAGCCACAATTACTGAGCCTGCGCGTCTGGAGCCTGTGCTCCGCAACAAGAGAGGCCCCGACGGTGAGAGGCCCGCGCACCGCGATGAAGAGTGGCCCCCGCTTGCCGCAACTAGAGAAAGCCCTTGCACAGAAACGAAGACCCAACACAGCCAAAAATAAATAAATAAATAATTAAATAATTAAAAAAAAAAAAAAGATGGCTTCTAAAAGCTCGAAAAAGGATAAACATGCTAAGTGAAGTCAAAATGTCAAAATCCCACTGTAGATGACAGAAGAAAGGATTCAAAGGCTTGGGGAAGTGGGACGGCTGGAGGGGTTACAGCATGTCGGGCTGGAAATGTCACCAGGTGGTTACATTCCACAGGAAGGACTGGGGGACTCAACACTTGCCATGGACAGAAGAGACATGCCCATAGAGGGGCACCAGCATTATTAAAATGTTCATTAGTTCCTCTCCTCAGCAAGCTAGGGCTGATTGTAGGAGAGGCTGTTACCGAATCAGGAACAATAATAGAAATGCAGATGATAACACCCCCAAACTGCAGATATGCACAACCACCAGAAGCCAGGAAGACGTGATTATTGCAATGAGTAGCTGGGTTAGATTAGCAGACAAAAGGCCTGTCTAATCCACAGACATTTATGGAGATAGAAGGAGAACACAGTGCCCATAAATGCAAAAAAGTAGGCAGCCCCAATGGGTACTATGTAGCTTATAATATCAGGAGAAACCAGTTATATGACTTTTGGTTGTAAACTCCTAAAAAATTATAATTATTTGCCTATATTCCAGACCTGAGCTTATTTTCAGATCCAGAAGACTTTTACTTAAAAGGAAGCCAGATCTCCAGGAGGAAGGACCTAGCAACAGCCCAGAAACACATGTGAATGGTACCTCCAGACTTCCTCCAACGGGAATTCATGGCTATTAACTTGGATAAGTGCTTTGGGAAAAGGAGAGCATCCAAACTTTAGAGGATTGTCTTTCATTCTCTGAGTTGACATGAGTACCAGGAGATCTGAAGCACCATCATGGTCCCCTGCTTGACTGGATGGGACCAGATAATAAATATATTTCTTCACATAGTTCAGCAAACAGCGGGTAAACTGGGTTCCTAGACCATCTCGTAATCATTTTCTAGGCTCAGGAGCGTATGATTGGGATTGACATATCTAGTAGTTGTTGAAATTCCCATATTAAGTTGTGGGCCTATAGGATAAGCATTATCAGATTGAGTGATACCAAATGCAAGCCTCTGTAACTGACTCCCAAGATAATGAATCAGAAGTAGTCTCACATCATGGGTTAAGATGGCAGACATCAGTGGACCCTCTAGGATCTAAAGGATACAGATGCGGTGTCCCTCAACATTTCTGTATTAAATTTACCATCTTGCCTCTGCAGACACCAGGTCGATCCTGAAGACTGACAATAGACTATCCCGAATTCAATTAAGTTGTACCATCAATCGCAGCTGCGGTCATATGTTGTATATGTTTCTAGATTTGGAAAATAAATTATTTTCCATTCTGATAGGAAAAGAGATCAGAAACAGCATTCAAATGAAATGGACAACTATATATATTTACAGATTTTTTGTTCTCTCCCTCCTGACCCACCAGGGCTATGCTAAACCTCACTCATAACATAGCTGGAGACAGCTGGACCTTCTGGATTTCACTCAGAGCATCACATTGATCCACATCCCATTGCTCTCGTAAGAAGAAAGGAACAACAAAGTGTGTATGTTTGGACTTATTCTTCTAGGTGTGATTGTACCATGTAAAGATTTTAAATAGAGTGATTCAGTCAGAATTTCAGCTTAAATAAATCACACTGGTGGCTTCATGGCTGGGCTCAACTTGAGATAAATAATGCCCAAAAAAGGCATTGAAATAGTCCCAGTGAGACATAACAGATGTTTGTCAGAGTCTTGGCAAGACAGAGGACCTGGCACACTCAACTTGGATGAAGAGGATTTCATGAAGAGACAATTTAAAAAGGTGTGGGTAAGGTTATGGAAACCCACAAGGGTTACTGAGGCACCTAAGGGCTCCTACAAATGAGAAACACTACCATATTTGGCCAGGAGGCAAGAGGAGGGAAAAGTGTTAGTGCAGCTTGGATGAGAGTTGGAAGAAAAATCACCAGAAAGAAAAGACTAGTCTTGGAGAGCCAAAACCTGTCAAGACCATGTAAAATCTAGGGGAGGAAAAAAAGATCTATATATGTTTACTCTATAATTTCTAGTAGAAATGGACACTTACTGTAAGGATGTTATGAAGAAACAGGTGTTTTCTCTCTTCCACGCTTACCTTTTTCTCTCCAACATGATGTATTTAGGAAGAGTCAGCCAGAAAACCAGTCAGCTGGGAGAATACAGCATCCTTGAGGAAGACGGTGTGTCAGAGGAGTTCTGCGAACAGGGTCATGTATCAAAGCCATTGCCAACTGTGAAAAGCAGGAGACCCTGGCAGCTCTTCTCTGCCAGTGGGTAGTGTGTGGTATCACGTACGGTGGGACTAGTCCACGTAACTGGCTATCTCTAAGTCCTTATGTGCTGAAATCAGGTTTGCTGACACCACTTTAGATTATCTATCTTTACAATATAGCATTGTTTTGAGAGTTTTCAAGCAGAAAATACTGAAATATGCCATACAGTGTATTGGAACAATTGTTGAATCGAGTCTTAGACTTAAGTTTTGCTTGATATCAACAACACATTAATAGCTCTTTTTCATTGAGTAGCTACTGTGTTTAAGGCACTATAATGGATGCTTTATAGTCTTTATTTGATTCAATATTCATCAATAACTAGAGGTAGGTGATATTAAGTCTAGTAATTTCATGTGAGAAGACTAAAGCCAAGAGAGGATAAATAATCAAAGGCCATATTGAAAGTAAGTGGATGAGCCAGTGTTGAAACCCACAATTGTCTGATTAAGAATATATACATTTAAAATGCAGATGACCAGCAGGCACATGACATCTGCTCAACATCGCTAATCATCGCGGAAATGCAAATCAAAACCACAGTGATATCACCTCACACCTGTCAGAATGGCTCTCATCAAAATAAAAAAAAAGAAAAAACCCACAAATAACAAATGTTGGCAAGGATGTGGAGGAAAGGGAACCCTCCTACACTGTTGGTAGGAATGGAAATTGGTACAGCCACTGTAGAAAAAATTATGGACGTTTCTCAAAAAACTAAAAATAGAGCTGCCATAAGACCCAGCAATTCCACTCCTGTATATATATCTGAGAAAAACAAAAACACTAATTCAAAAAGATACATGCACCCCAATGTTCATAGCAGCATTATTTACAATAGCCGAGATATGGAAGCAACCTACGTGTCCCTCAACAGACAAATGGATAAAGAAGATGTGGTGTAAATACATACACACACACACACACACACATACATGTATAATGGAATACTACTCAGCCATAAAAAAAGAATGAAATCCTGCCACTTGCAGCAACATGGATGGACTGGAGGACATTATGTTAAGTAAAATAAGTCAGAGAAAGACAAATACTATATGATATCTCTTACATGTGGAATCTAAAAAAATACAACAAACTAGTGAATATAATAAAAATAAGCAGACTCACAGATATAGAGAACAAACTGGTGGTTATCAGTGGGGATGGGGGGAAGGGGTAGTACAGAGAATTTAAGAGGTACAAACTATTGGGTGTAACATAGCCTTAAGAATGTACTGTACAACATGGGGAATATAGCCAATATTTTTTAATAACTGTAAATGGAAAGTAACATCTAGTGTATAAATTTTTTTTAAAAAAAACTTAAAGCCTCCCCCCAAAAAAATACATGGGTTTAGTCACAGACAACAATGCTCATGTGAACAGATTATGCAAAGTAGTTAGATAAATATCCCACTCAGAAAAGATTGATGCAAAGCAGTATGTGATGAAGTATATACAGTTTTGCACAATAATCAAATGATTACTGGAGTAACACTGATAAAATTGGAATTTATAACTGATAATAATTAACCTTGCTAGGAATAATCAATGAAGTATTAAAAAACAGAAATATATTTATCTGGATGTTTAACAGTGGGTAGATTGTATAAGAATCTTCAAAAACACAATAGACAGCATTATTGATCAACTGTTTCTGACATACTTCATAAAACTAACCTCAGCTGAGGCACAATTTCATCTCTGTGGTTCCATGTTCTATTGTAATTATATACCTCCTTATTTTCTTACCAAAATTATTTATTTGTTTTTGATAAATAAGAAACCATTTATAATCTTGCAAAATTGAGATATTTCTAATTATATATAAAAAAAGAAATCTATTCTCTCCATTTCTAGCTATTTTGTGGAGTCCAAAATAATCAGAGACCTTTCCTAAATAGTAGATTACAATAATCATAATAAACAACTTGCTATTTAAAGGAGTCTATATAAGGTCAATAAGCTATAGCATTTAGTAATAACAGGTTTAATTCTGATGTTTTTATGAGTAAGAGTGTTTTCAAAGTTGAGATTACTTTCCTAAGTCTTTGTCTTCACAACTACCTGACAGCTGATTTGTGAGTTTGTGTCACAGTTGGATGGTGTGCATCCATCTAAGAAATAACAAACACAGGGACCTCTTGGAACAGATGGAAGGCATTCATGGATGGTTTCACCTACTTAGCGAATTGGCAAATTAACCAAGGAGTCTGGGTTCTGATATTGAAATAGTTGCTTGCTAGTATCGCTGCAGAAGTCGTCAATGACAGCTGCTGTCTCTAAGTATTTTAAACTCTTAGTCAAGCCTCAGTTCTCAAGACTTCATTTTGCATTTGGAAAAATAAGTCCCAGTAATAAATATTGGGCTTTTCTTGCATGCTCTTTTTTTTTTTTTTAATTTTCTTAGGAAGTGTTCTTATACTGAAGAGGAAAAATGTTACAGGTAGAAGGACTACATTATAGATAAGGAAAAGAGGGGGCTCTTTATAAAATAAATACCAAGTTTCAAGTTTTGCACTTTCACAGATTTTCCATGAAAATTACTCATCATATATAATTCTCTTTCATTAAAAGTTAGTCACATTTGACTGAAAATATGAACACCTAATCTTCAGAAGTCCAGGATATGTAATTTGGGTCCCCTCTGCCTTCCACCATTTCCTTCCTTTTTTTCTCAGAATGTCAAGAATTCTTTCTAATGAAAGACAAATTATGTTATTAGACATCAATCCATCCTTGTTTTATTTTTTTAAAGACTTTCCTAATGGTATGAGTACATTCTGATTTTCCTTTAGGATTATTTTTTGTTGTTTCTCCTAAGACTGATTTAGGTCAGGGTTTATTTTCTTTTTCCTTAGTTAAAAAAATTAATCCCTTGAAAGTTGAATACATGATTTTAAGAGAAGTACTTTCATTTTCTTCAATTATTGCTCTTATGAGCCATATTTATACTGATACTCCATATGCATTTAGACCACATCTAAAAACTGATACAGAAAATTTTCATATTTTAGTTCTTTACAGTCTCTTTTTAAAGTTTTTAATGAATTAGGGTGCTGAGAAATTTAAGCATTTTTTAATAGTTGTTCTGCCACAGCTGCTTCTTTATTACCATCCCAATTAATAATATGTAAAACTAAATTATATATTAATTAAATCCATGGATAACACTAAATTGGGAGCAGTTGTAAACTGAAGAGCAGTCACACAAAAGTGTTATGATATAGAAATCTGAGAAGAAGAAAAAGTTTAAAAAATGTTTAACTTGAGGAAATGTAATTTTTCTTAGGTAGAAAAGTTATTGGGCTTTTTGCCAGTCTTTGCCTCTATTCAACATGTATGTGTTGGTATAAATCCTGATTAGAACCCTAGGAAGTAATGATTGTTTATTTGAAGCTTTGGAAAATAGGGAAACTTTAGCTTTCAGCACCTTAATGCCTTATCTGCATAAGACCATGTGGAGTAAATCATAGCTCTCCTGTACTACACTGTTTCTTGTTTTCTTTTAGGTTGCATTTAACATATAATTTATCTCTAAGCATAAGTCTTTCCTTTTATTTGAGACGATGTATAAAATCTTTAAGACAGGCTCTGCAGCTCACAGCTTTTTAAATTAACTTGACTTGTGTTAATACTAGTTAACATTTATTTTTGCCTGGACTTCTGTATGGAAGTTGATTTAAGGAAATACTAAGGGAACTCAAATTTTATTTCCTAATTTTCCCCATCATAGTTATTTCAATCAAAAAACCTTAAGAGACATCTAAATGAGCAGCATATTTTTCTGTGTTTATTGGGATGATAAAATGGGTAATACTGTAATATCACAACATAGTAAGTACCAGTATGTTAAGAAATTATGTATAATGAGAGAGAAGATGGATGAGCATAACACAAATACTACAAATATATATAAATTGAAATGATTAAGAATTATTCTTCACTTAAATGTGAATAAAAAAGTAGGCTCATATAATGAAATGAAAGTCATGGCATTTTACAAATTAAGTAGGTGATTTTTGAAACCAAGAAATTTGAGAGCTGTAGGGATACCCTAATCACAGAATAATAAAATATTGTATTAGTAAATAATCTCTGAGTTTTTGGCTAAGAGATTTGTGGCAAAGAAAGGGGTGAATTATCATAGACTATGGGTAGAACTAAAGCTAGAACTTAAGTATTCTGATTTGCATTTTGGTGCTATCATCACTGTACCCTGTGGCCAGTGTACTGCATTTCTCAGGGTCAATATTTGACTTATTTTAAGATATTAATAAGCTTTCAGTAAAACATGCATTGCTTTTTAACAGACTGGAACAGAGATCAATCTATCAGCCATGAAAATATCAAACTTTTGCTCAGCAACTCCCTTCAGATTACAATGAGCATTGTTCAAGGAATGGAGACATTCAAGATGGTATTTCTGTTTTGAGGAACTTACAACTGGGCTTTACAGATTAAAAAAACATACTCAGAAAAAGCACAATAATGATAAGCACTGTTAAATGCTGTGGGAGTATTAAAGAGAAAATATTCTACTGCATTTTAGAAGAGAAAGAATTTACTGAAATAGAATCATCTGTTAAAGCTTTATTAGATGAATGAGCTTCAAAGCACAAAAACCTATAAATAGATAGAAAAACAAGAGAAAAGCATTATACATGGAGGGATTCTCAATTAGAAAATGCACAGATATGGAAAGAATGTTTTCTTCAGGATGATTAATTTTACTGAATTAGACATTGCTTTAGATGTAGTATGAGGACAATTCAGAAGACACTTTTAATTATGAAACCATTTATTACTTTAAATATTAAGATAATTTTTAAGCAAGTTTTGATATTTACAAGGCAATGTTCTAAGGACTGAAAGGAACTTGAGAATTTCTTTGTAGGATGAAGTTGAGAATAAATTTTATACCCTGGTCAAACATACTACATGGTCTTTTAGCATTATGAATGATTTCAACAGCTATGACTTTAAAATATGCAAACAGCTCATACAACTCAATAATAACAAAACAAACAACCCAATCAAAAAATGGGCAGAAGACCAAAATAGACATTTCTCCAAAGAAGACATACAGATGGCCAACAGGCACATGAAAAGATGCTCAACGTCACTAACTATTAGAGAAATGCATATCCAAACTACAATGAGGTATCACCTCACACTGGTCAGAATGGTCATCATCAAAAAGTCTACAAATAAGAAATGCTGGAGAAGGTGTGGAGAAAAGGGAACCCTCCTATACTGTTGGCGGGAATGTAAATTGATACAGCCACTGTGGAGAACAGTATGGAGGTTCCTCAAAAAACTAAAAATAGAGTTGCCATATGACCCATCAATTCCACTCCTGGGCATATAACCGGACAAAATTATAATTTGAAAAGATACATGCACCTCTATGTTCATAGCAGCACTATTCACAATAGCCAAGACATGAAAACAAACTAAATGTCCATAGACAGATGAATGGATAAAGAAGATGTGGTACATGTATACAATGGAATATTACTCAGTCATAAAACAGAATGAAATAATGCCATTTGCAGCAACATGGATGAACCTAGAGATTATCATACTAAGTGAAGTAAGTCAGAAAGAGAAAGACAAATATCATGATATCACTTATAAGTGGAATCTAAAATGTGGTACAAATGGACTTATCTACGAAACAGAAACAGATTCACAGACATAGAGAACAGACTTGTGGTTGCCAAGAGGGAGGGGGGTGGGGGAGAGATGAATTGGGAGTTTGAGATTAGCAGATGCAAACTATTATATATATATATATAGAACTGAATGACTTTGCTGTACACCAGAAACTAACACAACATTGTAAATCAACTATACTTCAATAAAATAAATTTTAAAAAAGGAAATTTTAACTGTTGTTGGGCTGCACCCTGCAGGCCTACAAAGTCTGTGCTTGCCCAGCTTCAAGACTGAAGAAAGAGCCCAGAGTCAGCGACAGAGACATCAATGGTTTAATGGATGGGGGAGCTTACATGTTGGAAGCAAGGTCCTGGAGCGACACTCCACCGTGTGCTGCAGACCATGGGCAGGACTTGGTGGCCGTCTTTGTTCCCGGGGGAGGAGGAGGTTACCAGTTATAGGGGAATTGATGTCAGGTTGGCTCATCAGTTACCAGGGAAACCAGCAGAGGGGCACACCCCTCACCTCCCCTTTGATAAACATAGTGGAGAGTTCTGATCTAAAGCTGGAACCATCAGTAGCTGGGGCCTGGGCAAATATGTAGGGAGGTCAGTCATGTGTGTAGGGTGTAGGTGAAGCAGGCACTGATCAAGCAGGGGATGGACAGAGAGCAAGAGAACAGCCATCTTGAGTGGCCTGACCATACACCTATGAAGGAAACCAAGTTCTTAATTAGGTAGTGGCATTGCCACAGGAAATCACTCTTATAGAGCTTGGTGAGTTAAGTAGATACATAATCTGAGCCTTTGGTATTTAACCTGACGGTTTGCTACTCATTAAGACCAAACAGAATTCCCTAAAATGAGACTTGCAAAGGGATTCCATATTGCTTCAGTAAATTGTGATATTTAAGAGCAAGTCAATCAGTAAAACTCACTTTTGGAACATATATTATAAGAATATATAAGAAACTATTGCTTCTCATCATAATTTAACTAACTCCTCACCTTCTAACTTTCTTCAGTATCATCCTTGACTTGATTACCCCACTTATCTGGCTCATTTTTATTGGCTTGTTTTGGCTCCCACCATCCTGAATGGAACTTTTGGTACAAGTTCTTTATGTATAACTATTAAATTTCAAAACCTGGTCCCATAGGCCAAGACTGAAAATTGCATTTGACATATTTATGACTTGCTTTCTTCACCTGTCTACATGTACAAGCACAGCTAAATCTACAGCCATTGCTCATTATTCAGCCACTAAACCAGATTTAATAATGTGGAGTCCTTTTCTTATTTACCACCAGACAACTTCCAGTTTCTATTAGTAAATTGTCCTAGTTTGAACCTTGACATTCAATATAGACATCAAAATGTAGGCAAGAGTATGGAAACAAAAAGTGATATTTTATAAGATTAATGTATCTACAACATGCAGAAAGCATTGGAGAAGAGTGGAAAAAGAATAAAGGAAATTATTACAATAGTTCAAAACTGGGGTGACATTGGCCCAAGATAGAGTAGATACAGTGATTATGCTAAGAAAGTATATGTATTATTATGCTTATGCATAATAATTTGAAGAGAAAAATCAACAGCACCTAGTGACTAAAGGAAGAAAGAAAGAAAAAAGAAAAATGCTGCATTGTTCTAGAACCCAATCATTAAGAGATAACAGTATCACTAAAAGAAATCGGAAAGCCTAGAGAAGAATGTATTATGATAAAATTAATGCTTGTTTATTTTGAGGCTAAAGCATCCAGGTGGAGACATTCTGCATGGAAATTCAATATCAGAATTCTGAATAAAAGTTCAGGACTAGATATTTCGGAAGTTATGAATGCAGAAGTGATATATGAATCCATTATGGTAGATGAGATCTAAAAATAAAAGAGAGAATAATGGAAGGGAGCTGAAATCTCAGGGTTTCATGGATATTAGGCGTAAGAATGGAGCCAGTAAAATATAGAGAGAAGAGGCAAAAAGACAAGAGGCAAAACAAAGATAGTGTGACCTCAAAAAGAGAGGGAGATTGAGAGAAAGAAAGGGAAAGGGGGTGCGAAGAGGGAGAGAGAGGGAGAGAGGAAGGAAGGAAAAATACGATTTATCAGCAGCTGGGATGTTTTCAGGGAATGTGAGCTAAGGAAGACTAGGGTCTGTCTAGACACCAGAAATAACACTGTAATTTTGAGTATAACAGTTACAGTTATGATTAACCCTCCCTGTTTGTTAGTGATCATAGGAAGAAACAGCATTAAAACAAACAAAAAACACAAACACCAAATGACAAAAATAAAAGCCCCTATTTTGAGACATTAAAAAACTTACCAGCAGTTGCATTGGTTGGCTGTTGTCCTAACATCTATAGCTCTGCTTATTTAAGAAGCTCAAGGATGTCCAGTAAAGGCCAAACAACACTAGATTTACGTTAAGAATGTGTTTTTTTCTTTCTTTTTCTTTAAAAAAAAGTAATTTTTAACAAGATTGTGCCTTATAAATTTTGAAATTAAATATAATACACTGGAATTTAAAACAAGCACATGAGAATATGAAATATAATAAATAATAAAAGACATTTTCACCTGGAAAGTAGCTAACCAGTTTGATGTTAGGTTAAAATGGGATAGTTTCTGACATATTTTGAAAAAGAGAGGCCATTAAGCTCTCAATATTTTAAATAAAATACTATATTGTCCTAAGTTTGAGATAACGTGTATTCAATTATTGAAAATTATATAGGATGACTAAAACAATTAGTTCTAGCAAGTAAGAATAAGAAAGAGGTTTAATGTATCCTAGTCAAGGCAGCTTACAAAGCTGTTATTCAAGCCTAATAAAGATCTACCCCTTGCTTCACCCTCAAACCCACTTTAAAAACCAAGCACACTCATAAGAACATGGGTACGATTTTAAAAGAGCAGACCGATGGAAAGGCTAAAGTCATATCAGAATCTTCAAATTTGATTGCATCTTAGGAAATGATCATATAATTATTTTCGGTAATTAAAAAGGATCAAATTTCTGATACATGCCACAATATGTATTAATCTCATACACATGATGCTAAGTGACAGAAGCTGGACAGAGAGGCTACATACTGCATGACTGCATTTAAAGAACATTCTAGAGAAGAAAAATCTCTGGGTACAATGAACAGAATAGTCATTGCCAAGAGATGAGTTTGGGATGAAGTACAAAAGAGCACGGTGGAAGTGTCTGTGGTGATAATTATATTCTATATCTTGATTTTGGAAGTGGCCACACAACTGAATACATTTGTCAGAACCCATTGAAATCCCCCCTTAAAAAGCAGTGAAGTTTATCGCATGTAAAATTTAGTTCAATAAAGCTGATTTTAAATAGAAAATAAATATCATGCGCTATCAGGCATGAACAAGGATGGTTTATCTGAGTATTTATTTAATTGTGGTTGATAGTTATTAGCAGTTATCCTCACCAGTGATGGTGTACTCATTATGATTTTGATGATTATATAAAAAGATAGAGAAGAGATAAGTATATACTGTTTTATATGTAAGATTTAAATGATCCTTTTAATATTAGATGGTAGACTGCCTCTTATAATCATTTTCCTTAATGGCTAATACAGTGAAAGGAGCTAATCCTTAAATTACTGGACCTGTATTCTCAACTCTTTGGTATATTTCCTGGGTTAACACAAATGATTGACCCTAAAGCTTAATCCAAAATTCTGTGTTTCCTTTCCAAACTATTTTTTTTCTACATGCTCTGAAATTTCATTCAATTTTCCTGTAATGTCCCGTAAGTAGGAAATGCTGTTAATTTATTTTCTTTTAAAGATGAGTAATTCGATATTGAAAATAGATGTGCCATTTGTCCAGGGATTGTTACATGGTTAAACATCATTAATATTATTACAACAGCTTCATAAAGCAGATCAAGGCTGGGTTTATTACCATCCACATAATTATATCAAATACACTTCATTTACTGCCTTTTTCCACTGTGGGAGTTCTTTTAGTACTGAGGCAGTGTGGAAAAGGTTCTTTCCTAATTTATGCCACGTTTCATTTTCAGCATGAAGTGCTAAACCTACTGAACCATAGACCTTTGGTGAATTGATTTCTTCACTCGCAGTATTTACCACTCCGGTAAATTAGGTGTACATAATAAGCAGCTGTCGACCTCCAGATGCAATAGAGTCAAGCTGCATAAATTGCCATCCTTCCAGACACACATATTGATGCCTTTATCTGAGAACTTGGTCTACTCCTGATGTAAATAATTTCATACTCTGGAAACTAATTTCACGCCATCTTTGTTTTTATTTATTTACAAATAGGGAATATTTGTGATAAAACTTCAACCACAGTAGCAATACTATCAAAGTTTTTTTAAAAAGGATATTTTGTCAAACAGAAATTCACATTTTAAATTATTTATTTCTACTAAAATTATATATCTAATAAGAGAGGACCACCTTTTCTTAATAAAATTATCTGTATCCTAGAGAGAGTATTGTCCATTTACTGAGTCACAGTATCGCTTATACTTTAATTTCAACTTTGGCAATGAATAAATAACCAGAAGAGCATTTTTTTAAAAAAAGTTAGAAAGCTCAGTCCCTGAATAATGTTGATTGGAAAAATGGATAATATAAATGAATCTGGCAAATAAACTCAATGACCAAGGAAAGAAAATTTTCTAAAATTAAAGTTCTCCTAAGTTCCTAGGTACCATAGAAGAAAAAGAAATGCATCACACACATGCACGCACGCATACATCAAATAGTTTGGGTAGCCACTAAGGTACAAGGAATAAAATAAGAGTAAGCGCAGTTTGATTGAATCAAAAACTGTCAGAAGATACACTCACTTCCAAAGAGGAGCCCCACTGAATCTGCTGTAGCTCAGCTGAGAAAGAACCTATCTCAGCAAAATGTTCACCACGTGAAAGACGAAGGTCAGCAGAAAGGACTTAAGTAATTATTGAAAAGCCCAAACTTGCCATTTTGGGACTGTATCTTAATTTGAAAAATTGATGATATCACAGTTATAAATAGATTAATCAATAGGAAGCAAAAGCTGACTGAGACAGTCAAGGGCCAGTTGGTCTTTGCTCGGTCAGGATGATAAATGGAGCACGAGACTCTACTGACAATCACTCCAGGAGGTTTTATGATTGACAAAGAAGACATGATGTGAAAGACACTATTATGGAGGTACTCTTGATAGTTGTAGAAACATTTTTTAAGTTATAATTATGCTAATAGTTTAGTAAAAATGGAATTATTAGCACAGTGGTGATTGGCAGTGTCATTTTAAGTGATAGGTTCTGAAATAAGGGCATTTTATAAAATTCCTAGTATCAGCTGGAAACTAACAAAACCGAATAAAGAAGCAATGATGGAATAATATCTTGATTTCAGCTGCTGGTGGAAGAGTAGAAGCAAAGCCATGAGCACGTTCGTACTAACAGACAGACCTGTCTTTCTACCAAATATGATCGTTCTCATCTGTAGGTCACGCATCACTGCCTCCATCTCAGAGTATAAAGACAAACCACACTCTACTCTCCAACAGAACGTTAGATTGGTGGGGGTGGGGTGAGGTGGGCCATTCCTGTCACATAAAGATTACCACAACAAAACAAACCAAACACACACACACACACAAACCACAAAAAACCTAGACGGATAATAATTTCCTGAATGTGCACAGCTAATTTTTCTAGTTAAGCCAAAATTTTCTCCCCAAGGAACTGATAACTGGAAAGTTATAGTGAAAGACATAGGCTGGTTGTCACAATAATAAACTCTGATTAACTATGTACACGGAGTTAACCAGAGAGGGGTTAGTAGCCAAAGGTTAAGTTTTATGCAAATCAACTCAGATGTTTGATTCTCATAGAAATCCACTATATTGTCACAAATGTCAAACTGATCTTGTAAAGGTAGTGACCACAAAATAACTCATATGGATAGGGAATAATTTAGTACCTCTCCCCTTATTTATACAACATCTAATTTAAAAAAATTTAAACTAACAACATACAGGATTGTCTAAGAGACATCTCCTTCAGCCCACATTTCTCAATCAACAGGATTCTGAAGGTGTTGGATTAAGAATTCAGACTTTTTATAAAACACTATATAAACACAATTAAAGAACCATCCACCATTTTGTTGTTGTTTTGTTTTAAACACTTTTTTTTTTACTATCACTTTCAGTAAGAAACACATTGACATGATAAGAAAATGCACACATACTCAACCACAAAAAAATGAATTGAATTAATCAATGAAAAAAATGAATGAATGAATAAATGAATACATATGCACACTACTTGGTAAAAGTAGGTAAATCCTGTTTTAATTTTGTGGAGGTGTAGATACAGATATATAGATATATACACAAATAATTCCTAGAAAATATGCATTAAAAGCCTTACAAATATTTACAACTCCAGACTTAATAAAATTAATTGAATAAATTTTTTAATCTTTTTTTTCAATTGGAGTAAAATTGCATTACAATGTTGTATTAGTTTCTACTGTACAATGAAGTGAATCAGCTATATGTATATCTGCACCTCCTCCACGTCTATGCTCAGATTATAATTAGGTACTTCTAAGATCTTGGTGAAATCCTATAAGGACAAGGAATGTTTATTCCCACCAAAAAAAAAAAAAAAAACCTTCCCCCTAACTAAAAATATCATTCCTAAAATAGTTTGAATTTTTAAAATTATATCAATCCATATTTTCTCACCTTAATTAATGATATGTAAGCACACATTGTACAAATCAATATAATTTTTACCTTTTTTTCTAGTCTACGAATAACTTTTGTGTTCTGAGGCACCAGATAAACACTGAAACTGAAATATTTTAGCCTACCTAAAATACATTGACTTTGATGAGAGTTATACAATTAGATGAATCCTTTAATCATTACACTATTCATATGAAAAACAGCAGCCCTAGTTTAAAAAGAAACAATCCCTTTGGACCAATATTATTGGAAGGCAGACATGGGAAAAAGAGGTTCAGATTGAAAAAAATCTCAGTTCTTAGAAATATACTATCATATATACATGATATCAATGTACAATACTTTATATATATTATTATATATATAACATATATATTACTTTACCTTGCTATCAGGCATGGCTTTCTGAGTTCTGTTAGAGATTTTGACAAATATGCTTCCACTTCACATTTCATTATATCAAAATGCTACCACAAGCCAGAAGAGCTTCAAGATATGAAACCATCTTGTTTGTAGTTGGAAAAGGCTATATATTGTTTGAATTTTTGTATTTCTCTGATTGTAACATGTGGGTTTTTGTGGGAAATTGGAAATGAGATAGTAAATTGATCTTAGGATGTCTGGTTCGCCCACCACCTTATCAGATAACTAGTTAAATTCCACAGCCCCTGTGGAATTTGGATTCCTTTAATTTCTTTTTCTTCTCTGATTGCTGTGGCTAAAATTCAAAAAGTATGTTAAATAATAGTGGTGAGATTGGACAACCTTGTCTTGTTCCTGATCTTAGAGGAAATTGTTTCAGCTTTTTACCATTAAGAACGATGTTGGCTGTGGGTTTGTCATAGCTGGCCTTTATTATGTTGAAGTACGTTCCCTCTATGCCTACTTTCTGGAGGGTTTTTATTATAAATTGGTGTTGAATTTTGTCAAAAGCTTTTTCTGCATCTATTGAGATGATCATTTGGCTTTTCTCCTTCAATTTGTTAATATGGTTTATCACATTGATTGATTTGTGTATATTGAAGAATCTTTGCATTCCTGGGATAAACCCCACTGGATCATGGTGTATGGTCCTTATAATGTGCTGTTGAATTCTATTTGCTAGTATTTTGTTGAGGATTTTTGCATCTATATTCATCAGTGATATTGGCCTGTAGTTTTCTTTCTTTGTGACATCTTTTTCTGGTTTTGGTATCAGGGTGATGGTGGCCTCGTAGAATGAATTTGGGAGTGTTCCTCCCTCTGCTATATTTTAGAGGAGTTTGAGAAGGATAGGTAATAGCTCTTCTCTAAATGTTTGATAGAATTTGCCTGTGAAGCCGTCTGGTCTTGGGCTTTTGTTTGCTGGAAGATTTTTAATCACAGTCTCAATTTCCGTGCTTGTGATTGGTCTCTTTATATATTCTATTTTTTCCTGGTTCAGTCTTGAAGGGTTGTACTTTTCTAAGAATTTGTCCATTTCTTCCAGGTTGTCCATTTTATTGGCATATAGTTGCTTGTAGTAATCTCTCATGATCCTTTGTATTTCTGCAGTGTCAGTTGTTACTTCTCCTTTTTCATTTCTAATTCTATTGATTTGAGTCTTCTCCCTTTTTTTCTTGAGGAGTCTGGCTAATGGTTTATCAATTTTGTTTATCTTCTCAAAGAACCAGCTTTTAGTTTTACTGATCTTTGCTACTGTTTCCTTCATTTCTTTTTCATTTATTTCTGATCTGATCTTTATGATTTCTGTCCTTCTGCTAACTTTGGGGTTTTTTTGTTCTTCTTTTCTAACTGCTTTAGGTGTAAGGTTAGGTTGTTTATTTGAGATGTTTCTTGTTTCTTGAGGTAGGAGTGTATGGCTATAAACTTCCCTCTTAGAACTGCTTTTGCTGCATCCCATAGGTTTTGGGTCTTTGTGTTTTCATTGTCATTTGTTTCTAAGTATTTTTTGATTTCCTCTTTGACTTCTTCAGTGATCTCTTGGTTATTAAGTAGTGTGTTGTTTAGCCTCCATGTGTTTGTATTTCTTACAGATTTTTTACTGTGAGCTACCAATCTCACAATGAGCCATTAACTCTTCCAAGATGATTGTTCACTTTCTGTAATGAAGATCCTCTGGTATTTTACTTTGAAAAGTGAATTGTAAGAATAACAGTATCATAAATTAGGAGACATTTGGAAGCTTTTGTACATGTTTGTGTTCTAGCATATTATTTTCTGAACATATGCATATGGAAATATTATTACATAATAAATTATTTTTCTCGTTTCTTTTCTGTATTATAGTTACAGCTCTAAATTTATGTTCAAAAATAGATAAATATGTAGGTGGGTTATACTGTCTATGACTTTCATTTCACAGAGTAAGTCTACCTTTGATCTGATATAGTTGAGAACAATTGGCTGCCAGTTCTTCCACTCTGTTTTCTCCATTAACACATTTCTATGCAGTGCTTCACCAAAACTTCCCCTCCCTATCTTTACTTCTAGTATGACTTTATTGAATATTCCCCAGTTTAATCTCAGTTGGGATTTCGGGAGGTATGGCAAATGAGTCAAGGTCACAGCAAGAGAAAACTATATATACAGAGAAAAATCTAATTCCAAAATGTATATGCACCCGTATGTTTATAGCAGCACTATTCACAATAGCCAAGACATGGAAACAACCTAAATGTCAATCGACATGTCAATCTTTATCGATTCATAGATGAATGGATAAAGAAGATGTGGTACGTATATACAATGGAATATTACTCAGTCATAAAAAATAATGAAATAATACCATTTGCAATGACATGGATGGACCTAGAGAGTCTCATACTAAGTGAAGTAAGTCAGACAGAGAAAGACAAATAGTATATGATATCACTTATAGGTGGAATCTAAAATATGATGTAAATGAACTTATTTACAAAACAGAAATAGACTCACAGATGTAGAAAACAAACTTATGGTTACCAAAGGGGAAAGGGGGAGAATAAATTAGGAGTTTGGGATTTATATATATATATATGTACACACACACACACACACACACACATATATATATATATAAATATACTATATATAAAATAGATAACCAACAAGGACCTACTGTATAGCACACAGAACTATACTCAATATTTTGTAATAAGCTATAAGGGAAAGGAATTTGAAAAAGAGTATATTTTATATATATATATATATATATATATATATATATATATATATATATATATATATGGACTGAATCACTTTGCTGTACTCCTGAAAATAACACAACATTGTAAATCAACTACACTTCAATACAAAATTTTTTTTTAATTTAAAAAGAACTGAAAAATTAAAGATCACAGCAAGAAAGAGATGGCACAGTGAGAATGGTGAGTTAAGAAGAGTTGAATAGATGGTCTTTCTGCAAAGATATGCATAAGGTTTACTATTTCAACAAGGAAGATGCAATACCGCAGGCTAGCCAGGTTAGATAACCATAACACCTGCTCCCTGTTCATGAACTCCTCTAACACTCGGTGGGTGGGCTAGACTGGAGGGTCAAGCTGCTTGTTGTTGTTGTTTTTTTCCCAAAGGTCTGAGGCCTTGGTGACTATATTAGTTTCCTAAGGCTGTTGTAACAAAGTACTACATGCTGGGAAAATTAAAGTAACAGAAATTAATTTTAAGGAGGCTAGAAGTCTGAAATCCAAGTGTTGGCAGGGCCACATTTTCTTTGAAACCTGCACAGTAGAATTCTTTGCCTCTTCTAGGTTCTGGTGTTTGCTGGCAATTCTTGGCATTTCTTGGTTTGCAAATACATTATTCCAATCTCCACCTCCATTGTCACATGGATGTCTCCTCCCATTTATTCATATTATATTGTCTTCTTGTATGGATAGCAGTCATATTGGAATAAGGGTCTACCTACTCCAGTAGGCTCTCATCTTAATTATTCACATCTACACTGATCCTATTTCCACATAATCTTGCATTCTGAGATGCTCAGAAGTAGAACTTCAACATATCTTTTTGGGGTACTCAAATCAATTCATAACAGTGGGGATGGTTGGAAGCATGAGCTCAGTTTGGACTGTTTACATCTTTGGCACTCTCAGGGAAGCCAGACTTCTTACATCACAGCTGGGTTCCTCCAGAGTAAGTGTTCTAAGCTACAGGAGGTGGAAGATGCCAGGTTCTTGAAGTCTGAGCTCAGGCTGGTACAGTTTTATTTCATCCATAGTCTATTGATCAAAGTTGTTATTTTGTCCAGCTGATTCAAGAGAAAGGCAATTTCTAGTCAAAGACAGAAGTGACAAATCATTTAAAGTCATCTTTAATCTACTGCAGACCTCAGTTAAGCTAACCCAAAACTTCATTCCAGGATCCAAGATCATAGTGGTCTTATCCTTAATGGGCTATTGCAGATTCACATGGACCAGTATTACTGGGCAAGGGAACACTAAAAAGGGCTGATATGAAGCCCCCAGAAATTTCAGAGATAGTACTTCTTATTCCATTAGACATCAATACAAATTATTCTTTATAATTGGAATCAAGCAACAGGTTGGTGAGTCAACTCTTCTGACTACTGGGCAAGGTGCATGAAGAATTCAGAGTAACTTTGTGTTGTGTTAGCTCCCAAATCAATGGAGCCTTTGTTGTGTTCTCTGGTATGAGCATCTCCTGCTTTGATACTAGGTCATCAAAACCTATTGATTCCAAGTTCACTATAGTGGGAAACAAAAGACCCTTAAAGAAATTATTGGGCATAATTGTAAAAGGGGATGCTGCCATCCTCTCCCTTGCTCTCAAAGAAGGTCATGGAGAAGATTCCAATCCTATATTGGTCAATGGTGAAGAGAAAAAAATATTCACACCCTGTAGGAAATAACCCTGACCTCAAACACATTGTATCTCACCTGGCATGCTATTCCATTATTCTGTCAAGTCAGTTACTTCCTGTTGATGGGCACATATTAATCTTTGTAAATTCCTTATGGTCATACATTGTCATACAATGAGTTTGTTGGTCAAAGGTACTGTAATGTAGAATATCAAACAAGCAAGGTAACAGAGTACAAGAAAATTGATATATAAAAAATGTTCTTTGCCACATGAATATATATTGCTTCTGATTACTTTTGCTCTTGTAAATTGAAAAGAATCCATTTACTAACTGAAGAGGTACATACCAAATGTCTGGGTATATTGTGATTTGCTCCAGCAAATATACCACATATGGAACCATGGTTGGAATTAGTGTCAACTCCAGATTTAGTTTATAATAATGCATGGTCATTTTCCACAACCTGTTTGACTTTTGAACAGGCAAAATGTGAGGTAAAGAGGTATGGGGTATAAATTAATAACCCTGCATCTTTAAAGTCCTTGATTTTTGCATTAATTTCTGTAGTTCCCTCAGAAATCTTTCAGAGATATTGTATTACTTTTTTCCCCCCTTTTAATATACACAGATGAGAGGCAGTTCCAAGGGCTTATGATTCGGTCCTTCCTTCCATAATATCACTCCGTGGAACAGGGATCATTGTTGGAATTTTTCCAGTTTTTAAATTATACCTTTTCTGACTGTAGAGTCTGGAACTAAAGAAATACTCTTAGTAGTGGTATAAGTCAGGGTCCCACTGGACCATCTGGGAAGCAGGCTCAGAATAACACTCTATAAACCATGAAACTTCACTCGTGGCTGGTGTTGCAGTTTTCAGGGATAGGTATCAACAATACTTTATAACTGTGTGGAAATTCAAAACATTTTCCTTTTCTTAATAAATAGTCACTTCATAAATGACTACAGGTCCTACTGTGAGAAACTTGAAGAAAGATTCATTGTGGCTACATGGCAGAGTCCTTCTTCAAAGAGATCTTCTATCCCCTCAATCAAGGGGATGCAGGTATGAACTGGCTTCAGTTTGGCAATGGGATAAGAAAATATGAAACGCCTGTACAGTCAACTGAATCAGCTCCCCCCCAAACAGACCTAGAATATTTTTCTATTTACATAGGTTACATAACACTTTAATATACCACCCTATGATAAATCATACACAAGAGTCTAGTATCCATCCCATCCATGTGTCTTATTATGATAGTAACCAACCTCACTCCTCTTATTTCCTCAGACGCCCCCGTGCTCGCATTAACCAAACCAACTAGGAGTCACAGAAGCCAGCTTGATACAGAATAAAGAGATTGATTCTCAGGCCACATAATATTGAAGGATGGAATATAGAAATGCAAACAATACCATCCAGCCCAGATGTAAGAATTCTCTTGATAACCACATTTTCCATTTTAATTAAACAATTCTTCAATGATTCTTTTGTATTTTCTTCATTATGATGCTTTGGTTATGGTAGAAGAGGTAAACATACATCATTTGTTTCATGTCCTATACTGAGAATTATTTTCAGATCTGTTTGATAGGGATGAACATCACATCAAAATACTATCATAGCTAGATATCCCATCCTGGATATGATTTTAAATTGCATATAGGATAATTGAATTTGGTTATTTGGGACATTTTTGAAATTGAATTTGAGAGGGAAATAAATTTATGTGAATGTATGTTTCTTTGCATACATGTGTATGTATATGACTGGCCAAAGGGTGAACAGTGCTAGACATCTCTATTTGACTGGTTTTTAGAAAAGTAAATGCGTACAAAATGGAGAATTCTGATCTGGTGTTAAAAACATGGAAATCTGAGCCTAAGTGCTGTTGCTAGTATGGCTTCTAACATGCTGAGATGCTCAGTTGATGAAGTAAATGAAGCCACAATATAAATGGGGAAGAAAAAAACAGATGGAGAGAATATGCTTCTTCTTTTTTTTTCTTTTTTTTCCCCCGTTTAAGTGCCTGCTTCCAGTAATCGTTGTGGCCAAATGATCCCATGCTGTTGCCTAGGATCAGTACACATTTTAATTAATCCCCTGTTAACCTAAACTAGTTCAATATGGATAGCTGCCATTTACATCTGGATAGTAACAAGTAATTTTTTGGAGGTAATTTAATCAATATTCCTAACTATAATTGCTCAACATTATTTCTACACTTCTAGGGAACTCACCAATGTATTAAATTCCTTCTAATAGATCTCCAAGAACAGAAGTGACAATTAATGAGGCTTTGCCTCTGATCCTTGAAAGACTGTTTTTAGTCTTTGACTTGGTGCATTTTGTTAACCACTACTTCTAATTAAAATGAAAGATTATGTCATTTTAAATTAATAATGAATAATCAAAATGTATTTACAGAAAAAGTATTAAGTCTCCACAGAACTGAGTTTCACAAAGAAGCCTACTCTTTTCTTTCCTTAAACTATGTGAATAAATGTTACATCGGTTTCAACAGTCTTCACAGTAGGAATGCAGACATGGCAGGAGGAAAAACACAACTTCTGCCACTTTTGTATGTAGAAAATGATTTGTTTATCTTATTAGTAAAATCAACTGAGTGAAACCAAGCTGGATGTGCCTGAAAGATTCTGTTGGTATATTTTTCAGGAATAGTACATATATGGTAGTGCAGTAGACTGAAACAATTAAATATTGTGTTTATATTAGATTTTCTTACATGCATTAATAACTGCATAGAGATCTAACCTAAATCATTAATTTAGACCTCATGGAATCCTTCCCAAGTTGTGAAAATATATTACAATATATTATAGAATTCTACTTGGAAACAAAAAAAGTTCCTATCTGTGAAATAAAAAGTAGTATGTTCATTAAACAAAATGTATCAGGAAAATAAATCTTGAAATTTACAAATTTTGCAAATTTTGATTTTATTTTAGATGCTTTTCAAATAGCAATGGATAACGGAATGGCTATAAATCTTCCATAATTAAATGGGATTTAATATATTTGTATATATTGTATTAATATTGATTGAACTACCATAAATCAGCATAAATGCACATATCTATGTATTTATATATATATGTTTGTATTGATATATATGCATGTTTGTTATAATAGTTTAATCAATAATTACATAATTTAAATTGTTTTTGTAACTTTTACTTCTAAGTGGGAATATCTTGTATTACAAGCCTTCTAATATAAAACAACAAAAATCCAACACCCTGACTGTTTTAATTTCTATAAGGACCACCCTCAGAGATGACTGTGGAATCAGTATTGTCAAGAAGTCCATAGTTGTTGAAGGGTGGGGGCAGGAGGTGGCATGGATCTGGGAGGGGTCAGGATATGATGTCTGTTACAATTACAACTGTATCATCATCATTAAATATCGATACATTATTCTTAAAATTAAATAATTAAATTCCAGCAAAGAAAGACCAGTCATCCTTATTGACACTAGAATGGGTAACAGTGGATTCAACTATGATTGTGAGATTTTGAGCATTTGTGACATGATTTAGAGAAATTTTTAAAAAGTAGAGAAGATACTGATAAGACAATAGTTATTGGAATTTAGATGAGTTAATTCTGGTTATGAGGTAACGATGAGTCCCATAGGGGCTTAGCTGTATCACACAATGTGTAGGCTGAAAATGCAGAACTGATGTGCTAAAAAGAGGTCAAGGTTGGAAACTCATTGTCAGAAGCAATAAAAAATACAGAGAATAATCACCACATATTAAGAATAAAGTATAGGTCCATGGATAAGTAAAGCCAAAGGAGAGAGAGTCCAGGAGCACTGGGTTGGGTGTCCAGTAATATAAAGATTTCTAGAAAAATTTAAAAAGTGGATATTACATTTAGGAAGTGGCACAAAAATTGAGGGAGATTTTGTTTGTTTGTTTGTTTTCCTGTAAAGTGGCAATGGTTGTGGTTACAGATCAGTATCATGTATAGTTTTGTGGCTAAAGTGTAGAGACAACAGATATGTATAATGAGGACCAAAAGAAAAGACAGAGCCTATAGAAATCTCACAATAAAGTCTTGTTTTAAAATAGAGGTACCCTGGGGATATTTAATGCAGAGAACACAGAGGTAATGTGGGGAAAGTAACTGAATGTAAAGAAAGAGGATTGAGGTGGATGGACTTAGAGTCTGTCATACAGAGTGAAGTAAGTCAGAAAGAGAAAAACAAATACCATATGCTAACACATATATATGAATCTAAAAAAAAAAAAAAATGGTTCTGATGAACCTGGGGCAAGACACGAATAAAGACGCAGACGTAGAGAATGGACTTGAGGACACGGGGAGGGGGAAGGGTAAGTTGGGACGAAGTGAGAGAGTAGCATTGACATATATACACTACCAAATGTAAAATAGATAGCTAGTGGGAAGCAGCCGCACAGCACAGGGAGATCAGCTCAGTGCTTTGTGACCACCTAGAGGGGTGGGATAGGGAGGGTGGGAGGGAGACGCAAGAGGGAGGAGATACGGGGATATATGTATACGTATAACTGATTCACTTTGTTATACAGCAGAAACTAACATACCATTGTAAAGCAATTATACTCCAATAAAGCTGTTATAAAAAAAAAAGAAAGTGGATTGAATATGTAATCCTTGTCCCAGGGTAATGGAAAAAGACAGGACATTAAGGAAGTTTACATAGGAGGAATCAGATTGTTCCAACCGATAATTGAAATGTCAATGGCAAATGTGGTAGTAGGTTATTTTCGGAATGTAAGATTAGCATTAGGAAATCTATATAACAACAGGCTTTAAGAAACTGGGCTAGATAGCAAGGTTTTGGTCTAAGGGCTAGGCATCTAGCAAACATACAATCCTGAAAAACTAGTATTGTACACTAAATAATACCTAGGCACATGAATAGCCATCTATTTACATAACGTCAGCTACAGGATGCACATACAAAAAATAAGCCCATTTGACAGAACTAAGTTGCAAGAACAAAACTGAAAGACAAGGTCTTGCTCCTTCTATCCCAAATTCTTCCTGTCTGTAATATATTCCCCCAACCTCAAAGTCTCACTGTCTAAAGACACGATTAGTATAGGCTGAGCCTGGGGGTCCATAGGGAATGCCTTAGGATGAACAAGAGGGGCGTCAAGCAATATTCGGTCCTCTATCAAATTAGAGAGTATGAGCTTGTAGTGAGCCAGGTTTTAGAAGTTCTTTTTGCTGTTGTTATTTGTTTGGACATTGATATCTGTTCACAGGTGTATGTTTAAAGAGCTAAGGCAGTGTATTTCTGGAAAAATGCAGTAGTGCTAGTAACAGTTTTGGATATTTCTGATTACCACATTAAAATAAGCAAGCACTTAAGTAGCAAAATCAACCCCCCTCCCCTCACCATGGGCAAAATTTATAATAATCACTAACAGTCAGGAGACCAGCATGCTATTCATGTTGGTTTGGGGGAAAGCAGACAGAAGTGATGGGATATCGGATGAGAATAGGAAAACTATAAAATAGCTAAAAGATAATCACAGGAAGGTGGAACAGTCCAAAGGAAAATAGCAGCTGAAACCAGAAGGTGCTTTGCCCAGTCTGATAGTAGATGAGTTCAGTGGCTCTGCAGTGAGAACTCATGAGCTAGAACAGTCTAGCTCCCAAGAACCTTCAGGGCTTAGGACTCCCATTCAGGAGTATGCCTCAAAAAGAGAAGAAACTAAAATTGCTAACAGTGGAACTAAAATTGAGTCCTACAGGGAAATAGAGTCAAATAAAAAAGAAGGTCCAGATAAAAGTGGTAGAGAGAGATAGCCATCACATTTCAGAAAGCAATTCACCTAAGAATGACTAACTAAATCCACATAGGAATGAGAAACATAAAAGTATCAGGTCAAATCAATTTTAAGAATAAGCAAAGTAAAACAAGACTAAGAAGGGAAATAACATCCCTTCAGACAATGAAGGTGTGTCAGAAAAACATACTCAACAAAGAGATCAAATATGTAACAGAATAGGAAAGTTAGTTAAAAGTTAAGAGAATGATACAATATAAAAATATAATTAAACAATGTAAGAAAAGATGTGGCAAAAATTTAGAATTAGGGTTAAAAGAAAAATAATTATTTAGAAATGAAGACTAAATTAGAAGCATGTCAATACAACAGAAAATGCATTATAAACAGTAAAGGTGAAAAGGAGGAAAAGTTTAAATATTTAAAAATAAAAAAGAAGTAAATAAATTATACAGGAAGTGATAATAGAAAAGATAGGAAGAGAAGATCCAGCATAATAAATATAGTACGGTGCTTGAAGAGAGAGAAAGATGTCAAAGGAACAGAACAGATACTAAAACTAATTCAACAGAACTTTCTAAAATAAAACATGATTTAAAACTGTATATTGAAAGAGCAGTAGCTACATGACAACATTGACCAAGAACAGCCAACACTAAGATACATTCTAGTAAAATTATTGGATTCATGAAAAAGAAAAAAATATTTTGGGTATTTAGGCAAAGAGTCTCAGGTGCCAAAATGAAGAGGTTCCCACTGTTTAAAACTGGGCCATTTTTAGATTAAATAAACATAAGAATTGCAATGTTTAAATTCATGAATTTTAAAAAATATTAGAAAATAAACTAATCAGTAAGCTCCTAGGATGACAGAGAAACAATTCATTATCTTGAAAGCTGGGTAATTCCAGAAAAGAAGACAGCATTTATCCTGCCATTCCTATATGAGTTACACTGTTGCATCACCGAAGAGTAGATGAAGAAAGCATATTCTTATTAAATTATTATAGCTAATAAAACAATAGAATTTGGATACAATAAATTTTACTTCCTACATAAATTAATGGATCGGGAACTGAGCATCAGTAACCGGGCACAAAGAAAGAAACCCAGATATCCCGTGCCTGTGATGCAAGAACACTGCACAACTGCCCATCTTGGCATAGGGATGCAACCTGACAGCCTGCAGGTGATACAGGGAACAGAGGGATGTGTTGGACTGCAAATTGGCTACAGAATTTGCAAAATCATGAGCACCAGAAACTCCATGTGTCAAATGTCCCAATTTCTTCTCCAGATAAAACTTAAGGAAATAACAGGTATGGGTAAAGGGAAATTCTTTCATGGAAATCACACCATGGAAGTAAAATGAAAACAATAGTAATACCAGTACTAATACTAATACTAATGATAATTTATCTGTGAAGATTATACAGTCTTTATGTATTTAAAATATTCTTTTATTTTTGAAAATATTAAATTATAAACTTTAAAATAAGGTATCACTTCCAATAAGTTGTTTACTGATAATAGAAAAAAAAAAGCAGTATCACTTTTGAATCATTTAAAATAGATTAAGATTGTTTTTAATCTCTATAACAGGAAAATCTGTTGGGCATATATCTGAATGTGATTCCTTGATGAGTGTTTGAGACTCAAGATTTAACAAAGATGTTTCTCAGAATTGTATCCTTTTAGTCGGTTATGTACTTTTATTTTGATATTTACCTATAGGACTTAATGAACAAAATATAAAAGCAGTATGATGAAACAAAGGAATAATTTCAATACTTCTTTATTTCTCTTAAAGAAAGTACTGAAAATTAGTGGGGAGGGCTTAATATTCTAATCTCATTTTGTATGCCTGCCTTTTTTGTGAGTAAAAGTATTGAGCTACTAAGCAAATTTCCTTGGTAATATATTACGAGAATAGTAAATATTTCTTTTTCTGTGGCCTGTATTAAATTTTAATTTTGTATTTGACACAGAGACATGGCAACCTTATTGTAGGTTCCAACAACATTTTAATTACTTAATAGATTAAAGAATAAAAAATATAAAGGTAGTTAAATGTCCCCAAAGTTAATAATCATGAAGGAAAATGAGAGTGAAAAAACTTCACTATTTTTTAAATTATGGAAGTAGTATTTCTATGAGCCTCAAGTATCACTGAATATTAGCAAGTGACAGGTCATCTTTAAAGGCAGGGAGTTGCACTAAGATAGGAATCTGTTCATTGTTATAAAACCTCCAATCATTTTCTGAAATAAGTTACAAAATGCAATTCTAAGTTTTATATGGTATCAGACCATCATGCTGGCTTGATTATAATTGTTCTAAAATTGCGTTTTGGAAGTGGAATTTATATGCTAATGTCTATCACTTTTAAGACTATTCTGCATCTTCTGTCCTCAAAATTAAACTTATTGTTTAATTGTTTTGCCATTGTATTTTCTCACCAGTAAAATCTAGCTCTTCACATTTATGAGGCTTTTCCCACTCTTATTAGTAAGTACTTTGCATCTCTCTTAAGATGTTGAACAAATATGTATTATTTTCTCTATCTCTGAAAATTTTTAAGGACTGAAAGTGCACATTGCACATGTCTTATATATAATTTCATAGGTGTATGAATTTCATATATATATGTATGTATGTATATATGCCATGACTACAATTGAAAGGTTTATTTTGACTGTAATTATGTGTAATTTGAGAATCAATTCATAAAGATGATTCACCTAAACGCACAGGTATTCACTGGGATATTTATATCACTAAGAATGAATTAGAATTATTCTTCATGTGAATATAGTAATTTCCCCAAAGAGTGGGAAGTAGTTTGAATAGCTTTCCATGATGTGAAAATTCTCAGGAGTGGTTGAAGAAAGAGTATAACTTTGAAGAATAGAGGAAATATTCCTTATCTCGTAGAATTACAAAGAAAAAAAAATTACTGCCTACACTGCTCATTTTCTCATACTGGGTCTGGAGCAAACACCACATGAACAAGAAAATTGCTTGGTTTTACAATTTTCTAAGCCCGATTCATAAGCACCTTGACAAAAGGATACTTGCAGATTTTTTTAACACAGTCATTGGCAGTGATTGTATTCCCTTCAGAAAATCTGAGGTATCAAAAAAGCAGCATCTGTCTACTTTTAGAAAACACTGCTATGATCTTCTCTCCGAATGAACTCACAGAACAAAAATATTCCAAAAAGCAGTTTAATACTAATATAGACATACTTTGTAAAGTTTTTGGAAAATGGGTCCACTATATAAATGTTATTGGAGATGGTTAAACTACTACCTTTATCAAATAACAGATATTCATATTTCTAAGTATGCTTTAGATGTAAATTAATGATATTTTTGTCCTTTCTGAGTATTTTCTTCTCAATACATTTCACTAAGTAATTGGATACCTCTATTAGATATTTGCTTTTTCATCTGTCTTTTCTTCTCAGTTCTCTTTGAGAGTCTCTTGATCCAATCACTCATCATGCCTAAAGTGCTGAGAATTTCATTGTGACCTCAAAGCATATACTTTCTCATTTCCAACTCGCATATATTTCAATAAAAATCATTGGTTATATATAATTTGGATATAAATCTCCATTACAGGTTCACACTTCTTGCCCAGGAACAATTGCTAATAGTACCATATTTCATTCTAAAAATATCCCAGTTTTATTGGTAACTTATACGCTCACCCTAATTCATTATCAAGTATATCACTCCCAGACTAGACTTCTGAAATTCCACCATTTTTCCAAGTACAAGATCATACAGTTATAGTTAATAGCTTGAGTGGTTTTTTTTTTAATACCTTCAATTATATCTAAGAGAAATACTTGTATCACTCTGGTTTTACAGTATTTTTCCATTCTCCAGTATTTGTTGTAGTTAACTCAACAAAACTAGACTAAGCTTCTACATCTTTAAAGGACTATTTATTCACTCAACAATCATTAAATCTTTCCTCATTTATAGCTCTAGTTCTCTAGAGCAGATATGCAACAGTATGATAGTCAAGAATTCATCCAAAATTATACCACTTTCTACCACCAGAGTGATTTCATGTAAGCCAAAGCTACTATGACATTTATATCTGTGTTTCTGATTTCTTTTAGAGTATTTATCTTACATTTTATTTAGAGAAAAATTTAAAACTACAAAAAATAGGATACTAAAAATAAATAACCATATTCCTGTCATGCAGAATTGACAATCTTAACAATATTTCACTTAAACATGTAATTGTTTAAGTGAATAAGGTAAAATATTATAGATACATTTGAAGTAAACTTCGACCAATATTTCTAATTTTTTTTACTTCATCTCTTCATCAAAAAATCTTTCAGCTTTTCCTCAAAAAAAAAGAAAACTAAAATAAATTTGGGGTATATACTCATATTTTAATATATATGTGTATCTATGTATAATATATAACATTATATAACTGAATTTTTATGACTATTTTCAAAATACAGTTGAGGAAATGTGCCCTTTTTACTCACAATTTACTTTTGAGCTGTATCTTTAATTGATGGACGCTGGAGCTGGCTAGTATTGGCTTGAAAAAGCTCATTGTTTCATTTTCACATGGGTAGCTTGAAATCAGCCACAGTGTATTTATAACATGAAAACTGGCAAACACTACAAACCAGGACTTTTTTATCAGATAGATTATAAACTGACTAATTTTTCATCTATCTCAGTTTTCATTTTACTATTGTTTTTTATAAATATGCTAAATTCAATGAGTCATTGCTTTATTCATAGAACGTCATGATTTTTTCTCTTTCCCTTCTTTCATCTCTCTCTCCCTCTCTCATTTGGTATCACACACAATGTCACCTCGTATATATTCCCTGGAAGCTTGTATGGGAAGTAGAAATTGCTGAATTCCAGAGTGTGCTCCACTGGGTTTCAACGTGACTACAGCTAAAGCAGCATCAGTACAGTAGCTCTCATTTCTCACTTCCTTGACAAAACCTGACATTTTTATGCTTCCTGTATTGTGATAGTCTTATGGATGAAATATTGTATCATTTTTGTTTCATTGCAATTGCTTTTATAATAAGGTTGATCTTCTCTTCATTCATTTATTTTAAATTGTTTTTCTTCTGTTGCATGGAAGAAGAAAATAACTTTCCTAGTGTCAAAATAGTTTCGTTTTCTTTAAGCATATACACCTTAACTCTTCCCTTCCAAGATTAAAAGAATTGCTTGAAATCAAGAAACATGTTTCTAGTTTAGTTTTATTTTTCATCAGGAGATCATGTTACTACATGAAACACACGCCTGCTATTCTTCATTCTCAAATAACGTCACAATGATGTATCCCTTCATCATTTGCTTATTCATTCAATGAATATTTAATGAGCACTTTCTATGTCAGGCACTATTGTAGATGCTGGGGATTTAACTGAGAACAACAACAATAAAAAGGAAATCTCAGACCGAATGGAGCTTCCAGTTTGGTGGTGGAAATCAATCTATAAGTGAGACCTATAAGAAAAACGCTTTGTATCATAAATGGTGGTGAAATTTTAAGAGGAACATAAACTGGGAACAAAGATCCTAAGGAGGGCTGCAGTTTTAAGTCGAGTGGCCTGGGAAGGTTTCACAATGAAGGTGACATTTGGGCAAAGCCTGGAAGGATGTAAGGTAGCAAATCATATAACTGGTTTAGAACTTGCTAATAAGAATCATCAGTAAGTTTAAAGGCACTGTTTGCAAAATCTAGTTCTAGAATTCTCAGCAGTGATATTTTTAACTTTTGTCTCAAAAGTTGTACTAAGTCATAAAGAACAAAATTACTTCAGAGAGATCAAAAACCTAACCGTAAGAGGGAGACATTTATTCGTCATTACTAAAGATATATTTGGAAAAAATAAAAATCCATCTGTGTCCCATTATCCTGCTTCATATTATTTTACCAGTAAGTGATTCTTTTAGATGGATGTAGCTATTGTAATAAAACCAGTGTCAAATTAAAATATAGTTTTAGTCCGTGATGGTTAAGGTCAAATGGAGTATAAACAGTTATTCTTCCAGAAAGTATCACCATAGGTGTTTTCATCCATGCCAACCAATCTTCTGATATGTCCCCATTAATAGGCATCTATTAGGGCTATTTATAGAGAAAGAAAACCACATATGAGAAATTAAGCTCCTCAAACTCTTGTTACAGTAACACAAGAGGAAACCCCTATCTCCACGTTCCTATCATTTCTGGTCACTTACGTTGCATTTAAAAATTTTGACCTTTTTCTTCCCATTTCTTTGAGAATAATTGTCCAAGGGATAAGGATACCAAGGAAATAAAGATGCTCTGGTCTGACCTGAGTACTCAGGAGACCCAGCAGCCAGTCATCCTTGCCCATAACTCTGCTCTGAATGTGTGCTTTCATTCAGTGAACCTCCCCCTTCCCTTAAGTGCATCTAGTCATTGGGTCTGTGTCTGGAAAATCTAATTTGTACTAGAGTTCTTTGGGCTCTTAGTGTGTTCTTCCTGCTTCTTTTTCTTTAGCTGTATGGTTCCATTTCCACCAAGAAAATATGATTAAGGTACTGGTTGCTTGAATAGTTTAACTTCCAACCAGTCTTCATCTCCATCACATTACCTCTAGATGAACAAAATAACCAGCTAACGTGAATAGCTTTCTACCGCCTGCTGTCTTACTTTCCAACAGACTGTCTTGACCCTAAACACACTATTCCCCCATACCCGGAGACTCATCTAATTTTCAGGACATGGAGCTATTTTTGCCCTTCTTAGATCAGATACAAGATGTTATACTGTCAATGGTACAAATGAACTTATTTACAAACAGAAATCGAGTCACAGGTGTAGAAAACAAACTTATGGTTACGGCGGGGGGAGGGATAAATTGGGAGATTGGCATTGACATCTACACACTACTATATATAAAATAGATAACTAATAAGGACCTACTGTATAGCACAGGGAAATCTACTCAATACTCTGTAATGACCTATAGGGGAAAAGAATCTAAAAAGAGTGGATATATGTATATGTATAACTGATTCACTTTGCTGTACAGCAGAAACTAAAACAACATTGTAAATCAACTATACTCCAATAAAAATTTTTAAAAATTGGGCTTCCCTGGTGGTGCAGTGGTTGGGAGTCTGCCTACCAATGCAGGGGACACGGGTTCGAGCCCTGGTCTGGGAGGATCCCACATGCCGCGGAGCAACTGGGCCCGTGAGCCACAATTACCGAGCCTGCGCTCCGCAGCAAGAGAGGCCGCGATAGTGAGAGGCCTGCGCACCGCAATGAAAAGTGGCCCCCGCTTGCCGCAACTATAGAAAGCCCTCGCACAGAAACGAAGACCCAACACAGCCATAAATAAATAAATAAATAAATAAAAATAAAATGACTAATACTCTAAAAAAAAAAAAAATTATACCATCTTCCTATAAATTTTAAGGCATTCATAAATTTAAAGAAAGTGAATATTAAATCGTATATTTCATAAAGCTTATTCTTATATTTAGCTTTACAAATAAAAATATTAATTACACTTGTCAGTCAATAGGTCTGTTTTTAATATATGCAGCTCTGGTTGGTTCTATGAGATGACATGTAGCCCGTCTTAGATTGCAAATAATATGGTTTATGAGATTAAAAACCTGTACACTAGAGATAATGAAAGAGCAATATAAATCAGTATATAATTTTGCAACTCTGTATGCATTAAAATGTTGATTGACTCCTTATTACGTATTCAATATTTTTCTGGGTTTTGAGGTGATAACAAATAAAGGTCAGAGTCAGCCATCAAGAAACTTAAAGAGGAAGATAGCAATTAAGCAGGTTCAGAACGGTGAGGAAACCGAAGGAGTTAAGTTCTGTATGCAAAAGCCATGTAGGAGAGGATACCCTGTAACTAGAAGACCGAGCTGGGCAAGGTTAGAGAAGGTTTTCCTGGGTAAGCATTATCAAAACCAATATGGAAAGATTTAAGGCAAAGAGGATTTCAGGCAGAGAACTTGCAAAAAATGATGGAGTTAAGTTCATGTATAATTTCTACAAATACTGAATACACGATGCTCATTCAATCTTACCTCTAGACCTGGCTCAGACATTAATCAGTTACAGGAGCTTGGGAAAGTCACTTGAACATTTTGAAACTGAAGTTATTCAACCACATAAAAAAGTGATTAGACTCGGCTATCTCTTCACATCCAGTCCTTCCGTGGTTCACTTTTCTATAAATAAGAAGAGAAAAACAGATATTAAGACCCATGAAATTAATTTTAGCCTCTAGCTTGACCTTAGATAACCTGACACAACTATAATGAAAGTCTTCTGGTTATGCATTTACCTCTCAACTTCTGAAAAAATGCTTTCTTCTTTGTGATACGCTCTGCGGTCCCAAAGTCAGCTATAATGATTCCATCTTTGAGTCTGTGTAGGTTTCATTCACACTTCCTTTAAGACATTTCTCATAGTCTCCCTGGTATTATAGTCATTTTCACACAGGTTTTTTTCCTAGGGGGACATTAGGCACTTCCCTTGAGTACATCACTAAGGGCCTGACTCATCTTTACACCTTCTTGAAGAAAACAGTTCTTAAATAGGTGTTTTTAGAAGAATAACTGCAAACTGTTACCGAACTAAACGTGGGTCTGCTCACCTGCGCGCAGCAAAGACAATCTACTGGCAACGGGTTGTGGTGAAAGAAAGTGCAGCATTTATTGCAGGGCGCCAACCAAGAAGTCCAGGACAGCTAGCGCTGGAAAAACCCAAACACCCTAAAGGGCTTCATCAAAGCGTTTTTAAAGGCCAGGTGAGGGAGGGGCATATCAGGGCACGTGATTGCCGCCACACAGTTCTCTGATTTGTTGATGGTGAGTAACAGGGTGGTGTCACAGGTGTTACCATTTTCAGTCCTTAGGCGCCCCTCGGTCTGTGGACTCATGATCATCAAGTAGTTAATTTCTTCCATTTTGTGGTAGTTTCAGCATCTGTAAAATAACTCAGGAAGTATGCATCAGATACTGTTACCTAGGTACTTCAGAGAGGAACTAAAGCAGAAGATATTGGGGAGGGGTCTGTCCCCAGAAGACCCCATAGGGTCCTGCTTGGTTACAAAACACTTATACTCACTACTTAATAATACATTTATATCTAATCATTTAACAAAAAGTGAATTCTAATATGTACTCGATATAAAATACATCTAAAAAAGCAAAAATAACAGTTGTTCAATTAATGATTTAATAAGATTTGTTAGGGCCATTTTGAGAAATGTTTTTATTATAGATTTTAATTACCAAGATAAATGTCTGAAAACAGGTTCAAATAGTAATGTAATTAGTTAACTTACATTAGAAAGAGCACATATTCAATATCGTTTCTCCAGTACTTCTTCAGATTAATTTTTCTCATACTGATGCATGTTGGTAATTCAAATCAGTTGTTTTATTGATGCCTTGCTTCCAATAAAACTCTAGAGGTCACACCAATATAGGCTGAACGAATATAATTTTAAACCATTTTGTGTATTCATATTAAAACGCTGGGGATAAGAAGGAAATTTTTAATAATTGTACTACACCCATTACAAAATTTAAATTGATTTGACTTCAGGGTGAGGGCTAAAAGCATATTCAATGTATTAAAAAGCCCAAATCTACATTCTAGGTTTCAACACACTGTTATTACTACTAGTACATCATTTTCCCTTCAGACTTACACGTGGAAAGTTTTAAGAGAATGATTGCAATCTTTTAATAACCTGAGTGTAGTTCTTCTAAAGTCTAACACCTACAGCTGAGGGAAAGGGCGTTAGCCAGTTCTTTGCCTCAGTTTTCTTATGTAAGTAGATAACAATTTTAACTAAATTACAAGTTCAAACTCTTTTTTTTTTCCCCCCCAGGAGTTATACCCTGACCCTCAAAACCAACAAGGAAAGAGGAGCCAGAACGGTGGTAATTTACTAACCTCCTGGCTTGTCCATTTCAAACCCAGCTGCTCTTGATACTTTTATTTAATTGTAAGTCTGCTTAAGATTTATTGTGAGTACTGGTTTCTGTGAAAAGAAAGAAAAAGAGGAAAGAGGAGGAAAGGAAGACAGCAATTTAAACCAGTAAAATAAATCATATCTTAACATTTAAGATTGTTATTTAGTTAGTAACAAATTAGCAATTTTAGTTTTGTTATTTCCCAAATGAATGCTTTAGTCAACAAAGTACTCGTGTTTTCTTTTTTTAGCCATTTTTTAAAATTGACGTATGGTTAACTTACAATGTTGTGTTAGTTTCAGGTATACAGTAAAGTGATTCAGTTATATATATGCACACATGTGTATATATATATATATGCACACATGTGCATATACACATATGTGCATATATATATTCTTTTTCAGATTCTTTTCCATTATAGGTTATTACAAGATATTGAATATAGTTCCCTGTGCTATACAGTGGTTCCTTTGTGTTTATCTATTTTACTTATAGTAGTGTGTATCTGCTGATCCCAAACTCCTAATTTATTCCCCCCAACCCCCTGCTATCCCCTTTGGTAACCGTAAGTTTGTTTTCTGTTAAGTCTATTTCTGTTTTGTAAATAAATTCATTTGTATCATTATTTTAGATTCCACATATAAGTGATATCATATGATATTTGTCTCTCTCTGTCTAACTTAATATGATAATCTCTAGGGCTATCCATGGTGCTGCAAATGGTGTTATTTAATTCTTTTATGACCAACAAGTTACTCATTTTTATATATAATTAGAGATTCTTTAAATGATAAAAATATTTTATATATTTCAGTAATTTATTTTTTTAGTAATAAAAATATATTTTATATTTCATTAAAGAAAAGAGTAAATCAATATACATCGTCTTTGTTGTAGGTCTTTTATATATTGTGCCTGAGCATAGTGCTTTCTGAGAATTTTTCTGAATCTTAGAGTAATGAATTGATCCCCCCTACCTGCATTATCTGGTATGGTCATTAGACCAAGTGGAAGACATGAATTTATCTGAGAATAAAACACTGACCATCTCTCACCTTCAAACAGTGATTGCAATTGCTTAAGGTACTAGCTGTCAAAGAGACTTGAGACATTAAAACAACCTAACAAAAACAAAACAACAATTCTAGTCCTAAATATTTTGTTTGAATGTCTCTGGACTCTTCAGATATACTGCAGTAACCACCATAGTCCAGGCGTTATTTTTTCCTCTAATTTTTATGTCATTGCTAATTAGATTGAGTTACTTTTCAAATAGTCTCTTCTGGCTTAAATATAGGAAAAAAGAGCTTATTCTCTGTATTTGGAATAAAATTTCCCATGACAATTGCAAATTCATAAAAATTCTGAATGGCAGATTCAAATAATTCAATATTTGAATGATATGCATATATCATTTGTATATGTTTGTATATGTAAATAAAGATATATCTAAATATGTTGCATATGTATAAATATTTATACACACATATATACTAACATAAATTATATACACATAAATTTTGCCGTCTCCTCCCCCAGACAGGCAAGTTATGTGTTTTATTATATTTATATTTTCTATGGGTTAATCTTACTATTTTAATGAATATTCTAACCCTCTAGGTCTTGTTCCTTCCACTTTAGACTTTATACATTTATTATTAATAATCTAAGATCAAGAAGTTGAATGTCTATACTTTTTCACCCCCCCTTTTCCCATCTTCTTCTGGGTTAGAATGTGGCATAATTTCTCCTATGATTATCTTTTTTTCAGTCCAACCTCTTATCTAGGCCTTTAAAATTAACAGAATTGCTTTTAAATAGAGGAAAAATTATGATTTGTGTTTTCCAAGCTTAGTCCTTTAAAGCCATCACATTTTATTTCTGCAATCCCCTTGGCCACGTACAATAAGTATATTAGAAGCTGAGCATTGAAGGAAACATAATTTGGGGTGGGAGAACAAAAAAGTGGAATACATTAATTTATCATTTCTTTTATCAAAATTATTTTCCTACTTACATCAATATTACTCTTCCCTTAGATTTGTGCAATTGCTTTGTGATGGGAACAGGAAGGAAGGGAGATAGCATCTCAGGAAATTGATAGCAAGGTTGAACTATTTCCAGGATGTGCTGAAATGCAAATTTAAGAGCAGCATGTTGGAGCATTCAGCAAAATTTTTGACTTGCCATCACATTTGTTGTAAAGAGCCCTATGGTTTTAAAAATACGGTATTAGAAAATATGTTTTCCATGATGATAACTAATATATAGTGGAATATAAATCCCAATTGAGGAACTAAACTATTTTAATGGACTTAGGGACAATGTCTACGTCTTACAAGTTTAAATTAAGAAATGGGAAAGATGTTTTTTCAACAACTAGATCTGCATTTTAATAATATCATTTCTAAAACTGACGCATGATGTGCTATGTGTTTGTTTTCATTTTTTATTAGGGAATTATTTATTCTTCATAATCCTTACCAATATTATATTTTCTTAAATCAGTATATCAAACTTTTATATTTTTCTAATATAAAATGTTGAATAAATAAATTGAATCTATAATATCACCATGGGTTTTCACTGTAAATGTTAAATTCATATATACTTTATGGAAAATTTTAATATGAATAGACTATTATGAATCATGCTAAGATCAATACTGCATTATGTAAGTTTAAATTATACCCTATCATATTTATTTATTTTCCTTTATGCTTGTCTTTTGTGATATAAGCTCCCCAGCTGATTTTTAAAATTCTAAATATTAAGGATCATTTTTGCAATTTTAGTACACATTTTATCCATTTACAGATGTTTATGAAAAATGCACATTTCCCTTTTTGATATTACTGCCTTTTACCTGCTTGAGAGCAAAGGGTATGTATTTTTCAAATTTGCAAACTGAAGGTGTAGCCCCTGCTGGGTAGTCAATGATGTTTATGGATGAATAAATATTTCTCAAACCTCATTAATAAAAAAAAAATGTAAACAGAGCTCCTGTCTTCCAGAATTGTAAAATGCTCTCAAATATAATTTTTCATGAATGTGTTAAAACAACATGAGTATTGTACAAAATTATTTATAACATTTTGAATAAAAATAATGCTTTTGATCAGTTTCATAGGGAGGAAAACAAATCACGGTGATAAACCTCACTGTTCTCTAAAATACAAAACGTTTGCTAGAAAGCAGATGTCCATAGATTAGTAAATACAAGTGGTATTGAACATGCCTTTCAGGGAAGATTATTTTAGAGACCTGGAGTTAGAGAGTTACTGGAATCATTGGGAGGGTATAGTTAAGAGACTTTCTCAGTGAGAAAAACTTCTCTGCCATATTTCAAATCACTTTGGAAAGAAAAAAAAAAAGCAATTCAAAGTGTGTTTTCTTCTAAGACTGGGCTAGTTACCTCATCTTTGCATAGGAAGAAAATGAATTTTCTATTAATAACAGAATCATTGAGTAGCAGTGCCTAAAGATAGAACAACCAGCACTTCAAATCTTTTTTTCTAGTATTCCTAGGCAGATGGAAATCAACAAACAAGCAAATGGAACTTGGTAATTAATAAGCATATTGTTCTGAACATCAGGCCATATGTTTCATGAAGTCCATCATTCACTTACTCGTATAATAAATATTTATTTAGCCCCTAATCTTTAACAGGCAGTATGCTAGTTAATAAAAGGAATAAAGACAGGGGTATGCAGTGTGGTGGGAAGACAAACACATATGAAATAATTACACAAATAAATGCAAAATCAATATCTGAACAGTGTGACAGATGACAATAATAAGCTGTCATGAAAATTGAATAAATGAACAGGAAGATATTATATGATTTACTTAGCCAAAGGTGTCAGAAATATCCCTGTAAAACCTGGTAGCATAGCATGTTTCGTTTCTTAAATATGGTAATAGCTATGTTCATTTGCCTGTTAATTTGCTGAGTATTCACCACTCCAAGTACAGCTGAGAAATAAAGATAATTTGAAATACACACAATGCATCAAGTATCACACTGGAGATAAACTTCACTCCTGGAGTTCAGACACGTGAGTACACATTGCAAACTGACTGTCATCTTGGTAGGAATCTATCCTCATAAAACAAATTTTGATCCCCAAAAAAAGCCTTTGGTATCTCAGGATAATAATGATTATAAATTAATGCCATTCAAATTTATCTTCAGGCTAAATCTTTAAAAGTATACACGGGACGTCTGGGAGGAAGTGGAGTACGACAAAGAGAAAGAAATATTCTATTAATAACTGTGAAACACCTGAGGCTAAGTGACATTTTATGATCCCTTGTCATACAAACTCAGGGGAGGAAAGGATGCCATGATTTTTCAGTTATCTCTGAAAATTTGAACTATAATGTAAATATAGGGCAGATCTATCAAACATTTAATTTAAGTTGCTTAACTGTCTTGCTAGCTCCTCGTCCTTTTTCCAAACTTGCATCTTCTCCTGAATTTCCCAGCAAAATTGAGTTGTCCCACTATTCACTCAACTACAGCAACTCAAAACCTGGGCTTCATACTTTGCTTTTCCTTCTTTTTGTTAGTCAAATATTGATTAAGTCACTGGTTAACTTTCTACCCACTTACACCCCTCCAAATACCTTACTATGTATAAAAAAATATTCTAGTTGACTTCTGAAATTTTCACCAAGCTCAGTACTTCCCAAACTCTCTGTGGTGAAGGATCAGTCACCCCTCCCAGGGATGGAAAAATAATTTTGTAAAATGTAACAGATATAAAGTACTAGAAAAATAAAATACAAAAAATGAAGATATATAAAATGCAAATTCTATTTTTGTCAGATGCAAGAGAGAGAAAATCACATTACAGTAAATATATTCAGGACAAATATAATATGAGAAGAACAAAGTATAAACATTTTATATATTGTTCATGGAAATTATGCATACAGGGGATTCATATAGATAATTGCTTTTACAATTGACATATTTTGCCTCCTGCAGTCATAAATGAAGAAAACAGTGATTCCTCATATCAAACATCTATGTGCATACATTAAACAAGCCCATTTGTCATAATAAAACTCAAAATATTCATGATCAGTCACTAGAATTACCAAGGTTTTAAACTAAAGCTTAAGGGAAGTTTGGACTTAGGTCAAACGTATGATGCTTCCCTGTCTGACATTATTCTTACTTTGGTTTTGAGGAGAAACCATTGCAGACCTCATGTCATGTTAGTGCTGGATAGTTCACATCTTGTCCATCAGCTTCTCTCTCCACCCTTAAAGAACCTGTTCGGGCTCCCCAGACAGCCCTTCAAAGACTGTGTAAGTAAGTGGCCTTGCTTTTGGGCTTTCTTGTTAGGTTTTTTTCAGTGAAAGGCACTCACAGGAGATGAGAGAGGAGGGTGAGCTTGAGATATTTATCCCCCTGCTTCTAACCTGCAATGTCACCATGGCTACATCACATCATGACTCCTGCTAATCATGGCTCTTGTTAAGCAACCGTCTTTACAGAACTTTCTTTTTCTCTATGTTCCAATAATTGCTTCCAACTTTCGCCCCTTCAGGCTGAAAAATGGTAAAGAAGAAAAATAAAATCCTACTGTGAATAATCCCAGAATAAATACTGCATTCATTCTTGAAGCTTCCCTGTACTCTGCCAGCCATGTCTACATAGTTAAATGCCCCACGAATTCCCTAGTTTGATTCTGCCATATACACCTTGGCAGGTCACTGACTGATAAAGGAATTACTATGAGGATTGCCTCGGGGGAAAAAAAAAATCTCAAAATTGAATTAAGCATGTGGGTTACATACCTGTTTTAAAGTCATACAAATAAATTTCTTACGAATTATTTTAAAGCTATGATAACACAATGTGGTATTGGCCCAAGTATAGAAAAACAGATCCATGAAAAAAAAGAGTAAGAAACTGATCAACATCTATACAGTCACCTGACTTATGACAAGGAAGCACTGAAATTCAGTGAGGAAAGAATGGTGTTTACAATATATGTTTGACATGAATCACAGGCTCAAATGTGAAGGGATAAAAATAAAGTTTGTATATGAAGAAACTGGAGAATATCATAATGAGCTTTCTGTAGAAAAAATATTTTTACATAGCTCTAAAAATAGTACTATATAGAAATTAAAAGAATATTTGACACTGGTAGAACATAGTTGCAATGCATCAATTAGGATGAAAGACCAATATACACATTTATGAAGAATGTCTCCTAGTTAAAAATACAATGCCTGAATTTGATGGTTCGTTTTATGTATTAACTTGGCTAGGCTATAGTTCTCAGTTATTTAATCAAACACAAATCTAGGTGTTGCCGTAAAGGTGTTTTGTAGACATGGTTAACATCTACAATCAGTTTATTTTAAGTAAAGACTACCCTCGATAATGTGGGTGGGCCTCATCCAATCACTTGAAGGGGCTTAGAGCAAACAATGAGATTTCCCTGAAAATAAGAAATTCTCCCTCAATATTACAGCATCAACTCCTGCTGGAGCTACGTGTCTCCTTGTTACTGAGTCCAAGCTCATAGTGCTCACTACACGACAGGCCAATAACTCGAGAGACAAGTTGTTGGGTCAAGAAATAGCGACTTTATCCGGAAAGCCGGCAGACCAAGAAGATGGTGGACTAGGGTCCCAAAGAACCAACTTGCCTGAGTTAGAATTCAGGCTTCTTTTCTACTTAAAGGGAAGGGGTAAAGTCAAACATTTCCTGGTTCCCATCAGCCTCCAGAGGGGATGTGTTAATGTCTTCCTTCCTGCAGCCATTCACAGGTGGGCCTGGTCAGGATGTTTCCAGGGAGCTAAACACAGGTATTTGAGCTTCATGCCATTACCTGGGAGGCAGGGTTCCCAGAGAGGGTCTGTAACATATAATTTAAGCTTATGGGCAATGTCCCTTTAGGGATTAACTTGTAATAGAATACATGTCCCCTATTACATGCTGATAATACCCTACAAATCTCAAACTTGTCAGCCTCTGCAGACATGGGAGCCAGTTTCTCTGTAGAACCCTGTTTTCCTGGAGACCCCTCTCAAATACAGATTTCGTAGGAGAGATTCAGTATGCTTAACCATGGGCCACCAAGTTACCATGCAACCTGAGCTTCCCAACATAAACCAGTTATTGTTGGATACATGAAGACATAAAGTTCAGCATCACAGCAGCATTCCATCAACACGTGGAAGTGGTAGATACAAGGTCAGGTTCAAGCAGGCCCTGAAGGCACAAGCAAGTTACCTGAGAAAGTGGCCAAAATGCCCGCAGCCCTGACTCTTGCTATACTGCCTCCTCTCTGCCAGCCTGCACCTCTGGTTACATGGGGGGGTTCCTCACTGTTGACTGGTCTACAGGCGGTTCTGCATGATATCCAGGTACCATTCAATGGTGGACAGTTATCTTCTGGGACATCCCCTAAGGACAGAGCTGAACATCTCAAATCACTTCATGTTACGTAAAGGAGATTACTCTTGATAATATGGGTGGGCCTCAGCAAATCAGTTGAAGGCCTGAAAAGCATAAATGAAGATTTCCTAGAGAAAAAAGGAATTCTGT
Source organism: Balaenoptera physalus (assembly GCF_965194825.1). NCBI lineage: Eukaryota > Metazoa > Chordata > Mammalia > Artiodactyla > Balaenopteridae > Balaenoptera > Balaenoptera physalus. The sequence continues at coordinate 7,770,658 of NC_138882.1, forward strand.
CTCAAGACTGTAACATAGAAATCCTGCCTAAGTTTCCAGCCTGCCAGACTGTTCTACAGCGCTACAATCACATGAGCCAACTCCTTAACATAAATCTCGTAATGTGCACATGTGCATGTGTGTATGTGTGTGTGTGTGTTTGTGTGTGTGTGTATGTTCTGTCTCTCTGGAGAATCCTGAACGCCATACAGATCATCCAAAAAAAAGAGGGGGAAGGGGGGGACAAAAAAACTAAACATAGAAACATAAACAAGCATTTTAGAGAAAAGGATACACAAATGGCACATAAACACATGAAAATGTGCTCCATCTCATCAGTCATCAGATAAATGCAAACTAAATGCAGTGAAATGTCACTGCGCACACCAACCAGAACACCCAAATTTAAAAAGACAATGGCAAGTGCCTCGAAGGTTTTTGAGTATCTGGAACGTTCATACATCACTGGTGGAAGTAAAAATTACCACATACATTTTGGAAAATGGTTTGGCAGTATCTGAACATATGTTTATCCCAATGCTTAACCATATTTTTGGTGTCAGGTGCACTAGAATGAATGTGTCTATTCACGAAAAGGCATGTAAAAATGTACTTAGAAGTAGGTTCATTACAGCCAGAGCCACATGATACAACCTAAATGTTTATCAACATGATGTTTGATACATAGATATGTATTATATATATATATATATACATATATTGATATACATATACCTGTATGCAGATACATAGATACACACATATACAGGGAATTCTACATAGTAATTTCAAATAACACACTACTATTAAGTGCAACCATAGGAAAACAGTGGTAAGCAAAGAACGCCAGTCACCAAAGAATACATACTGCCTAATTCCTCTTACATGAAGTTCAAAAAGAGGCGAACCCAACTTATGGTGATAGAGTTCAGAGAGGTGTTATCCCACAGTGATGTTTTAATTGCGGACCATGAGGAAGCCTGACGCTGTGCTGGGAAAGTTCATATTTTGACTTGAGCCACGTTCACCCTGATTTACTGGGTTGGCCAAAAAGTTAGTTCGGGTTTTTCCATAGCGTCTTATGGAAAAACCCAAGCGAACTTTTTTGGCCAACCCAATTTAATATGTAAAGTTTATCTTATAGATGCCAACCTTTATTTATTACATGCAAATTTTATCTCAATTTAAAAAAGTAAAATTCGGACTTACCCTCTGACTTTCTGTTTGCGCTTGGAAAGTTAGGATTCCCAGAAGGTGATGAAGAGAGCAGAGGGAGGCGCTCTTGCTATGCATACCTGCCTCCCGCAAGTGGGGTGGCTGTGAGCAGACAGGACCCTTCAAGCAAAGACCACAGCTGTGTCAGTGGCCTCTCCTCCTCCACATCTGTCTCCTGTTGCCCAGCTCTCAGTCAGAGCAGAGCCTTCCTTACCCTGCCACGACTCTCTCTGGGGTACCCAACTACTCTTATACACTTTCCGAACCTTTGTAAATATCTCCTCAATGCTCTTTCCTCAGATTAACCAGTTTGAGCGTGCCTTACCTTTTCCACCAGGACACGTGATAATATCTATAGTTTCCCAAGTTTGAGCAGAGGCTTGCGATAGACTATTCCTGTGATAGGTTATTCCATATGCAGCATACTCCATTTATGTCATTTTGTTCAAATGAAATAGACTGGCAATCCCACTCTGAATGTTGCCTGATTTATACTCCACCCTACTTAGTTTTTATCTCCTGTTTCAATATTTATCATTCAATGTGAGGAATTACTGATTAAAAGTTGATTAATGGTGTTAAATTGTTTTGACTGGTGGATGCTTTGCTTTTGAAACGTGGGTGGCTTTGAGGTTGGAAGGAAAAAAATCACACATTTTTTAAATTGAACTCATCAATGTGGAGGATTTCATTTCCTACATTCTACAAGAAAAAAATGAAGTGGAAAATATCTCCCCTAAATTCAAGTGCTCCTCAACATTGTACTCTTGAAAGTACTGTTTAATGTCTTTAAAGAATTAGCTTTAAGTTTCTACATTATGAAACAGAAACGAAGATTGTTAAGACAATCATTTTATTTTACGATATAAGTGCAAGGTGCATACCAGTTGGAAAACAAAACAAAAAAGATCACAACATTGAGATGTCCCCAGACTACCAAATGCTAGATGCTGAGGCTGAGGAGAGACAGTGCGGTCAGTAAGCTTCTTCTAATTGTGACCTGCTACAAATGTTGGCACTAAAGCCGTGTGCCTGGGATGGGTGAGTATGGTGACTTAGCTGTGAAGACCCAGCAAGGGAAGATACCTGAAGTCCTGTCAGGTTTCAGATTTTGACATCACTAAATTAAAAACAGAACTACCATATGATTCAGCAATCCCACTTCTGGGTATACAGTTGACCTCTGAACAACATGAGTTTGAACTTATACACATATTATTTTCTCACTAGTAAATACTCCAGGGCTACCAGGTCTGTGGTCGGTTGACTCCTCAGATGCAGGACCTGGAGAAGGGGGAAATGAACCACCTATAAGGAGTTGCCGACTATAAATTTCATGTGGACTTTCCACTGGAGGGAAGGTGGGTGTCCCTAAGGCCTGCATTATTCAAGGGTCAACTGTATATCCAAAGGAAACTAAAGGTGGATCTCAAAGGTGTATCTGCACCCCATTATTCTGGCTTAGAAGAAGGAAATCCTGTCATGTGAAACGACATGGATGAACCCAGAGGGCACTGTGCTAAGTGAAGTAAGCCAGACCCCAGAAGATAAAGACTGCATGAGCTCACTTACATGTGGAATCTAAAAGAGACTTGAGGAAGCCAAGAGCAGAATGGTGGTTGCCAGGGGGAAATGGGGAGATGCTGGTCTCAGGTACAAAGTTTCAGTTACGCATGATGAATGAGTTCTGGGGATCTAACTTACCTCACACTGACCACAGTTCATACTGAATTGTAAATTTGGAATTTGCTAAGAGGATCTTAAATCTTTTCCACACACACACATACACACACACACTAAAAAAGTAACTATGTAGAGATGATAGACATGTTATTTAGCTTGACTGTGATGATCTTTTCACAATGTGTACATATATCAAAACATCAAGCTGTACACCTTAAGCATATGTAATGTTTATATGTACAAAAAAAAGACAGCAGCACCACTGTGACTGTCCTTTCTATCCTTCCTACACTTGTCACTTTTATAGTCTCCACTTTTCTCAGAAAAAATGAAAGTGCATGCGTGTGTATGCCTGTGTGTTTGATAGAACCACTTTTTTTAACATCTTCTCTTCAACTTGAATTTAATGGCCACCTAATTTATGGACCAGTCACTCTTAGGCACTTATATTCTGGATACGTCAGGATGAATGAGAAATGATTCCCACCCTGCACAAACACACAAGGTTCCGATCCTACACCAAGGCTTTGAAAATTCTTGAGCCAATAGAAAAATTAAATTTTCATCCACTGCTTTTAAAATTGCTTTAGAAAGAAAATAAATATCTATAGAACAGCAAACCAATTAACATAATGCAACCTAAGGACGTGCTTAATGCTAATAGTAATAACATTAAAATGATACAGTTAAAATTATCTTCCATGTCCCTTAAGTTTGAGCCTGTGACTTTTGTCTTCTATTTAAAACCTGGTAACCTTTCATCTGCAGGTCTGCTCTCTCTTTGCCATTAAAATCTTTAAGCTCTAGAGATCTGCTTACATCATTGTTCCTATAGTCAACAGTAATGTATGACAGACTTAAAAATGTTTTAGGAGGGCAGATCTCATATTAAGAGTTATTACCACAATCAAATAACATTAAAAAAAACCCAATTAATAACCTTTGCCTCAGGTCTAAAAATTACAACTTGCTTTTGATGTTATCTAGAAAAAAATAATTTTAACTGTGTAATGAGATAGAGACCAGCAGTTGTACATATTAATTTTCCTGTTCTTAGTAATAGATCCTAATCTTATGGAAGGCAGTAAAATGCCCAGATAAAACACTTAATTTTCCCGTCTCCCATTTTTCCCGGTGGGTATATTCTGACCAATGAGATAAAAGAGGTTATGTGCTACTGCTCCTTAAAAGCAGGTATCTTTCTTTCCTTTCCTTGTTTCTGCTGCCTGGGATGTGAACTTGATGGCTGGAGCTCAAGCAGATATTTTGATATCACCAGAATATAAGACACACACTAAAGAGAGTGAGATAAAACACAGGCAGTCATGAATATCTGATGTGTGTGAAACACTGCATTACCTGGCACTATAAACAAAGCAAAATTCTTTAAGCCTTTCTTACTATGCTTCTTTTTTTAATGAGCTAAGAAAATTAATCTAAACTCATGTACATGTAGTAACCAATTCCACATAAACCTAAGTTCATTCCCCTTTTATCAAAGGATTATTTAATTACTAAAAATTATGTCTCTAGTACTAAATTTATAAAAATACATGAAATACGAGTAATAAATAAATGAAGATAGTGTAAACTCTCTCCATAAGCTACAAATTCCCTTCTTTATTTGCAAGTGTGCCATTGGAACAAGAAATGAATATAAAGCATATAGCAAGCTGATTAATACATGGCATTTGTTCAATAGCTAGGATATATTATAATAATAAAAAGTGCAATTTAAATATACTGCATACTTAACAATTATATAAAGGGAAATTCTGATCAATTATCATTCAGGATTGGTACATTATATTTTCTTTTCTAGTGCTTTATACAAACTATGTAGTCTGAAAGTGATTATTACTACTGACAATGTTGTTCATATATAAATAAGACACCAACATCACAATCTAGTTATGGCCATACCAACGTCCTCAAAAGTTTCCTGTGCTCCTTGGTGACCCTCATCCCTTCCTTTCCCTTCCCACCCCCAGGACATCAGTGGTTTGCCTTCTGTCACTGTACATTAGTTTGTATTTTCTAGAAATCTGTATGAATGAAATCGTATAGGATGCATTCATTTTTGTGTTTTTCTATTTGTTGACTTTGCTCTTTGCTTTCTTGTTTCTCCTTCCCTGGCTTCTTTATAATTTAGTATTTTTTTTCACAATTCCATTTATCTTCTTTTTTTGCCTATTAGCTCTCAGTTTGGGTTTTGCTATTTTAGTGGTTGCTTTAATGTATATAATATACATATTTAACTTATAAACGTTTGCCTTCAAGTAATATTATATCTCTTCACATATAGTAAAATGAGCTTCTTTTCTGGCCATGATGTTACTGCTTTCACACATTTTAGTTCTAGTTTGGTTAGAAACCTCACATTTTACTGTTATCATTGTTATTTAAACAGTTAATATTTATTAAAGGATTTTTAACGAAAAAACAATAGTATGCATTTACCCACATAGTTAATATTATCATTAACTTTACATATGAACCATTTCCTTTAACATTATATGAAGTGCAAGTTCGCTGGTTATGAATTCCTTAAGCTTTTATAGATATAAAAAAGTTTTTATTATATCAGACCCTGTGAATTTCACCATGTTGCAGACTGTATATGTCTGTGTCCCATAAATGCCATTGAACTTTTTTTCGGGAATGCATTTGGTTTTCTTGGAAACAGTTTTATCCTTTCAGTTCTTGTTTTTAACATTGGTTATGCAGAACCATAACAGGATTCGGTCTAAAGCTAAACTTACGCCCCACTGCTGAAACCAGGCTCTTCTGAGTACTCTACCCAAAGCCAAATGCATTATGAGGTTTTCCAGCCTGGCTGGTGGGAATAGACAGTATTTCCAGCCTTACATGAACGCCAAGTACCATCTCCTCTCACTCACCTTTGGGACAGTTCTTTCTTCAGCTTGAATGAATACTCGGTTTTTTTGGGTTTTTTTGTAATTCTTCCAGTTTTATTGAGATACAGATGACATACAGCGCTGTATCTTTAAGGCATACAGCATAATGATCAGACTTATATACAAAATGAAATGATTATCACAACAAGTTTAGTGAACATCCACCATCTCATATAGATAAAAAATCAAAGAAAAACAATTTTTCCTTGTGATGAGAACGTTTAGGATTTCCTCTTTTAACAATTTTCATGTATAACATATAGCAGTGTTGTATATTACATCCCTAGTACTTACTTTTCTTATAACTGGAAGTTTGTATCTTTTGACTGCCTTCATCCAATTCCACCCATCAACCCACCTCTGGTAACCAAAAATCTGAACTCTCCTTCTATGGGTTTCTTTGTTTTTGAAGAATAATAGACATAATATTCTGAGAGTTGGAGGTGGACCCCACGCAGATCTCTGGTGCCCTCTTACTGTGCAGCTCTTTGCATTCAGTTCTCTGCCATGTGAAACTAGCCAGGTTGGGCTCCCTGGACCCCCATCTCCATCTCTCAATTCAGGGGGTTCATCAGGTTCCATCTGGGTTTCGCCTCTGGAAGCTCTCAGAGCCATGGGCTGGGCCATCACAGGGCTCAGCCCATTTCTCAGCTATCACTGTCCTTCATTGCTTGATACATCAGGTCTTCAAAACCATTGAGTCATAAGTTTCTCTTCATTTTTAAATTATCTCAGGAGAGAAGTAAATCTACCCCCTGTTACTCCATCATGGCCAGGAGCAAAAGTCTTATTATTAATATTTGATAGTTCATGTTTTATTTATTAACTTCTTAGGAGACTTCAGTGAGAAAAGTATTAAATAATGTCTATAAATATGGGGAAACTAACTTGAAATTCAGAATTCTTTCAAGAGAGTCTTAAAATAATTATTATAATGAAAACAGTATGTTAAATATATTATTCATGATACTTAATGTGAATGTCTAGCATTAAGTGTAAATAGAAATGTGCTGAACCTTTATGAAGAACTTTCTAAAATTTTGTCAAAAGACACTGAAGCAAGCCAAATAATTGGAGAGATAATCTATAGTCACAGTTTAGAAAAATGAATAGCCTTAAGATTTAAATTTTCTTAAAATCCAGTCCTAGTTTAATGTAACTCCAATAAAAATTTATACATGGTTTATGAGATCCTTAACCTTATTCTGAAATGTATGTGGGACACCAAAAGTTGAAGTTTAGTCAAAGCATTATTGGAGAGAAACAAGATGTAGGAAAATGTTTACTAGATATGTGCAATTAAGATAAATAATAACAATTAAGGTAGTGTGTCATTGGCCTACAGATGACCAAATTTACCAAGGGAACAAGATAGGAAGCCCAGAAACAGACTCAACATGTACAAAATTTTATTTAAGATTTAATGTGGTACCAGAGAAAATATGGACTTTACAATAACTACTGTAGCAATTGTTTCAAATACCAAAACAAACCCAAAACAACAAAACAAACAGACCAACAACAAAAAAAAACCAAAAAACCCAACAACAATCAAGCTGCGGTATCAGTTCATATCATATATGTACATAGATGATAAGTATTTAAGTAGATAGATGATAGATGGATAATATAGAGAATATAGAATATATGTATTATGATATAACATAGATTATATATAATGTAGATGATACATATAATGTAGATTATATATGATTGTATATAACAAATTATACATTACATACAGTCAACTTAGGTAAACAAAATTTATATTCAAAAGAAAAAATACTTTAGGAAATAATATAGGGACATTTATTATCTTTGGATATGAAGGAAAAATGATAACATACATGCATATCAAAAAGAAAAACAACAGATATGATAAATTTGACTAAATTAAAATGAAAAGTTTTTATTTATTATCAATAAAAAATTCTATAATAAAAGAGGACGACAAACCCTAACGTGGGAGAATGTAATTGAAAACCACATAACTAACAAAGGCATATATAAAACAAAAGGCATATAGCAGCATATATAAACAACGTTTTTAAATTAGAAAATACTGTACAGAGAAAATCCTAAAGGTGCTACCAGAAAACTACTAGAGTTAATCAGTGAATTTAGTAAAGCTGCAGGAAACAAAATTAATACACAAAAATCTCTTCATTCTTATAAACTAACAACAAAAGATTAGAAAGAGAAATTAAGGAAACAATCGCATTCACCACTGCAACAAAAAGAATAAAATACCTAGGAATAAACCTACCTAAGGAGGCAAAAGACCTGTATGCGGAAAACTATAAGACACTGATGAAAGAAATTAAAGATGACACAAACAGATGGAGAGATATATACCATGTTCTTGGATTGGATGAATCAATATTGTGAAAATGAATATACTATCCAAAGCAATCTACAGATTCAATGCAATCTCTATCAAATTACCAATGGCCTTTTCTGCAGAACTAAAACAAAAATTTTACAATTTTTATGGAAACACAAAAGACCATGAATAGCCAAAGCAATCTTGAGAAAGAAAAATGGAGCTGGGGGAATCAGGCTCCCTGGCTTCAGACTATGCTACAGTAATCAAAACAGTATGGTACTGGCACAAAAATAGAAATATAGATCAATGGAACAGGATAGAAAGCCCAGAGATAAACCCATGTACCTATGGTCAGCTAATCTATGACAAAGGAGGCCAGAATATACAATGGAGAAAAGACAGCTCTTAAATAAGTGGTGCTGAGAAAACTGAACAGCTACATGTAAAAGAATGAAATTAGAACAGTCCCTAACACCATACACAAAAATAAACTCAAAATGTATTAACTACCTAAAAGTAAGGCCAGACACTATAAAACTCTTAGAGGAAAACATAGGCAGAACACTCTTTGACATAAATCACAGCAAGATGTTTTGTGACCCACCTGCTAGAGTAATGAAAATAAAAACAAAAATAAACAAATGGGACCTAATTAAACTTAAAAGCTTTTGCACAGCAAAGGAAACCATAAACAAGATGAAAAGACAACACTCAGAATGGGAGAAAATATTTGCAAATGAAGCAGCTAAAAAAGGTATTAATCTCTAAAATATACAAACAGCTCATGCAGCTCAATAGCTAAAAAACAAACAATCCAATCAAAAAATGGGCGGAAGACTTAAATAGATATTTGTCCAAAAAAGACATACAGATGGCCGAGAGACACATGAAAAGATGTTCAACATCACTAATTATTAGAGAAATGCAAATCAAAACTACAGTGAGGTATCACCTCACACTAGTCAGAATGGTCATCATCACAAAATGTACAAACAATAAATACTGGAGAGGGTATGGAGAAAAGGGAACCCTCTTGCACTGTTGGTGGGAATGTAAATTGATACAGTCACTATGGAGAACAGTATGGAGGTTCCTAAAAAACTAAAAATAGAACTACCATATGACCCAACAATCCCACTACTGGGCATATACCCAGAGAAAACCATAATTCAAAAAGATGCATGGGGCTTCCCTGGTGGCGCAGTGGTTGAGAATCTGCCTAAAGCAGAGGACACGGGTTCGAGCCCTGGTCTGGGAAGATCCCACATGCCGCGGAGCAGCTGGGCCCGTGAGCCACAATTACTGAGCCTGCGTGTCGGGAGCCTGTGCTCCGCAACAAGAGAGGCCGCGATAGTGAGAGGCCCGTGCACCGCGATGAAGAGTGGCCCCCGCTTGCCACAACTAGAAGAAAGCCCTTGCACAGAAACGAAGACCCAACACAGCCATAAATAAATAAATTAAAAAAAAAAAAAAAAGATGCATGCTCCCCAATGTTCACTGCAGCACTATTTACAATAGCCAGGACATGGAAGCAACCTAAGTGTCCATCAACAGAGGAATGGATAAAGAAGAAGTGGTACATATATACAGTGCAATATTACTCAGCTATAAAAAGGAACGAAAATGGGTCTTTTGTAGAGACGTGGATGGACCTAGAGTGTGTCATACAGAGTGAAGTAAGTCAGAAAGAGAAAAACAAATATCGTATACTAACACATGTATGTGGAATCTAAAAAAGTGATATAGATGATCTTATTTGCAAAGAAGAAATAGAAACACAGAATAGAGAACAAATGTATGGATACCAAGGGGGAAGCAGAGAGTGAGATGAATTGGGAGATTGGGATTGACATATATATACTATTGATACTATGTATAAAATAGATAACTAATGAGAACCTACTGTATAGCACAGGGAACTCTACTCAGTTCTCTGTGGTGACCTAAATGGGAAGGAAATCCAAAACAGAGGGGATATATGCATAGGTATAGCTGATTCACTTTGCTATACACCTGAAACTAACACAACAGTGTAAAGCAACTATATTCCAATAACAATTTTTTAAAAAATTAAAAATAGAAAAATATGGAGAAAAACTTAATCAGGGATTTAGGGGAAAAAATTAAAGAATCATTACCATATGAAAAAGTGATTAGTGTCACTAATGATAAGGAACATACAAATTGAAAGCACAGAGAGATATCACTAAGAGATGGCAGGGAAGTAGCACAACTGTTACACTCATTAGTGTTCTGTTGGGTGTATATGGTGGTCCAAGAGATTAAGAAAATAATTTGGCACAATCGAATTTTTAAAAACTGAAAATATCACACTATGATGCAGACATTGTTATTAGTTGTTTGCCCAACTGTTCTTGCACATTTAACACTAGGAGATATGTAAAAAAAACAGCAGAAAAAAAACATAGATTCTCTCAATTTATTTGGTAAAGCTTAAATTCATAGCAAACAAATTTTAAATGCAAAACTGAAGATAGTGGTTACCTCTGAGGGGATCAGAAAAGAGGAAAGGTCACCAGAGTCATGCAAGTGATATCAAGGTAAGAGTCATGTTCAGTTCTTAGACTGAATGGTGAGTCTTTGAAAAGATAATCTGGAAAATTAGAAGTCACTGCCTCTACTCTCAAGGTCAGAAAACACGTAAGAGACCCAGAGAGATTTTTTTTTACCACACATGGCTGCAATTTTATAGATAACAAAAAACGAAATCGCATTCTTGCCATTAAATCAATGTTATTTTTTTTATTTGAAGAAAGATGAGGTTATATAAATCTTTACAGTGGTGAACCCTGTAAATCTGCTCGTTTGAACATTACAGTGGTAATTTCAAGTCTTTAAAAAACAGGTTTGAAGAGATAGGAAAATCCATTACATGCTCTTTCATACTTTCATATAAATTAATATTAAACAGCTTTATTAAGTTGTTTATATAATAAAATGCACATATTATAGTATGCAATTTGATGAGTTTTGATGTATGTATAAAACCATGAAACTATCACCACAATCAAAATATTAAACAGATCTGTTGACAAAAAGTTTCCTCGTGGTCTTTTTAATGTAGTCTTTCCATCTCTACCTACCCCTATAATCCCGGGCAACAACTAATCTGTTGTCACCATGCATTAGTTTGCATTTTTCTAGAATTTCGTTTATGTTCAATTCCACCATATATACCCTTTTTGTCTGTCTTCTTTCTGTCAGCATATTTGAGATTTATTCATGTTTTGTATGTCAGTAATTCATTCCTTTTTGTCATTTTATTACTTTTTATGAATATAGTACAGTTTATTTACCCCTTTGCTTATTGTTCATTAAACTTTTTTTTACCATATTTAGTTTGTCTTTAATTACATCCAATTTATTTTCATCTTGGACATTGTAATTTTCATCTCTAGAAGTTTGAAAGTCTGTTTTGCATTACTTTTTATCTTCTCTGTTTCTACTTCCTTTTGGAGATAGGCAATACAGGTATAATAATTGTTTTAATATCAGTGCTTACTACTTCTAACACTTCCTTGGTAATTTTTCATTGGTTCTCTGACACTGTGAATTTTACATAGTGGGTGTTAGATATATTTATTTCTATAAATATTCTTATGCTTAATTTTGAGATTTATTAAAATTCCTTAGGAATGTTTTGATCCTCTGGATCTGGTTTATAAGATTTGTTATTTGGAACTTTTGCAGTTTTGTTTTAGGCTAATTTTTTCCCACTACTGAGGCAAAACCCTTCTGGGTACAGCACCCTGTAAACTTTGAGATTTTCCAGTCGGGAGGGTGGGGTGAGAGCACGCACTATGGCCGTCTTTGTGTGAGTGCCATGCCTTGTTACACCCAATCCTTGAGGTGGTTTTCCCTAACCTCAGACACATGCACTGATCAGCACTTAGCCAAATGCTGGAGCCGAGCACTCTGCTGCCATCTGGAATTCTCTCTCTGTGCAGCCCTGGTCACTGTTCCTCTGACCTATGAATTCTAGTCTTGGTTTCTCTGAATTCCCAGCTCCGTCTCCTCAACTCATTCCTCAGTCCCGATCTGCACTCAAGATCTGTCTGAAGTCAGAAGGACTGACATCAACATGCACAGCAATGCGCTATCTTATGTAAAATTGGGTTTAAAACATTAATTTACAATTAAGGATGCTTATATGCTTACATTACTAGTGATAAGTTTCTTACAGTAGTAACAATTACACACAGTAGGTAATATGTTCAAAGGGCAATTTTCATCTAATAGTCAAGTTATTTCAAATCATTTTTGGAGTCGTTCCAAACATGTTAAATACTATCTCAAATGTAGTAAGTTTTCTTTCTATATAGGACATGTAATAACTGTCTTATACATATGTATATATCAGACAAATATGAATTTATCTTTTTTCTAGGGTATACTCTTATATATTACATAAGTTTAACTGTACAATAATTGTTCTTTACTAATTTCCCCCTTTTCAATAAGAAAATGTTATATTTTCTTACATATATTTTTATATATTTTATATATACTACAAAATATGTATTTATGTATATTCTTATGATGTATATGTGTATATATACATAGACTAGAAACATATATATATATATACATAAAATACATAGAAACAATTAATTAATTGCATCAATTGATAAAACACTAAACTCAGGAAAATCTAACACTTCTCTAACAGTGCTCTGTACCTCCTCTCTCTCTCAGCATGCAAATTAGGCAATTTTATATTAAGTCAACTTCTAGATCAAAGCATTCATCACTTAGCCAGAGGAAATATTTTTGGCACAAACTTCCTTTCACTTCTACAGATGGCTCCATATTGAAACTGTTCTTTTGTTCCAACCTCAAACACTATATTAAACAAACTTGTAACATGTTTAAGACACCTTATTATTTGATAGTTTGTGTTAGGGCCACTCAAAGTATATTTGTAGTCATGAAAAACACTGAGACCCTTGACCCAAGGGTTAAAAATTTCCAGAATCTCTAGTGACAGGATGAGATAGCATTTACTGAAAAGCTACCCTGCTGCGGCCTAGCACTTCATTTACACATCACAATAGCCCTGAAAAGTAAGCAGGATTTTCCCAGTTAGAGATGAAGAACTGTAAATTAAAAGACATTAAGGAGTCTACCTTTCGTAAGCGATTAAAAAATAGCATTGCTGAGATTTTAATCCAGCTGTATTTTGGAGCAACATCGATGGACCTAGAGATTGTCATACTAAGTGAAGCCAGACAGAGAAAGACAAAGATTATAAGATATTGCTTATATGTAGAATCAAAAAAAAGAAGATACAAATGGACTTATATATGAAACAGAAACAGACCCACAGACATGGAAAACAAACTTATGGTTACCAAAGGGGAAAGAGGGGGGGAATAAATTAGGAGTTGGGGATTAAAATATACACACTACCATATATAAAGTATACAACTAACAAGGTCCTACTATATACCACAGGGAACTACACTCAATATTTTGTAATAACTTATAAGCGAAAAGAATCTGAAAAAAAATAGGTATGTATGTGTGTATAACTGAATCACTTTGCTGTATACCTAAAACTAACACAACATTGTAAATCAACTATACTTCAATAAAAATTAATTAATTAATTAAAAAATAAACAAAAACAAACAAAAAAACTCCAAATGGCATACAGGTAATTTGACTCAAGGCAGAGTGAGCAATAATTGAAGTATCAAAATTTATATATCTCCACTAGATAAGCCTCTTCGAATGGTCTCTGCTCCCTATCAGCTCTGTGTTCCCACCTCTATCTTTAGTCTCAGGCCTAAGTCTAATGTCAAACAGTGCATGGTATATTGGAAAGAGGGTGTATTTTGGAGTCTGAGAGTATGAAAATCCCAGTTTTATTTTTTTAATAGCCATGTGAGTGTTATGAACTTAATATTGTCCTCCTAAATTTTTTTGTTGAAGTCTTAATTCCTAATAACTTAGAATGTGACTGTATTTCTCGATAGGGCCTTTAAAGAGAAAATTAAGATTCAATGAGGTTATATGGGTGGGCCCTAATGCAATGTGACTGGTGTCCTTATAAGAAGAGGAAGAGTCAGTAGGGATGTATCTGCACAGAGAAAAAGCCATAAGAGAACCCAGTGAGAAGGCAGCCCTCTCCAAGCCAAGGACAGAGGGCTCAGGAGAAACCAACTCAATCTTGTACTTCAGCCTCCAGATTATGAGAAAATAAAGTTCTGTCTTTTAAACAGCTTAGTCTGTGGTATTTTGTGATGGCAGCCCTAGCAAACTAAGGCAAGACCTTAAAACATTTTACATGACCTCTTTGAATCTAAATTTCCTTAGTTATTATTATAGTTTATAATTATAATAGATTGTATTGACTAATAAGTGAAATAATCTAGAGTGCAATGATGTACATATTCATAAATCTTATTTTCTCCTGGTATGTTTTTCTTATGACTTCCAACTCCAATTAACTACTCATTAAGCTCATTCTCAGCAGTGGTTCATGAAACAAATCTAAGGGCAGAGAAAATAGGAAGAGAAATTAATAGTCAGAAGCATCTTGAGAAAGTTCACTTGCATAAAATTCACAACACATTATTATTGTTTTTACTTTCCTCAAGTTCTGATCATCTTATTCTTGATGAATATGTCTGTGAGAATATTATTTTTTTCTTTAAATGGAAAATTTCAAAATGGATAAACCCTTAGCATTTCTTAAATTCGGACAATATTTGAGTAAGTAAATATAAAATGAAAATGATTTCATCTTGTTGTATAAGCAATTAATGCATTTTCTCTTTTGGTCTCAGAGATTTACATACTAATTTGTTTGTGTTCCTGAATCTTCTTCTTCAAACTTTTGAGTCATATTCAATTGTGTTGTCTACTCAACAGAAGGGATCTTTCTCTGCCCCAATTTGCTTCACTCCATAGTCCCACAGACTCCTTACAGTTTTTTCTTGGCAAAAAGCTGATAATCATGATTAACCCCTCACTTTCTTTCACTTCCCATTTCACATCTGCTAGTTCAACCTTCCGAATATCACCACCCTCCCCACCTCCACCTCTACCAATTCTAAATTCAAATCTCCCCTGAATTATTTTAATAGCGTTAGCTGTTAATTATTTTAATAGATACATAGCTGCTACTTCCCTTTCCCTCTTTCTCACCCCTTCCTTACCTTAGGTTCTTTTCAGGCCTTGAACCAGGAACTCTTCAAGGGATCAGACCACACACCTCCACTCTCCACTGGGAAGTGAGCTTTGCCTCACAGGGCAGGTCCTGCGCATGCTTTCTTTCTCTGCATCGGTTTCCCCAAACCAGGTTGAATCCCCACTTGATCCCCATCTCTTCTAATTGAAGGAAGGGAGAAGACAGGAACTAATATTTATTATCTTCACCTGGGGATTCTAGGCTAGCTTCCTTATATATGTTAATCTTTAGATACATGATATTATTATACTCATTTTACAGGCAAATGAAACTAATAAGTGCCTGGCATATTTGCATGACTATGTTAACAAGTGTTAACCTAGCCAACAAGTAGCAGCACTAGAATTCAAACCCAGATAAATCTGGGGCCAACTTCCAAGTCGTTTCTACCTTGTGCTTCTTTGAAGGCATACATTAGCACTTTTTATTGGCCACCCTGGGATCCCAGAATGACTGTTTGGGCAGGTAGCAAGAGGATATGTTTAGGAAGCACTGAGTAGTACAGGGAATTTTTATTTTATTATTTTTTTTCTTTTCTTTTTTCCAGTGGAATTTCTCAGCATACTTGGAAATTCCCCAGATTTATAAAACATTAATATTAAATATATAATAAATGATTATGCTGCAAAATCCAGTCACATAGGAATTGAAAAACACCCTTTCTCCATTAAAAGTTTCTTTAGGAATGGAGAGTTCATAAAGGAATATCTCTTGAATGCAAGAGAAAAATCATGCCCCACACTACGTAACCAAAAATAGCATTATCAAAAGCAAACACCATTATTCAGTGTAATGAAGATAAGGCTGACAATTCACAGGACAAACTCTATGAAAAAGTTAAATCATTTATGGCATTTTCTAATGCAGTAGAAGAGAGCTCAGCTATATATATGTATCTATATTACCATCCAATTAGATCTGTCATTTGGTGGTGTCAAAGAAAATTTTGATGTGACAGAAGAACTCTTAAACATGATGCCCATGACAAGCATGACTGCGTTCTGGGGTTTAATTAAGCCTTTTTTTTTTTTTTTTGCCACAGTGCATGGCTTGCGGGATCTTAGTTCCCCAACCAGGGATTGAACCCGGGCCCTCGGTAGTGAAAGCGTGGAGTCCTAACCACTGGACTGCCAGGGAATTCCCATAATGTCTTAACAATGCTAATACGAAACTGGTCAAATTTAGGACATATGACTACTGAGAGTGTTCCCAAAATGGTCAAAGCTGTTAGACCATTAATTTAAACTGAGGTGGCAACATTTTTCAAGGACATGGAACTTAAGTCAGTTCCTTGCATGACTGACCCAGAGTTACTCTCCACTAGAAAATTAAAATAGAAGACATACTGTTTGTAATAATTAAGTCTATGAACTTTGTGCCCTCCTAGGGCCAGACCACAGGCAATGCAGTTACGGTTGATGGCTTAGATGAACAATAACAATCTGCTTACACATTGAGATTAAGATGCTTCAGAAGCGGCATGTTCTGGAAACAATTGAAATTTTAAGAATTCAGTTCATTTGAATAGTTAACAATAAATAGTGGAGCAAAGTCTTGAACTTTGCAATTTCATTTATCATACTGAACTCAGTTTCATCAAATCAAAGTCATGACCAAACTAAATTACAAAATAGTGGGGTTAAAACTTATCCTTCTTTTCCCTCCCACCAAAAAAAAAAAAAAAAAAAAACCAGCTTAAAAATTCTTCAGGCTGCTGTTCTCAATATTGAAAGTTTGTAAAAAGATGTACAACTGTGAAGTTACTGAACTGAAATTTAAATACTGTACTGAAAGCTTAATATGGTAATGATGCAGCAATAGAGGAATTCTATCTTTATGTAACTGAGTTTTCTTAAAATTAATTTAAAATTAAAATAATTACCCTAGTTCTATCAATATTTGGAACTACATTCTAAATTCCTTCCTCTTGATAAAAAAAAAGAATGAAATTATTATATACAATTAAAGGATAAAAGAGTTTACTATAGGCCAGATACTCTTATTGTTATTTATATGTTCCGTGGTAATCTAACTGAATTATCATAACAATTCTGTGAGGTAGATGGTACCATTATCTCCACCTTATCTATAAGGCTACTGAAGCACATGCTAAGTAGTTAGCCTATGTCTCACAAGGAGCAAAATGTAGGGTTAGAATTTGAATCTAGACAATCTGGTTCTAGGATAAAAGTTTTCATGTACTAGACTATAGCTACATTACTAAATAAATAAATAAATAAATAGGGTCTGCATCCAAATTAAAGTAAAAAAGAATTAATAAAATTCCATTTCTGGGCTTCCCTGGTGGCACAGTGGTTGAGAATCTACCTGCCAATGCAGTGGACATGGGTTCGAGCCCTGGTCTGGGAAGATCTCACATGCCACAGAGCAACTAAGCTCGTGCGCCACAACTACTGAGCCTGCGCTCTAGGGCCCGTGGGCCTCACCTACTGAGCCCACGTGCCACAGCTACTGAAGCCCGCGTGCCTAGAGCCCGTGCTCGGCAACAAGAGAAGCCACCGCAATAAGAAGCCCGCGCACCGCAACAAAGAGAAGCCCCCGCTCGCCACCACTAAAGCCCGCGCGCAGCAACAAAGACCCATCGCAGCCAAAAATAAAATAAATTTATTAAAAAAAAGAAAACTTCATTTCACGAGATACCACTATGCACTTATCAGAATGGCTAAACTCCAAAACATGGAAAACACCAAATATTGGTGAAGATATAGAGCAACAGGAAGGCTCCTCAATTGCTGTTGGAATGCAAAATGGTACAAGCACTTTGTAAATTTCTTATGAAGCTAAACATAGGCTTACCTATCGTACAATCCAGCAGTCACGCTCCTAGTTAATTATCCAAATGCATTGAAAACATGAAGGCCTATACACAGATTTTTAGAGCAGCTTTATTCATAATTGCCAAAAATTTGAAGTAATCAAGATGTCCTTCAATAGGTGAGTAAACTGTGATACATCCATACAGTAGGGTATTATTCAGCAATAAAAAGAAATGAGTTATTGAGCCTTGAAAAGACATGGAGAAGCTTTAAATAGATATTGCTAAGTGAAAGAAGTCGTTCTCAAAAGCCTGAATAAATATATGCTTTCACTTATATGACTTTCTGGAAAAGACAAAGCTCTACAGATGTTAAAAAGATCAGGGATTGCCAGAAGTTTGGTGGAAGGGGAGGGGAAACAGGGATAAATAGGTGGAGCACAGGGAGTCTTTAGGGTGTTACAACTATCCATATAATATTATACTGGTGGACACATGGCATTACGCATTTGTCAAAACCCACAGAGCTGTACAACACAAAGAGTGAACCCTAACATAAATTATGGTGCTTACTTAATAATCATGTGACAACATTGGTTCATCAATTGTAAAAATTGTAATTAATAAAAAATAAAAATGTAATTAATAAAAAATGCTTTCTGTGGTGTCAGAGATAATCTCTAATAGCATGTGTTACTTTTGTGCACAAAATTTCGATAAATGAAATTCAATATTTATTACAAGGGATTGGTTCACACATTTGTGGTAGCTGGTTAAACAAGAGGAAGCTGGCAAGGCATATAGTCAGGAAGAAAGAATCATGACTGGAAACTCACTATCATGAACTGAAGCTTGGACTCTCTGGACATAGATAGGGCCTACCCTCTTTTAAAGGCCTTTTGATTAATTAAATCAGGCCCACCCAGGATGATATATCTCTTAATAAAGTCAACTGATTAGGAACTTTAATTACAGCTGCAAAATTCCTACACAGAAGTACATAGATGAACGTGTAACTGAGTCTTTGGGAGGTGTGTGTGCACTGTAAAATAACTCTTTTATAGCCTCCTTGAATTTTCACAGGAGTGTAGCTCTTGTAGCCTACCCTATGTAGAAGCATACTAGAAAGGGAATTCTGGAAGTTTTAGTTCAGAAGTAATGCTGTGTGGAATACCATGACAGTGGATATGGCAGTCATGGTAGTCTGGGTGGAATCATTGTGGGCAAGGAAGCCAAAACCATTTCCTGAGTAAGTGTTATATTCCAGTAAAAGCAAGATGTCATCCAATTCCATAAAGAAAGTGCTTTAAGGTAGTCAACCTGCCACCAAGTAGCTGACTGATCACCTCAGAGAATGGTACCACATCAGAACTGAACCCTGACTCTCACATCAGGGTCAGTCTCTATTGTTGGGATACTGGACATTCAACAGTGGCTGTAGCCAGGCCAGCCTTGGTGAGCAGAATTCAATGTTGCTAAGTTCATGCTGAACTCCCATCCTTGTCACCATGGCTGCTTTGTTCGTGAGTCACTGGGCAATGACAGAGATGGTTGGGGAAGATGCTGACAGACATTCATTAAATAGGCCATCTTAGTTACTTGATTATTAAAATCCCCCTCTTTTTTTTTTTAATAATTCACATGGAACACAAATGTCTTCATACCTGTTTCCAAAGAGGTCTATCCACATACCTTCCTCAAGACTCTATTTTCATGAATTTTACAATGGTGTCCCTGATATTCAACCAAACCATTGGCTACATTTCATGAATTGACATAGATTTGGTCACTTGGCATCTCTCCTTCTAGGCAAAAATAAACAGTTTCACTGATTGAAGTTCTGCCTACTGGGAGAATCACCCTTCACCTCTGTTCTTTAGAGATGCCCCCACAAAGAAACTATATTGCCACAGCTGTCAGCTTTTGGGTGGTCTCTTTATATCATGCAGTACTGTCTTTACTGGGCTTAAGACTGAAATATATGAAGAGTACGAGCTATGGGCATTGGAGCTACTTTTTCATGCAACCCACTTTTTCCCTCAGTACCTGCTCAAGCCCCGTCTCATCCATAGCACTTCCACTTGATAGTGGAGCACTGTCATACATGCCTACCTTTGTGCCTTGGTAGGTCAGAAAATCCTGCTTCATGATGGACAGCTCAGGATGCATGGTAACCCGATGGTCTACGATTAAGCTTTAGTCTTTGCTGAGACCCAGTAGCAAGCCAAAAGCTGTTGTTTAGAAAGATACTAGTTATCCACAGATGATGTCTGGGCTTTGTTCCAAAACCCTAAGGGTGGGAGATGTGATTCACCTATAGGGACCTGCCAATGGCACTGAACAACATCTCTATCTGCCAATGATGCTTCAAGCACCATTAGATCTGTTGGCTCATATGGCTTAAGCAGCAGAGCAGTTTCAGCTGGTGCCCCTTGGCTTCCAGTCTGCAGTGGTCTTCCCATTCTGACCATTGCCTGTAGACATTAAGTTTCAGCCCGGTGATGAACATTCTCTGGATCCCAATGAATATTGCCTTTATATGTGAGTAGAAATATGATATTTAAATTATTTTGCATTTTACTATTATTATTACCTATTGTCCTGTTCCTGTTCTCAAGCAGACACTCCCCTAGTGAAAAGGATGCTACTTTTTTACCCGTAGTTTACCATCATCTAACATTAATGCCTGGTGTACAACAGGCATTTTAAATAAATGTATTGAATTCATCTGAATTTAATATATATTTCTGGTAATAGTAATTATCCATGTACATATGTAGACTTCCCATATGCACACGTGCACACACACACATACACACATACATGTGCACACATGAGCACATTCATGTACACAGAGCCCTGAAGAAAGAAATCACCAAGTAATAACCTCTTCATTCATTACCTCCATATGAAGCTGTGTCTAATACTCTTTCTTTGGGCCAATCCCTGATAATTAAATATTTTAAAAATCACTTTATCTCACCAATATCATGTCTGCTTATCTACACATCTGCTTTAAAAAATCCTATTCTGTCTACTTATCATAACCTACTCTCCCTGCAACATACATGGATTCCATTTCCTTGTTGAACTAAGGTCATTGCAAAACCACAAGGTTAGACATTAGCAGTTTCTCATGAACATATTTTAGATGATTAATATAATTAGTCTTGAGTAGTTATGGGATTGATACATTCACAGATTGGTCTAATTAGCCTTTGAACAGACTGATGGCTCAATTGAAGAGCTAATAAATTATCTGGCTGATCTCCACACACCTTTTATCCTTGGTTTGATTAATACCCAAGCTTTTGGCAAAGTACCGGGGAAAAGGGCTGAAGCTTAGCCTATCAATTTCAATAATTGCATTATTTTAATGGGTATTTATCTCTCCTGAGTATTTGATTCTTTTGGTTTTAATATACACAATATATATTTTGTGGTGCTTATGAAAATTATCGAAATTTTCCAGTTATTTGCACATAGGCTAATGCTATTAGAAGGCTTCTGTAAGACTGTATCTATGATATAAGTGAGTAATTCTGGGAAATCTAGAAGTACTGTATAAAAATGCATGAAATTAAACAATAATTTTAGTTCTCTGTCATCTGGTGATTCCCTGGAGAATTTATGACAAAACTTCCTTTGCTTTTGACAAATAATGTTGACTTCCTCCAAATCTTCATTTTTACCTCATTCTATGTATAGGTACCATAATAAATAAAGACTGGTTTTAAAGTTATTTGCATGTCTTTGTAGTGAAATCAAAATAATAACATGATAATAGTAATATATGTGTATAATCTCTGGTATTGTTTCTATTCCACAGAGTAAAGCTACCTATGCTGTATTTACATTTAATTAAATCTTTAAAAATGTAGCTATATTATATACAGAAGTCTCCTTGACATTAAGGTCATTTACTGTGATAAATCCACTGATGCATACACTCAGCTCAGGCAGTTAATGAAAACTATTAAAGTGTAAGCTAATTATAATGCAAAAGCTAGTGTATGATCAGAGCTCATTCACCTTGTTGTGAGTAATACAGATTTTTATTCACTCCTGTTACTTGAAACCTAACTAAATGTGTACCTATTCTAAAAATACATTCTCATAGCAACTTATATAAATTGTGTGAGTTATGCATTTAACTGCAGAAAGTATTGATCAGTTATAATCATACACTGTTCTTTTATCAGAAACATATTTTAATTTGATGCCATAATAGTGGCTCTTCAATATAGAAGTAATCGTTAGTAGTCCAGTGGCATGTTTGGTAGAATTCTCATTAGTACCTTGGTAACTTGCCCTTCTCATAGACATTATTATCACCCAAGCCTTAATTTTGCCCATCACACATTATTTTCCAGATAGATGGATAATCATACACTACTCAAACTTTTCATCAAGCACAGAGATTTAGAGTGCATTTTCTACTTTCCAATACTCTCACCAACCATGTTTGTTAGCATTACTGAAATATGGTTTTCTTTTCTTTTATAACTTCTTTATCTCCAATATCTTGTGCAACTTTGTTTAGTTAAATCACAAGTTTTGCCTATTGACCAATGACATCATATTTAGACAATTTTGTCATAGTGTGTCAGTTTCACATCAATTCTCTCTTTATCTCTATTGACTCTTAACCTGAGAACTATATATGGAGTTTTTTGCTTCAATTCCACTGTACCTATAGGTTCTAAATTCTCCCTTCTCACTTTGATATCCAAATCCAGCTACTACTTATCCCAAATAAAACCTAGTAATATACCTTTGAATCCACTAATATATCATGAGCGTGTATATATTATCTCTTTTAAATTTTATTTCTTCCATACATTCTAAAACAGTGCTTTAAATGTGGAAGCTATTTACTAGACATTAAAATAAATGACATCGGAATCTATAATAAAACACAATTTTATCTTCAAATCTGTGACCCTTGATTTTATTTTTAATTTTGTATAAATTTTTGTTAAAAAACAATGTGTCCAGACCCTTATAAGAGTCAAATATTACTACAGAATTTTAATGACAAGCAGCATTCACACATCTTTCTGCTCAAAAGATAGCACTTTCAATTCTTTTTAGCATTTTCTCCTGAGGCCGGTACACTGTTAACAACATCCTGTCTTCTTTTTCCATACTTTACTCACCTGTTTTGTGAGAGCATACTCTAAAGTAGTTGCCTTGAGGAAAAACTGCAAGGAAGTACAATATTTGAGACTTTATATAATTAAAAGAAATTTTTTTCTACTTTAACACTTGAAAGATATTTTAGCTTATATAGAATTCTACTCTGTAATTCAATATTTTTTTCCAGAAAATTGAAAGCATTGTTACACTGTATTCTAGTTCCATGGATTTGGTTGATAATGCTGTATTTATAATTTCTGATTTAGTGTGTGATCGATTTTATTTAATTTCTCAGAAATCTTTTAGGATTTTGTCTCTATCCTTGTTGGAATTCCAAAATGATATACTTGGATGTCTTGATGAAGATGTGCTTTATTAAGCTGAGGAAGTTCCTTCTGTATTAGTTTATTAGAGCCGCTCTTGCAAAGTAGCACAAACTTGGTATCTTAAAACAACAGAAATGTATTCTCTCACAGTTCTGGAGACTAAGTCAAAAATCAAGATGAATATAAGGTTGGCTCCCTGTGTGTTGCTGAGGGAAAAATCATCTCATGGCTGACTCTCTCCTGCCTTCTGGTGGTTGTAGACAATTCTTTTTTTATTTTTTAAAAAATTTATTTATTTAATATATTTATTTTTGGCTGTGTTGGGTCTTTGTTGCTGCATGCGGGCTTTTCTCTAGTTGCAGCGAGCGGGAGCTACTCTTCATGGCGGTGCGCAGGCTTCTCATTGCGGTGGCTTCTCTTGTTGCAGAGCACGGGCTCTAGGCACTTGGGTTTCAGTAGTTGTGGCCCGCGGGCTCTAGAGCACAGGCTCAGTAATTGTGGCGCACGGGCTTAGTTGCTCCGTGGCATGTGCGATCTTCCAGACCAGGGCTCGAACCCATGTCCCTTGCATTGGCAGGCGGATTCTTAACCACTGCACCACCAGGGAAGCCCCTTGTAGACAATTCTTGCTCTGCCTTGGCTGGTTCATGCATCTCTTTTATGTCTACCTCCATCTTCACATAATGTTGTCCCCCGCATGTGTGTTGTCACTGTGCGTCACCTCCTCTTCTTATAAAGACACGAGTACTTGGATTTAGGGCCCTCCCTAATCTAGTATGACCATATCTCAACTAATTATATCAATATAGACCTTATTTCCAGATACGGTCACATTCTGAGGCTTAGGGTAGACATGATTTTGGAGGGACAATATACAACTCCATCATCTATTCCTAATTTGCTGAAGATTTTTATGACAAATTTGTGTTACATCTTGTCAGATGCCTTATCTGTTTCTACAGAGATGACAGTATGATTTGGCGCTTTTAGTCTGATTACTATGAAAATCGCATTGATTGATTTTCAAAAGTGAAACCAACCTTGCATTCTTGGAAATAAACTTATCTTTTCATGGGGGAATTAATACATTTATGTATTGCTGGATTTAATTTTCTAATATGTTGTTAAGGATTTTTGTGGCTAAGTTCAAGTTTTGTTATGTAGTATTTTTTTAATGTCTTTTTTGGTTAATTTTATATTGAGATAATTTGACATACCATAAAATTCACCCTTTTTAAGTGTACAATCCAGCGGTTTTTAGCATACAGTTGACCCTTAAACAACGAGGGGTTGATCCGCATATAGTTTATAGTCAGTCCTCTGTATCCAGGGTTCCTCTGCATCCATGGATCCAACCAACCATGGACCGTGTGGGACTGTAGTATTTACTATTTAAAAAAGATCCATATATAAATGAACCTGTACATTTCCAACCTGTGTTATTCAAGGGTCAACTGTATCTACAAAGTTGTGCAAATATTACCACTACTTAATTTCAAAACATTTTCTTCACCCCCAAAAGCAACTCAGTACTCTTTAGCAGTCTCTTCCCACTATTCCCTCTCCTCCCCACTGGTAACCACTAATCTATTTTTTGTCTCTATACTCTATTTTGGATAAACCCTACTGATATTCTTCAAGTGTGTTAATCTTTGCTGCAGTGTCTAATCTGCTTTTAATATCATCCTATAACTTCTTTTCGATAATATCTCCCTTATAGCTATTTTTCATCATTCTAATTTGCCTTTAGTTTCTTGAGTCCTACAACACACAAATACACAAAGTCCTTCTTTGGTACTTTCATCATTTCTTCCAGTTCTAGTTCTTCTATTGACTATTATTCCCCTGCTTATAAGTCACATTTTCCTGATTCTTGGCATGTCTAGGAATTTTCTTAATTGGATGCAGGACATTATAACTACTACATTGTTGAATGTCTAGAATTTATTTTCCTCCTTTAAAGAGTGCTGACTTTTTTTCTAGAAGGCAATTAAATTATTCACACACCAGGTTGGTTTTTCTCAAGACTCATTTTGAAGCACTGCTACTTTGAGTGTAAAATAGGTTTTACGCTGGAGCAAATTTAGGCTTATTACTACTAGTAGTCTTACTTCTAGGCTAGAAAAATTAGGCTTACTACTGTAGTTATCTTACTACTAAAATATTAACCTTCTGGGAACTTTACGGAATGTCCTAGGTTATGACAATTGACTCTCCAGTAATGTTGGTTGGATCTTGCCTATCTCTGCACCCCATGTAATCTCTGAGAATTTTCTAGTGTATACCACCATCCTGTCATTTTTCCTAATCTAATAAACTTTCATTGCATTGTACACATATGCAGTTTAGTATTCTGCAAAGACTCAGTGCAATTGCTATTCAGGGTTTCAGTGCTCTTTTTCTATATAGGTTCCTCCTATGTTGAACTATGCCTTACAACTTATAACTACCTCAGTGCTCCTGAACTTTAATCTCTGTATGCTTAGCTCAGTGATATTACTGTGCTCTACTTGAGATCTCTTTCTCTGCCTTGTGGTTCATAATGTGTCTCTAGACAATTTTATTTCTCACACTACTTATTTTCTCACTTTGGGGAATCACAGGCCTGTGCTGTCAGTTATCCAATGTCTATTTTTGTTTGTTTGTTTGTGTTTGTGTTTTTTTCCCTATTCTCCAATTGTTTGTGGTGGAAGTTAAGTCTGGCTATTTTATTTGATATTGCCAGAAGCAGAAGTCTAGTTCATAAATTTTAATTAGTATATTAATTCAGAAATCAATTCCCCCACTCTTTCTCTCTTGCAGTTATAATTAATAAGTAGTCTAGTACTTCAGGGGACTTTATTGTTAATCATGTGATTTGTTGATAGGTTTTTTATATATTTGTTTTACTTTTTTAATATATTTGTATAAAGGTAGTTATTATGTGCACATAAAATACAGTTAATAAAATACAAAACAAAATACTTCCTATATATTATTACATACTTAATGTCCTTTTCTGAACTTGCTTTATATTGTGAAAAATCACTTAACTTTGACTCTTGGCTTTTAATAAAAAGTAAGTACAACATCAGTAGTTTGAAAAAAATTTATTTTGTTTTATTTTATATTGTATACAATTCTAATGAAGACTTTAGTAAAAACTTTATGTGAGATATAAAGTAAATTTAAAAATATGAACTCTGAAATTAGGCTGCTTGAGTGTGAATCCCTACTTTATCATTTACTTGGTCTGTAACCTAGGAATGGTTAGTTATACTTTTTGTACGTTATCTTCCTAATCTGGGAAATAATAACATTTATTTCACAGAGTTGTGAAGAGTAAATTATGTGTGTGTGCTTAAAACCGTTGGTACATCTAACAGCTGTAAAAGTAGTTATTATTATTCCTGTACACAAGAGAAAATATGAAGAAGAAATAATACAGAATTAACTTTACAAGTATAATTAAATGCATTTTTATGATGAAAAATAAAGTAACTGGAAAGGCAAAATAAAATAGCACTTCTGTTGATCACTCAGGATCTGAACCAACAAGTTCTGAAATAAGACAAAAGTGTGACCAAGTAGAAGAACAGAGTATCACTTGTGCCTCTCTACAAAGCTAGCGTATATTTTTCTGTAAGATTCCTGTGTCTATATAGACCTTGTAAAAGGTCAGGAGTCACACTTGTCCAGGTGAGAGAAAGAGACACCAAGGGCCCTGATTGAGAAATGATGGAAAGCACTTTAATTCTCTGAAAAGGAGTAAGGCATGTATCAAAGAGCAGATTTTAAAACAAGATATCTCATTTTCATAGAAAGAAACATAATTGGAGAATGCTCATTCCCACTTAGAAAACACATAATGAGCTAGTAACTGTCACTAGTCCTGCTTTCCACCTGGGATCATTTTTGCTGTTGCTCCTTTTGTTATTTTTACCCCTTCTGTGCTTTTTGTTCTCATAAGTTTATGCATTAAGAAATTGCATTATGTTCACTACATTTGAATTTGGGGGTAAGTGGAGTTAAATTAATGTTTTTAATCTGTCACCTTTAAGTGGAAGTCTTGCTTACATTCCCTCTTCTGAAAAAGTACTGACTAAACCTTTATTTCAGAACATCAGTATAATGCAGAAAATAACTGCTTTATGGGGTGTTTCTAAACCTTTTCTGTTTTAAATCACATAGCCCAACCAAAATAAAACAGGCTATTATTTACTGCTTGGTAAGTCAGCTATACACTGCTATCTTACCTAATTTGCCTAACATAGTTAAAGGTTGTTATTCAGGAGAATTCATGGCTGACATTAGTTTAGGATAATGAGGTAGCAGAATATGTAATTTGCTTTGCACAGACTGAGCACTGTTGTAAGTAATGGAGATTTATGTTAATAGCAAAGTCAGCATAACTGACATTGCAGACAAAGAGTAAAAGAAATTTGTGTACCATCGAGCTATTATTTTGATAAAGTAGATTTTCCTCCCAGAGATATTTAAAGGCCTTAATAAAATAGTATCAATACATAGAAGCAGCCATTACATACTCCAGTTTGTTACCAAATTATGTTTTCTTAAAACTGACTTATCTGATGGGAGTAATCCAATCACAGGGTACAGTATTAGGTAAGAAATAATCAGGTTAAAAAATTATAACACAGTTACTTAAATTTGAATATAAGTTTTAACTCTTAATGTACGAGTTTTACAGTTTATCTACAATGCTTAATGTCAAAAAATTGTATCAATTTACTTATAAATTTTTATTGCCTCAATAATGCATTCCAATTTGCTGTGAGACTTTATAAACAAATGTCACAAGTCTGCTCCTTGTTTTTCTTAGTTCTAAGATAAGGTATTTAACTAGGTAGTACTTACTGTTAAACAAACAGATCAGAATTCATGGATACTTGAATACAGTTATCAGATGAACACTAATGATAACTGAAAGCTTAAATAGGGTCTTTCCCAAGAATGTCTGTTTTTTTTTTAATTGATTTTTATTGGAGTATAGTTGCTTTACAATGTTGCATTAGTTTCTACTGTACAGCAAAGTGAATCAGCTATACGTATTCATATATCCCCTCTTTTTTGGATTTCCTTCCCATTTAGATCATCACAGAGCACTGAGTAGTTTCCTGTGCTATACAGTAGGTTCTCATTAGTTATCTATTTTATGCATAGTATCAATAGTGTATATACGTCAATCCCAATCTCCCAATTCATCCCACCCCCCCCCTTTTACCCCTTGGTATTCATATGTTTGTTCTCTACATCTGTGTCTCAACTTCTGCCCTGCAAACCGGTTCATCTGTACCATTTTTCTAGGTTCCACATACATGCGTTAATATACGATATTTGTTTTTCTCTTTCTGTCTTACTTCACTCTGTATGACAGTCTCTAGATCCATCCACATCTCTACAAATGACCCAATTTTGTTCATTTTTATGTCTGAGTAATATTCCAGTGCATATATGTACCACATCTTCTTTATGCATTCCTCTATTCATGGACATTTAGGTTGCTTCCATGTCTTGGCTATTGTAAATAGTGCTGCAGTGAACACTGAGGTGCACGTTTCTTTTTGAATTATGGTTTTCTCTGGGTATATGCCCAGTAGTGGGATTGCTGGGTCATATGGTAGTTCTATTTTTAGCTTTTTCAGGAACCTCCATACTGAGATCCTTCAACTTCTAGGAATGCCCTGTCCCAGAACTCCCTCATACATGCACTATATGGGATGCATGGGTCCACGCACCCTCACTGCAATGTCAGGACATCTCTAGACAGTCGGTGTTTCTAAATTTAAAGGAGGGGGTGGATATAGAAGGAGAAGTTGAGACCGTGCAACAAGACAGGATTGCAGGCTCTGCAAAAGTATTGTGCTATGATAGAAGTGGTTTTTCACTCTGATTTTCATGCTCTTGGAGCATTTTAGGAACCAATATTGCATCTCCAGTGCAAGGAGAACTATGCTTTTTATTGTTTTGAAGGACATGTGCGTGTGTGTTTAGTCTAAGATCGCATCTGCTACACGGAAATAGATAAGCATCTAACCACGGTGTTCGTCTCGCTATATACCCCCATGTCTAAACGACAAAAAGATTTTCTTTCTTATCTCTATTCAATTGTTCATTTATTTTGGACACAGGATAAAAAAAGGGGAGTGTGTGTGTGTATGTGTGTGTGTGTGTGTGTGTGTGTATACATGTGTATGTGTGTCTCTGTGTGTGTTTATGTGTGTGTGTATGTGTGTGTAGGAGTTAGAAAACAGATTGTAATTTTAGCAGCATCTGTTTCCTATTCATGCCACACCTTTAAACAATAAGAGATCCTTCAACTTCTAGGAATGCCCCGTCCCAGAACTCCCTCATAAATCGCTCCCTTCCATTAATTTATATTGAAAAAAAATTTTCTCAAGTTTCAAGATAAAAGCCATTCTTATTTTCTACGGGATATTTTCCTTTATTCCTTTAGTTTGAGT
Organism: Balaenoptera physalus; assembly: GCF_965194825.1. Taxonomy (NCBI): domain Eukaryota; kingdom Metazoa; phylum Chordata; class Mammalia; order Artiodactyla; family Balaenopteridae; genus Balaenoptera; species Balaenoptera physalus. The sequence goes on from NC_138882.1 coordinate 7,800,700, forward strand.
CACATTTTTATTTAGGGCTCAGTAACACTCAGACATTACATTTGTCGTCATTCTATTCAAGTTTTAGATATGGAATCCTTCCTTCCGTTTACCTCTGCTCCAGGTCCCCTGCGGCCAAGGAATGGTTGTTTATTTCTGGATAGTTATGGGATCTAACACAGTTGGCCACTGTTACAGTCACTATATGCTTTTATATTTGGCTTTCTAACTTATGAATTAAAAAGTATGATTAAAATAATGGCTAACTTATCTACATTTAATCTAAATAGAAAATAAACCCTGTTAAGGGCTGTGACGTCTTTAAGAAGATTTTTTCTCAATCTTCCACTATTTAAGAGAAATAATTAATTTATGATTCTGTCATGAAACTAATTCCAAAAGAGAATAAAATTACTAAGTCTACATATTTTAGAGGCATATCATGTACAGATACTGAGACCATTTTAATGTTGAAAATGTATTCCATCTACCATCGGAAGGCTGATGTACAGTGACATAATTGTATTTTATTGACTATTAGAAATATGTTGACTATTAAATATGTTGAAACCTGAAATTTAAAAGTGGTTTTGTGGTTCCAAATTTTTTTCTTTTTTAAATAATATCCAATGTATCCAATATTTATTGAAGAATTATTTTCTACATGTTTCACTAACTTAGTATTATTTCCTTTAACTCTACAATATTTTCTTATCATGGTGATTAAATAGTATATAATCTTACATTTTTTTCTGGGGTATGAAGCCAAGTAAAGATATAGACCACATTAAAGTTCTTTTTAACTAAAAGTAAAGATAAAAAGCACATCTGGTAGGAAATGGTAGCCAAAGGGAAGAAACCAGAGAATAATATAATAAACAGTAAAAATACCACCTGCTCACAATTTCTTTCTCTTTTTTGAGCAGTAGTTCCTTAGAATATTAAGAATTTGGCACAAAACTCTATGTATTCTAGGCAGCTGTGCTACCTTGGATATCTTCAAATATATTAGTCAAATATAGTCATTACATTTTTTACTCATATAATTTTCTTGGTACATAAAAGTATATTTAATGCTTATAAGGGGTTATATGTAAGTACCTTCAATCTGTTTGAAAATTGTTACTATATTATTAGGATACCTAAATATGTATGTGACTTTTATAATTATCAAATATTTGTGAGTATTTAGTATGGTATTATTAAAATGTTTTTCTTATAATATCACAGGTGAGTATAGGTACTGGGGAGAATAGAGTTCAGGAAACATTTCCTCAAAGTCCTAAAAGCTGCTAATGTGAGGCACTGACCATTTTTCTTATTGAAAATAAATAAGTTGTCTAGTTTCATATGGAGTTGGTGTCTGTAACGACTACCTCTGGACTCATGAATCATGAAAGGTAAAAACAGCAGAACATACGGTGGTTCTTGCATATTTTCTCCAGAGAGCTCATTTCTAAAGTTTTTCAGAATTTGTCTTAAATTTGACAGCATTACTCATCCAATTTTCATGATGAAAGAAAAATATCCCTTTTTTTCTTCTTTTTAGAGATTGGAGAGGAAAACTGCAAAGTAAATTTTGGTATTATATGTATATATACACATTTGTATAGCATTTTGTATTCTGCTAAAATATTAACATTATCTGAGCCTTCAGTATAACCATCTTAGGTAGACCCTATTTATTATAAAGATTAGTAAGCACAATTTTAGCACTAGGCATTGCCTTAGGTTTAGATTACATGAAAACTGGCCTGTCCCTAACAAGTCATGAACAACTCAGAATCTTCCTTAATGAGCTCACAATGTCTCAGAAGTGGAAGACAGGAAAAATCAATAATCATATTACAATAAACTAAATAGATGTATAACACTATTAACAGTAGTCATTGGACCTTCTAATGTTCCTAAGCTTAATCATTACCTAATTTAATCATCACAATGCATTTATCATCCCTGTTACATAGTTGAAAATTGAGAAGTTAAATTATTTTCCCATTAGTAATAGTAGAACATAAAGACTAAGTCCAATCCCACAATCTGATAACAGAATCCAAAATTCCATGGAAAGGGACACTTGGTTTATGTTGAAATTACTTTTAGTGCCATGGAGAACAAGGTGGAAGGTAAATGTGAGAATAATAAGAGTGAAACACAAGTTGATTCTTGAAGTGTAACTAAGAATTTCATGTGAAGGTGGTGAGATAGACATTACAAACTAAAAATCAACTCATACACAGGTCTCAGATAAATATGATGTAGTCATTGTTTGCTATGCAGTACAAGTAACTTATGTTTACAATATGTAAAAAAATGTGGTGAAAGTGAGGATGAAATGTTAGAGTGAGCTAAGTTATATGAATGGAAAATGTGTAATTACATGCAAAATTGACAGAACTTGGTGACTAATATGAAAAAGGTGAGAACCTTGAAATTATTATTATATATTCTTACTGTCAATGTTTAACTCTAAAAGTGATATAGACACAGTCTCCCATTTAATCTTAATGTAATGTCTCCTTGACTATAGTAATGTTGATATTTTTAACCCAATAAAATATGCATGCATACTAATTATGACATATTGAACAAGTTTTCAGCATACATTTAAAGAATTCTTGATGTAATCAAGATATCTAGTATCCTTTACAACTGTAAGTAAAGAAACAACCCAGAGCTTTCTTTTACCTTGCTCCCCAAGTATAGGAAAAATTTCTCAAAGATGGGAAACAAAAGACATATTGATGCCTTTGTTACCAAGCAGTACAACAGTAGCATTGAGTTTTTCTTTTATAGATCTAGATATTACAGAAATCCCATAGGTAATGTTCTGAAGATAGCATCACAAGATGTCAAATGTAAGTGGACAGATCTGGGATGCTCGGTCACCACGCCTGCATATGAACTGGTTTCGTATTGTGGCCCATGGCACTGTATTTTCAGTAAAGTCTTTGCACTCAAATACAAGTTGAGATCTATTAGTTATTGGTATCGGACTGGGAAACAGAATCAGCGAAGGTAAAATTAGCTTTACAGCAAAAAGTTTACTAGTGAGGTAGAGAGCCCCGATTTAATGACAAAATGTTCAGTGGGAAGATAAAGTATTTCTTCCACTGAACAAAATAAGAAAAAAATTGCATAAAGCAAAGATGTTTTGTATCACAATTGCTGGTATCATCATCATTTATCACCAGGTAGCAAAGCTCTTATAAAGCATTGGTAAATAACACAGTGAAGCATTAGTGTAATAATAGAAAAAAAAAATGGCCAGTAAAATAGAATAAAAGAGAAGCCAGACAGACATATACTTTACATGGTTAGCTGATGTGTGAAAAATCTTCCACTGCAGTGAAATGTAGTATTTTTAAGAAATACTGTGGTTTCATTTAAATAGGTACACAGGAAAACAAAAATGTGACCCCTACCTCACACTAAACACAAAAATATATTCCAGGTAGGTTATAGATTTAAATGTGAGTAAAAATAGAGTTACCTCTTACAAGATAAAACATAGGGAAATATCTTCAAAATCTTGGCATAGGAATTATTTCTTAACCAGGCCTTGAAAAGCAATAACCATACAGGAAAAGATAAGAAATTGGACTATATTAAGAATAAGAACTTCTGCTCATAAAAGCCATTTTATAAGAGTAAATAAACAGGCAAAGTATGGATAAAGTTATTTAAAATATATATTTTTCCAAGAAAAGACTCATATCCCCAAATATAAAGAATTCCAATATATTAATAATAAAAGGCAAATAACCCAACAAGAGTTGGCAAAAGAAAAGGATGACCCAAAACTTATATGCATACCATTATTAGTCATCAGGAAAAATGTATATTAAAGCAAAGTTAGGATTCATTATATACTCAACAGGACGGCTAAAATGTAAAAGAAAAAATACCAAAGGTGATGAATGTGTTTAACAACTGGAGTTCATATATATTACTGTTTGGAGTGTAAACTGGTAGAACACCTTTGGAAAAGTGTGGTATTATCTACCATATTAAACATATGCACATCTGTAATATAATTATCTAGAATAAATATGTGTATATGTCTATAGGAGCATTATCTGTAACAGTTAGTGACTGGAAACTATCTAAATGCTTCTCATGAGTAGAAAAATAAACCAGTTATAGCTTATTTGAATAATGGAACACTATACAGCAAGGAGATTTTACACACTTAGTATATTAGCAACCATATGGATAAATCTCAAAAACACAATGTTGAGTGAAAGAAGCCAAAGACAAAAAAGTATATTCTTTATGATCCCATTACACAAAGTTCCGATATAGACAAAACAAGTCTATGTTGGGGGAATTCAGGATTGTGGTTGTGCTTGGGAGATATTGACTGGTAGGAGATATTAAGGGTCTTTCGAGGTGTGGTGATGTTTGTTTCTGCATCTGAGTGGTGTTGATGCAAGGATGGGTTGATTTTGTGAAACTTCAACATGTTGTAATATTTTGGATTATGTAATTTTCGGATTGAATGAGTCTCATCAAATATTGATAGTGGTTACTTAATTACAAAGTTTGTGGAATTTCTTTCTTCTTGTACTTTATTTATTGTTTGAATTTTACTATTGAGCGTGCATTATCATCTCAAAAACTATATATTTTCTCAAAAACTATATATTATCCTTTTCATAGTTTATAACATTGTTTTTCTTCAAGTTTATCTATAAAATCAAGATGTTAACTCTTTGCTTGCAGACCATTGCACATTAATTCAGTTTTTCAAGAATGGGAGTTCTAGTATATATCTCTAATGGAGAGGTTGCCAAGACATTAGTTGGTTAATGTATCAGTAATAATGCAGAGTTTATATTTATAGCCATTATGTCTTTTGATTTCAGTTAATGGAAACAAATGACGAACACTATTATTGGAGAATATATGGAAAAATTAAAAATGAGGCTTTCATCTAATGACACTTTTTATGAATTGATGATGTAGTCTGATTTGTCATATACTTGCTTGTATAAGTGGATACTAATGTATAGACAAAAATATATTTCACTTAAATGGTATTTAAAATGGGCTCTGTAATAAAGAATATCAAATAAGTATAGTTTCAACCTTTATAATGCTAGGAATATACTTGTAAGAAAAAACAGAAAAAGTAAGCAGTGAATGGTGTGGATATATCTATAATTTTAACAACAATCTACAGGAGGAAAGAACAGTGAAGGCAGGAGAAATTGCACAAAAAAATCTTAGAAGATACTGTATTCAAACTGAAGATAGAATGATATGTACTTTTTAAATAAATGCAGAAGTCAACAAACTTTTTGTTTATAGGGTCAAATAGTAAATAGTTTTGGCTTTGTAGATGGTACAGTCTTTGTGACAACTACTAAACTCAGCATTTGTAGCACAAAAGCAGCCACAGATGATATGTAGACATATGTAAACAAATGTGCAAGTCTGTGTTACAATAAAACTTTATTAAACAATAAGCAGGTGACAGACCAGATTTGACCCACAGGTTAGTTTTCAGACTCCTAAAATAGATTACTATGTAACTTAAATTCTAAGTTTTTCGATTCTGATGTGAAAGGACTATTTTTATTATAAATTTTTAATTCTTCCAAAACAATGAACCTGTTTATTTCAAGAAAAGTATTTGCATTTCAATAACTATTTCCCAATTTAGAGAGCTTTTTTCCAGGCAGTAAACTGATACCTCAGGATTCTATGGCTTTACTTAACATGTCTACAACTTTCTCCCTTCCAGCTGGTCAGAAAAATAAAAGAAAAATCAGTTTTGTGTCATTTTTATATGCCATTGATATTTACTAAATGGATAATAATTACACACAAAAATCTGTTGGCAAAAAATCTAAGATGAATAAAAAAATGAATGCTTTTGTGTATTTTGCTATGCATGAAGTTTCCCTTAAACAAATTCAAAATTGTTATTTTTTTCCATCACACTGGTAAATTTGAATACAAATTTTTTTTTCCCTTCCATTTCCCTTTTCTTATTCTCTGCCCCCCCCAAATTTTCTTCTCTTTTCCTTTTATACCTTTTCTCTTTTCTTCCTCTGCCTTCTGTTCCTCAGCATTTTGCACTTAACTGCATGTGATCTTTAACAGAGTTTATCACAGGACAAACGAAGCAGCAAAGTATCTTTTTCTTCATGAAACAAATTCAGATTCTTCTATTCAGTCAGCTGTAAGTATATATAAGGGTGAACAGTGAAGATGAGTGGACATTCTATAAGAATTTATGCCTTATCTAAGTCACTGTTAAAGAAACCAAGATATAAACAGTTTATTTTCCTTCTCACTTCTAATCACACACTTTCAATGACACATCACAATCATCCTCAAAATCCTTTAATAGGTGTGGATGTGTTTCTCTTTGAAAATGGCCATATTCCTAGCTGAAGAATATTAACTGTTTTCAGAGAAATTCATACAAAAAATTCAGTTTCTGCTTAGAAAGCGTTGTTAATTATAAAAATTCATTATGCTATTATAGGCAAACATATTGGTAACAAATGTATATACTAATATAAGCCCTTGAAAAGACCACAGAGATAATTTTCAAACCAAACCAAAGTAAATTACATGTTGAAAATTAATTTATGGAATAGGATCACCTAAGCATTAATAAACTCACATAATGAAACATTGAAAATGTGACAAGCTATGAGACTTATTACTTACAAAAAACTTAGTTATATTTGAGATTTGATAAATGAAATGATAGTCATTGAAAAAAGAAATGTTTGTATTTCCATTTTTAACCTTAAGAAAGGCTTTATTTTATTTATTTAATGTCTAACCATTTTTTTTATTATTTGGTAAGTTTCAGGATGCAAATAGAAAATGTGATTTGTGATATTTGTTACAGTATTTACTAGGAGTCAGGAGAAAGCAGGAGAAAACTCTGTGGTTCAAATGCTCCCTGTTTTCTTCCAACATATCTGTCTCCTTCAGGACAGAAGTTAAATCTGAGTCATGAGGACAAGAGTGTCAATACTGAAGACATTTAGGATTGTGGGGTTCACAGGGCAGAGTGAAGTATAACCAACCATGAGAGAGAAAAAAACAAGGCATTTTTGCAACTGATGAGAGCAAGTACCCAGCAAAGCAGGCTGCTCACACCTGATGCCAATGAGAAGTGGAAAAGTGCCCACAAGGTGCCAAACATCCATGACAAGGACATACATCAACAGAGATATGACTTGGCACTTTTTCAAAGTACAACTTGAGCAAAAAGACATTGGATCACAGACCAAACAAGCAAACAAAAGCCTTCAAGAATATTTTCACATTAATTATTATAACTCATTTCCAGATATTGCTTCTTTATACTTACTCACATATATCCCACCCAAAACACAACCCACTGTGACCTTACAGTAACAAGGTAGTCATTTTGGTCAGTACCAACATCATCACAAATTCAGATTAAATTGTAGTTTTAGTCAATAATTGAGAGTATAATTTTGAAGACTTTACTAAATACAATCCAAAAACTATTCACAATTTTTCAACTACAAATTTTTGTGTGTGTATTTTATATTTTTTCTTTGAAAATATAATGTCCAAATCAGCTTGGGTAACAAGGTGACAGTCCAGTTAGTTGCAAAGAAGTTTACAAATCACTTTGTTATATCTGAGCCAGTAAAAGTTTATTAACATCAACCATACAAGTATTAATACTTATTCTTCCAAGAAGAAATAACAGAGTCAGAGACGGAACACCTATTTATAGGTTTATTATACTTAGAATTAAATCTCAGATATTTTATTGGGGAAAATATACTTTCCACTAAACTCTACAGCATTCTATTTTTTTTTCTCTTTGGACAAATAAATATTTCTTTTCTGCCTTTGCAGAGACACTGTAACAGAGGACAACCCTGACTCTATACTGAATCTGTTCCTTTAGTGCTAACTCTTGCGTTCTGTTGCCTGGGCTTAGTCATGCTGGTGCTACACCTTTGGTAAAAGAGTGTTGCCTATAGCCTGAAATATACAGGGTAGCCCTTTCTCAAGGCTTTAAAGGTATAACACTTCCATTCATATAGAGATCAAAAGTTGCAGAACAGAGAACAACATTTGTCTTGTTGGAGGTTTATAGGAACGGTGACCACACCTACATGGACAGCTGCAAGAACAAAGGATTCCGACACCAAGAAGTTCCCAACAACCAGCCACACCCCCTCCCCTTTTAGTATAAAAGAAGCCTGAATTCTAACTCCAGGAAGATGGTTCTTTGGGACACTAGTCTACCACCCTCTTGGTCAGCTGGATTTCCGAATAAAGTCACTATTACTTGCCCTAACAGCTTGTCTCTCAATTTATTGTCCTGTCATGTGGTGAGCATATGAGCTTGGACTTGGGAACAAAATTTGCACTTTTATGCATTCCCACACTTTCTGTGGCTCTTTTCTCCATAATTCTGCATTCCAGCCTTTATCCTCCCAATCCAATAACACAGAAGCAAATTTGCACTGTAATCAAAATGATTTTATTAAAATTGCTTTTACAGTTTTTACAGGTGTCCCATTCAGTGTCACTCTAATTCAGTTATAGAAAATACCAACTCTAGGTATAGCAATTATAAAGAATCATTAAAATTTAAAGAAAAGTTATATCATGAACTTATTTCTATTTACTGCAAATTATATTTAAGGAACAGGAAGAAAAATATGAGTCCTAAGAATTCTTCTTCCTTTAAAGAATCTAATATCAGTAAAGAAAAAATAAATACTAATATCTGCTGTATGAGGTAAAATGTAGTAAGATGCATTACTAGGTAATATCTTAAGCAGTACACATGAAGTATGGAGTTTTCCCCCCAAAAATAGAAATACCATATGGTCCAGCAATTCCACTTATGGGTTTTTCAAAGCGTCTTATCAAGTGATGAACGGATAAGAAGATGTGGGGTGTGTGTGTGTGTGTGTGTGTGTGTGTATGTATATATATATATGGATATATATATGGATAATATTCCATATATATATATTACTCAGGCATAAAGAAGAATGAAATCTTGTCATTTGTGACAACATGGATGGACCTAGAGGGTATTATGCTAAGTGAAACAAGTCAGACAAAGACAATTACAGTATGATGTCACTTATACGTGGAAACAAAAAAGCTAACCAACATAACAAAATAGTAATGCAGTCATAGATACAGAGGACAATGAAGTGGTTGCCAGAGGGGAGAAGGGTGCAGTGTTGAGAGAAATAGCTGAGAGAGATTAAGACTTACAAACTTCCAGTTACAAAATAAATGCATCCTGGGAACAAAATGTACACCATGGAGAATATAGTCAATGATATTATAATAATTTGGTTACAGATGGTATTTAGAGTTATTGTGGTGATTGTTTTGTAATGTATAGAAATATCAAATCACTATATTGTGTACCTGGAACTCTGTGTTGTAGTTCAATTAAATTAAAAATATACTTCAATTAGATAAAAAAAACCTTGGGAATAAGAAAACTTTACAGAAATGCTTAGCAACTTCTCCATGGGTGTGACTATACTCGTTTCATGCAGGATGATGTGATTAATAATAAAGACTCCACATTGTTAAAAAACAAAAAAAGAAAGAAAATAAAAAGAAAATGATTCAGGTTTTTTTTTTATTTTTTTATTTTTTTATTTATCTTTGGCTGTGTTGGGTTTTTGTTTTTGCGCGAGGGCTTTCTCTAGTTGCAGCGAGCGGGGGCCACTCTTCATCGCGGTGCACGGGTCTCTCACTATCGCGGCCTCTCTTGTTGCGGAGCACAGGCTCCGGACGCGCAGGCTCAGTAGTTGTGGTTCAGCAACTCGGGCCCAGTTGCTCTGTGGCACGTGGGCTCTTCCCAGACCAGGGCTCGAACCTGTGTCCCCTGCATTGGCAGGCGGATTCTCAACCACTGCACCACCAGAGAAGCCCTGATTCAAGTTTTGAAAGTACATCATACATCAGAATTGAGAAAACTCAGAAATCAGGGTATGGGACTCAGAAAAGAAAAAGAAAATACTGAAAAATCACTTTGTAAAGGAAAGTAAGACTAGGAGAAACACAGTGAGAAATAATGCCTTGTAAGAAACAGTAGATGAAAAGGAAGAATCTCTTAAAAACTATTTAAAAGAAAAAAAACCACTCTTGGCAAAAATGAATTAAGCAAGAAATTGTAAAATATTTGATGTGTTAAAAGTGGAAGATCATCATAAGAAATCTGATATATGAATGTTGAGGTCCCTGAAAAGAGTAAAATCAAAGCAAAGATACAAAGCAAATATTAAACATTATGATGCAAAGTTTTCTGAAAAAAAAGGCTTTGAAATTGTTTATTAAAAAGAACAATGAGCATTCAATTGCAATGACCATTAGCAAATGATACTGTGGAAAAATTACTAGGCTTTAAAAATAAAAATACTTTGGGCAGCTAGAATAAAAGCACAGGAGAAATAGAAGGGAATAAAAATTAGAATTTTAAGAGCCTTTTCAGAGAGAAATTCTCTCTGTCAGAAGAAAATAGAGAAACATATTTAAGATATGCAAGGAGAGAAATGATGAATCATGAAATTTTTACCAGCCAAGCAGACTGAATATCAAAAGTCCTGACATCAAGTCATGAAAGATCGAGGGTAATATTGTTCCCATGAACAATGGAATGAACAGACTTCAGAAAACAGAATCCTTAGAAAGTGACATAAGGACAGATGGCAAATAGAAAATTTGCAGCTCCTTACTCAACTTAGACTGAATAAGGATTGTGTGAGAGAGAGAGAGAGCGATCTTGGTGGTAGATTCCAGGGTGACTACCTTACAACAATTCATTAAGTTCTACCTCTGTTGAGGGTGCTTTTCTATACACGCGTGTGTTTTATTTTATAGAAAATTATTTTTAAAGCAACTAGATAGATAATATAATTTAACAAAAAAACATATAAATATCAAACATATACATATTGAACACACAGAACATATATATATAAACAATAGATAAAACTGTAGCTAAAACTAATACTAAATCTATACAATGAAACAACTGAGCTTGTATTGAATGAAGAGGCCTCAGGAGACTAGAAGTGATGTCGCTCCCGATCTTGCTTCAGATGAGGCTCCTGGGCTCCAGGTCCAGGCCTTCAGAGCAGAACCTGCAGCACAAACACAGGCGATGGAGTCACTGAGGAGGTGCAGAGTCAGATGGAAGAGGGCTCCCTGGGGAGGGTAAGCAGGACTCGGAAGGCTCCTCAGGCCCTGGACTTGGCCTTGGACCCTGATGTCCCCAGGGGTCAGATCCACAGGGCACTGGGGTCTGTGTGCTGCTCTTTGCTGAAGGTGTGGTCTGCTAGCAGGGAGTGTCTAGAAATGTCCTACAGGAGCGATTACACCTGGGCTTTTGGCCGGGCAGCCTTCAACTGACGGGTCCCTGGACAGAGACAGGCAGAGGAAAGCAGGGGGGCTCTGGGATCCGGGACTAAAAGGCTGATTCCCACCCGCTCTGGGCCCTGTGAGGAGCAGGAGGTCTGATGACACAGGGGGTGGGTGAACCTGCCCCTCCATCCTACACGCAGTATAACTGCTCGTAAGACCTGCCCACTGGAAATGGACAGACACCTGGAGTTTCTATGCTCCCTAAGAATTCTTTCTAACCCCCAGCCAAACTCTCCTGAGGTTTATAATTTTAAAATGTTATTATGCTGCTGTAATGAAAACATACATTTTATCTGTTTAGCATATTGCAACATTAAAAGTGGACAGAAGACACTGTTTTTCAAACTGTAATAATAAGACAAGTTATATTTATGTTATTTAATGACAGAATTGGAAAAACAAATAAAAGGAACATGAGTAACTTGAATCCTGCCCCTTTAACTCATCCCAAATGAGCATTGCACTGAACTGCTTTCTGGTTTTCCTTAACTTGAATTGGACACACACACAAAAGAATCTACAGAACCTCCAAGCCCAGGTTGAGAAATGGTGCCGTGAAGTGACCCAGGCCCCCAAGGGCTCCACAGAGGGTGAGGGACCGCCAGGGCTTGGGCGACTCCCGGGAAGGCTGGAATCCTGCGGTGACCCTACCTGACGCCAGGACTGTGAAGCAGCCGCAGGGATGCAGAGCTGGGCCAGGTGAGCTCTCTGCTTGCACAAGCACTGGGAGCCTGTGTCTTCTTCACACTTTTCCCAGGAGCACTGGGACTGGGGAGGTCGAGGCCCCCCCAACCTCTCACCACACATAGCAATTAACTGGGGATGTTCCCTGCTGCCTTTAGGGGGGTTGGGAGGGCGGGGCTGGGTCCTGCAGAGAGAGGCGATGAACACTCCAGTGGGGCTCTTCGAAGGGAACACGCTGGAACAGCACCTCCTAGAGCCGTGCACATGGCGGCCCCGCACCGCCCTCCAGCCTCCCCTGCAGATGTAACAGCTGCCGGAGGACGCGGCCCGGCAACCATGGGGGCTCGAGTGGATGGGTGCGTGTGCCCTGCGGAGATGTGCTCCTGGCAACCTCCACTTGTATGCAGGGTTTATTACCATCCTCTTGTCACCACCTTTGTGGTCACGCTCAACAGCAGTCCCCACTGTTTTGGCTGGTGTTTCTGAAGCACCAACAAGTAAGCTGGGGACTTATGGATGGAGAACACGTGCACTGGGCTGCCCCACCTTTTCACTGCCAGTCCTCCACGTTCATGCTTCCTCTTCCTGGTCTTCCTCTTCATCAGCATTAACTGTCCTAAAATATTCTCTCAAGCAGACAAGCAGAGAATATCTTGACATCTGAAAGGAAGAGAATAGGAAGAGAACAGTCAGGCAGGTCCAAGGCCACCCAGGGCAGGAAAACAACCATATGGGGTAGCTCAGGGCAGAGCCAGACTTCACCGTGGGCCCCTCCAGCTGGGTGGGCCCAGACCTGCTGACTCGAGCCCCATCTCCTGCTCAGGCCACTCACGGTGACAAAGACAGATTCAATGGTGCAGACCTCTGGTCAGGAGACAGGGACATGCTAAGAAAGTGTGGGAGGAGGCCTGCCGAGAGAGTTCATAGATCTAATATAAGATCCCAGGACCCCCAGAGCCTGGATGAGACCAGGTCCTCCAGAACGACAATCATAAAAAGAGGGAAAGAGGAGATGGGGAAGGGTTACAAGGAAGAGTCTATGGATCTGAAAAAGAAAATTTAAAAAAAGACTTGAAAGAGGAAAGAACTTACCATCAGCTGGTTGCTCTTCTCGTCAGAATCTTCGTCATCTGCCATGTAGTATTCTGGGGTCCAAGGGCAGCAGCCATGTGGGGGTGGCCGTGGGAAAGGAAAGGAGAGATTTAGAGTTGGGATGTGACCTCGAGACCCCTGTGCCCTCATCTCCACGGACCTCCCAGGGCCTCAATGGTTCCACCTCTGCAATGAAGGAGTGGGTCTCTGACCCCCAACATAAGGTTGCCGCCCTCACCTTCCCTACGTGTGACCAGGAATGAGGCCCGTGTCACCCTGTTCCTCCTACAGGCAGTCACTGTCTCCATGCAGTTCTGCCCATGACCTTGCCTTTCTCCTGCTCCCTCTGCTTCCTCACTACTTCCTTCCTCATTTCTCTCCCCTGATTACTGCTCCTTTCCTTCCTCCTTGTACCACCACTAATCCTAGAGTTCTCCAACGTGCGCACATTGCCACCGTCTCCAATCAGTTGATCGTTTAATCAACCAATCCATCCATCCCAGGGAGTACCCGGCATGGGACTGACAGTGTGTTGGGCCCTGGGGGAGGGAAGGACAAAAAAAAAATCCAAAAGTAGGAACTCTCCTATTGCCTGGGGTAACCTTAGGTACCTGGGAGATAATTAATGCTCACACCACCGTAAGTTTCCCAGAGGATGAAAACACAATCAGAGGGAAAGTAACATGTCCAATTTCATTTAGCCAGAAAATTGCAACAAGGGTCCTCCATAAATGTACCTGCCGGGAATTACCCTGAGATTTAGAAGGACTGGTATGAATGAGACCTGATAAGGTGTGAGGAAAGGTCACAGGCTGGGCAGGACTGGGGCGGGGGGAGCAGGGGCAGGGCTGTCTGGATGGAGCAGTGGGTTCTGAGAGGTGCAGTGACCCCGAGTCCTGCTGCCCTGAGTCTCTGTCCTGGGCCTGGTCAACCCCAGGAGACCAGGTCAGCAGGGCTCTGACAGCAAGTGTGTGAAGAAGCCCAGCAGCCCCTTCACACAGTCCTCTAGAATTTTTGCTGCCCATGGAGGGTCTCTAGGGGCAGCTGGACGTGGACCCCTCTCAAATGGAAGCATGTCAGCACATCAGCCTTGGGGAAGTGCAGAGGCTGAGATGAGCTCAAGGAGACTGAGCACATGCAGTGATCCCAGAGCACGTGTTCTGTGACTCATCCACCTCTGGGGCTGTCCTTTACATGAGGAACAAACAGTGAGGACAAAACACGAGGTGAAGCCACAAGTCCTGAAAGTGCAGAGGGAGAGAGTTCACTTCTCATCCACCACCCGACACTTTCTAGAAGAACTTGGTCTCCAGTTTCAAGGGCCCATGACAGTTTTGACCCACAGGTTCTGTCCATCATAGGTCAATACACAAAAGAAAACAAAGCTTCCCGTGCACAATACCCTAGATGTTGCTAACCAGAAACCAAGCTTCCATATTAGGCAGTGACAAGTGCAAGAAAGAGCAGCTCATGTGGAAAAGATCATTTTTGAGGAGCAAATCAAGAAAAGGTGATTATAGAGCACAGTCACGTCTAAGGACACAATTTCTCTCTATTGTATCATTAAAATATGAAAAAAACAAGGCAGAACTCTACACATATTTTATTCTTCTTCCTGATTTCATATCCACCTTCCTCAGTCTCCAAAGCAGGAGATATAACCCTAAAGTTCCAGGAAACCTCTGCCATTAGATCCTACCTAAGTGTTGTTCCTACCTGTATCCAAGTCCACATCATTGCCAAAAATGCTCTCCAAATTCCATTCTGTAGAAACACAAACGTGAATTTACAAGTCTTATAGATACATTTAAAATGGGACTAATGTGACTGAGTAATTGGATATTTTGTTTTATTTTAATACATTGAGTTAATCATTGATTGAATTAAATAAATTATAACAGGCACATCTAGCTAGTGGCTACCACACTGTAATACACATCTCTCTCTCTCTCTCTCTCCATATATATATATACATGGAGGATGTTACCACCCCTCCCCTGGTTATTCCCTTCTGTATGGTCTACCCATTCAAGATGGCTGTCTGCTGACAGTTTACCAAAGGAAAAACCTCTGCCCCGTGAAGGTACTTAGCCCAAGGGCGTAAGAGGGATGTGTCCCTCTGCTGGTTTCCCTGGTAACTGATGAGCCCACCTGCTGTCAATTCCCCCTATAACTGGTAGCCTCCCTATTCCACCCAGAGTGAAGAATGCTGCTACTGCTGCTGCTGCTGCTGCGTTCCGCCTGCCATCGTCTGTCTACAGTGGGATGTCTCTCCAGGACCACTTTGCTTCTGACGTGAAAGATCTCCCATCTATTAAACCATTAATGTCTCTGTCCCTGACTCCGGGCTCTTTCTTTAGCCCCGAGGCTGAGCAAGTACAGGGCTTGCAGGCCTGAGAGGTACAGCCCAACACCTTCTGCAGAGTAGTTTGCTGGCCTGATTTGATGATTCATTTGTAGGTGTTTCCTAGGCTCATGCACACTTGCCAGGCACTCATGAGACCTTGGGGACACTGAAACAGTAATGTCAACACCCAGATCCTAGAGGAATTCCTGACAGGTGTTCCATTTGAGGGGAGAGGTAATGAGCATGGCCCAGTGCACCTGTGCTAGACATAATCAGTGAGCAGGTGCAGAAGGGAGGAAGGGACATTCACTCACTTCATGAGGCCATCCTTCTCACCACTGACTCTGAAAAACCCAGGGAAGGAAGGGACAAAATGCCCTTAGAAGGTAAATGGCCTGTACACTGAAAACTACAAACCACTGCTGAAAGAATTAAACAAGGAACAAATAATTGAAATGACATATCATATTCATAGACTGGAGACTTATTATTGTTGACATTTCTACACTACCCAAAGCTAAGTATAAATTCATTGTAATACCTATCAAAATCCCAACGTCATTTTCAAAGAAATGGAAAAAAAAGATCCTAAAATACATATGGAACCACTAAGGACTCCAAACAGACAAAACAATCCTGAGAACAAAGAACATAAATGGAGGCTTCTCACTTCCTGACTTCAAAACACATTACAAAGACACAGGAATCAAAACTGTATGGTACTGACATAGACACAGATACATAGCCCTAAAGACCAGAATAAATAACCCCCAAGAAAACTCATAGATACATGGCCAAATGAAATTCACCAAGGTTCTAAGACAACAAATAGGGAAAGTATAGTTTTTTCAACAGTCAATAGGATGAAAATATAACTTACAGAAAGATTACAAACATGTATAAGAAAAGGAGCTAATGTCCAAAACATATAAGAAAAAAACTACAACTCAAATGCAAAATAAGTTAAAAAATTAAAAACGGTAAATAACTGGGTTCAGAAATGTGCAAAGACTTAAATAAGACATTTCCTGAAGAAGACATACAAATGGCTAACAGATATAGGAAAAGGTTCTCAACCTCACTAATCATCAGGGCAATGCAAATCAACACCTCACACCTGTTAGGCTGTGTATTATAAAGAAAAAAAATTAACAGTTTAAGGCCAAGATGTGGGGAATTGGCAACTTTGTATACTGCTGGTGGGAATGTAAAATGGTAAAGCTATTATGAAAAAGAGTATGGGGGTTCCTTATAAAATTATAAACAGAAATATCATATGATTCAGCAATCACAGTTCTGGGTATATATACTAAGGAAATTAAATCAGTATCACAATGAGATGAACTTAGGTTCATTGCAGCGTTTTCCGTAATAGCCTAGATATGCAACCAACTTCACATAACAAGTAAGTGTCCTGTGCCTGAGCTAACCTTAGGTACTGGGAGATACTTAATCTTCAAAACAACTCCATAAGCCTCGTAGCCCCTTAGAGAGGATGAAAGCAATATTAGAGTTAAAAGTAACTTGTCCAAAATCCCTTAGTCTGAAATACTGAAACAAAAGTTCTACAGCAGGGGAAGCCTCATAAACACACAGCACCTGCCAGGGTTTACCCCAGCCTTGGAAGAACTGGGAAGGATAAGGCCAAGGCAGGCCTGAGGAAAGATCAGAGGGTAGGCAGGACTTGGGTGTGGGGAGCAGGGGCAGGGCTGTCTGGATGGAGCAGTGGGTTGTAAGAAGAGCAGTGACCCTGGGTCCTGCTGCCCTGAGTCTCTGTCCTGGGCCTGGTCAATCCCAGGAGACCAGGTTAGCAGGGCTGTGAGAGCAAGTGTGTGAAGCAAGCCCAGCAGCCCCTTCACACAGTCCTCTAGAATCCCTGCCAGCCATGGAGGGTCTCTAGGGGCAGCTGGACATGAACCCCTCTCAAATGGAAGCACATCAGCCTGGGGGAGGTGCTGAGGCTGAGATGAGGAGACTGAGCACACGCAGTGATCCCAGAGCATGTGTTCTGTGACTCATCCACCTCTGGGAGCGCCCTATCCATGAGGAATAAACAGTGAGGACAAAAGTAGGGTGAAGCTACAAGTCCTGAAAGTGTAGAGGGAGAGAGTTCAAGTCTCATCCACCACCTGACACTCACTATAAGAACTTGTTCTCCAGTGTCAAGTGACTATGAGAGCTTTGTTCCCACTAGGATATGGCCATCATACATGAATGTAAAAATGAAACCAAAATCCCTTGTGCAAAATACCCTCCAGGTACCAAACAGAAACCAAGCTTTCATATTTGGCAGTGAAAAAACAATGAAAGACTAGTCTTGTGAGAAAGAAAATTTCTGAATGGCAAAGCAAGAAAAGATGTCTATAAGCACAGTACAGTCAAAGGACATGGACAAAATAACTCTATTATATCATTAAAATATGGAAAGAACAAATCAGAATTCTACACATATTTCCTTCTTCTTCCTGATTTCATATTCACCTTCCTTAGTCTCCAAAGAAGCAGGTGGAACCCAAGTGTTCTAGGAATTGTCTCGCTTTAGATCCTACCTGAGAGTCGTTCCCTACCTGAATCGTCATCAGCATCACTGCCATGTATGCTCTCCACGATGCATTCTGTACAAACACAACCATGAGCATAAAGTTATTATACAAGTTGACCCACCCATTTCTCCTACTCGACTTGCTGGCTCACACAGCATCACCCTGGTCTTCCCTCCAGGTTCTCAGACCTCCCCTGTGCTCTGTGCAGACAGAGTCCTTCAATAAGACATTGATCACAGCTGAAAATTTCAAATGAGGGAGAGATGCTGAGAAAATCACCTTTAGACCCCTCACTTCTATAGACCCATTTATAGCTTTCGCTTTCAATCTTACCGACCTGAAATTCCAGATGTTACAGACACACTTGAAACATGGCTAGTGTGACCAAGCAATTGTGTGTTTTTTGCATTTTTTTAATAGAATGAGTTAATTATTGTTTGAACTAAATTAATTATAAATAGGCACATTTGGTTAGTGGTTACCACACTGGAAAGCTCAGCTCTAAGAAATCCAAAGATGAGAAAGAGGCAACCAGCCACCCTTCCCCTGGTTGTTCTTTACTGCAGAAAATTTGATGGCCTGATCTGATCATTCGTATGTAGGTATATCTTGGGCTCGTGGACCCATGCCAGGCATTGGGAGAGTCCTTGTGGACACTGAAATAGTACGGTCAACACTCAGATCCAAGAGGAATTCCCAGCAAGGAGCCCACTTGTAGACAGAGGTGAAGGGCATGGCCCAGTACACCTGTACTAGACATAATCAGAGAGCAGGTGCAGAGGGGAGGGAGGGATTTCACTCTCTTCGTGAGTCCATCCTTCTCACCCCTGACTCAAGAAGACTTGAGGAAGGCAGTGGAAAAGGCCCCTTAGCAGGTGAAAGATTTGTATACTGAAAACTACAGGACATTGCTGAAAGAAATTAAAGAAGAGACAAGTAATTGGAATGCCATACCATGTTCATAGACTAGATTATTAAATACTGTTGACATTTCTATACTACATAAAGTGATGTACACATATATCGCAACAACCCACAAAATTCGATGTCGTTATTATAGAGGTGGACAGAATCCTAAAATACATATGGAACCCCACCAAGTAGATAAAACAATCCTGAGAGCAAAGAGCAATGATGGAGATTCACACTTCCTGAACTCAAAACACATAACAATGCCACAGCAGTCAAAACAGTCTGCTACTGGCATCAGGACAGTGAGATAGACCAATGAAATATAATAGAGACCCCAAATAAACGCACATATATATGGCCAACTGATCTTTGTCAAGGTTCTAATATTACCGAGTGAAGAAAGGATAGTCTCTTCAACAATCAACAGAATGAAAAGGCAACCTATAGGATGGGAGGAAATATGTGTAAACCTTGTATCTGAATAAGGGGCCAATATCCAGAATATATAAGAAACTACTACAAGTCAATTTCAAAAAAACGGCGGGCAAATAACTGAGTTTAAAAATGGGTAAAAAGCTTCTCTAGACATTTCTCCATAAAGACATACAAGTGGTCAATCTACATATGAAAAGTTGCTCAACATCACTAAGCATCAGGGAAATGGAAATCAAGCCACAAGGAGATATCACTCACACCTGTTAGGATGTGTATTATAAAAAGAAAATTAATGGATGTTGGCAAGGATGTGAAGAAGTGGAAATTCTGTACCCTGCTTTGTACCCTGTAGTAATGTAAAATGGTGTAGCCATTATGGAAAACAGAATGGAGGTCCCCCAAAAATTATTGAGAACTATCATAAAATCCAGCAATCACTCATTTAGGTTTATATACAAAGGAGATAAAACAAGAATGTCCAAGAGATATCTACAGTCTCATGTCCATTGCAGCATTATACACAAAAGACAACATAGGAAAACTGCCCTGTGTCCATGGGAAGATGAATTAATAAAGAAAATGTGGTGTATACATTCAGTGGAATGTCATTCAGTCTTTGAAAAAGAAGGAAATCCTGCCATTTGCAGCAACACGAATGAACTTGGAGGACATTTGTAAGGGTGAAATAAGCCAGTCACAGAAGGTCAAAAACTGAAAGAAAACTCCGAGAAGCAGAGAGTAGAAGGGTGGTTCCAAGAGCTGGCAGGAGGTTGACATGGGAAGTCTCTGTTCAATGGTTATAATGTGTTATCTGCAAAATGGAAAAGTTCTAGACACATGCTGTACAACAAGGTGCATGTAGTCAACAGGACTGACTGGACACTTCAAAACTTATTAAGATGTTGGATTTCATTGTATGTGTACTTTTACAACAATAAAATATACATATGTAATATAAATACAAAGTGGAAAAAAGGGAAAAAAGAAGAAAAATAAGGAAAGGGAGTCAACAGAGGGAAAGAAGAAAGGAGGAAGGGTCTCGAATGTACACAGGTATCAGGAGATAATGGAAGAGAAGCTCATCTCCACAGGCTTTAAGGAAGACATCTCTCCACAGTTCACTCCAGCAAGAGGGGGATGTCCTTTCTCTTCCCCATTCAACCAGAAGCCCCAGTAGCATCCTAAGTGCGGGCCAGGCTGCGCTCAGGTGTACACTTTTCCTTGACCTCTAAACCAACCACCCCTGACACCCCCATGGCTCAGGTGCCCTTCCTGTATCTCCTTCCACTTCTCTAAAGCATTTCTCTCTTCAAGTCCAGCCCGAGGTTCCAGTCCTGTCCTCACACGTGGGGTCCACTGGGCGGGTCTCTGAGTTCTTAGAGCCTCCCTGTGAGTAGCAGGCACTGAATCACACACCAGGGTTCCCCTCAGCACCATCAGGAAACTACGATCTAGGGATAGAGGATTTCTAGAACAACTTTACTCATAGACAGTTTCTCGGGTAAACAAGTGACATTTTACAGTCAAGCATTTTCAGTTTTTTCTTTGGTGGGGAGAATATTGACACATATAAGGCAATCATATTCTACTAAAGTATGTATTTCTTAAAGGACTCACTACCGAAAAAAAAATTTTTAAGTATAACTTTCCATATTTTAATTGACTTTACTCCCAGACTTGTTTTCTTGCAAAAGCCTTCAGAAAATACCAAGAACCTACTTCATCTTGCAGTTTGCACAGCAACATGAGTGGAGATGCTCTTGTCACACTGATTGGTTTCTCTGTCCCACCTTGCAAAGCACAACCTCCTCTCTGCCCTCCTGGGAAGGGAGCCAGTGCCCACCCTGAGCTCAATCCCTGGGGTAGGTCTCTTGGTTCTGTCTTCATTGTATGCAGTGTTTCTTGCTCAGCACACACAAACAGGGCCGGCACAAGTGATGGAAGACAGACTTTGCACAGGAGAAGGACATTTCGTTTTCTTAGCACAGCATCTGATGGTGAATATTAGCCTCAAAGGAGAAAGGTGGAGTGAATTTCCTCCATCTACTCCCGGATGCTCGCCCAGCACTAGGTGCTTCAGGTGAGGGGGGAGGACTCATCCCAAGGCTTTAATAGGAAACAGTTAGAATGAGGGAAGTGGCAGAGAGATGTATCATGAGCATTCAGAATGCTATGAGACCTACTAAGAGATGAGATTTATTACTAAATGAAGTTGTAATTGACCCAGTAGTAGGGATTCTGAAACCCAGTTTTGTTCATTAAGAATCCAGCCGTGGAGCAACTAAGCCCGTGCACCACAACTACTGAAGCCCGTGCACCTAGAGCCCGTGCTCCGCAACAAGTGAAGCCACCGCAATGAGAAGCCCGCGCACTGCAACGACGACCCAACGCAGCCAAAAAAAAAAAAAAAAAAAAGAATCCAGTAAACATTTGCCTGGGTGGTGACAGGATTTGTTTTCCAGGTTAAATGAGGTTCACTTGGTATAAAATCAATGCACACGTTGAAAGTGTATAGTTTATTTACTTTTATCTCCATACTCATTCATGATGCAATGGTGATGGGAATATTTTTTAGAAAGTTGGCACCAGTAACAGTGATGTTTAGGGGAACATAAATCGAGGGAAACACAACACAAAAAGTTCACATACACACACAGAAGCATACCACTCATTTCACATACAGACACACCCAGTCCCATGCACACAAACCTACACCACCTAACCGTAATAGAGCTTCTTCCTGGGACTACAGCAATTGGTCACATTACTTGTAAATCACTTTCTATCACCAGGACCCCTACTCTCATTCCCAGCACAAATTTGGAATCAGTTTGGCCTCTACACTAAAACCAGCAAGAACGTCCCACTTTCTCATCTTCAAAGTTTTTCCTCCCCAAGGGACTGATTCCAGAATACATACCGTTTTCACATTCTGTGAAGGCCGCCTGCAATTACAGAAGAGAAAACACTATGAGGATAAGATCACAGTGATGCTCAGGACTTTTGTTCATTTGGTGACAGTAGAAAACCTGATAAGAAACAGTGGTCCAGGGAACCCAGCAAGGGCTATCAGAGCAAACCTACTCAGGCTGAAAGGCAAGAACTTTGGTTGGAGGATGGAACTTCCAAGTCCATTTAGGTTGGAAATTACAGAATTCTTTTCCTAGAGGAAAAATTGCTGCAGGAGAGAGAGCTCCGTACTCTACAGGCTGTAATGGATGTTGTCAATTTTAATGTCCTGTGGAATCAGGCACCATGAGTTGGAAATAGACTCTCACTCCACATAGTCCCAACCAAGGGAACTGTATGTATCTGGAATGAATACCCTCAAATATTCATAACTTAATTCTATTGAAAGAGAAATAAAGCAATATTTCTATCTCAGACCAGACAAAATCCAGCTTACCTTGGGGATACACAGAGCCTTTTCTTCTGTCCTATCGCAATGCAGGTCATCCACCACATCCTCAGGGAGAGCTGGAGGGACACAGAGTAACTGTCAGGACACTGGCGATTCTGCTCAGGAATTACTCAGGGGTTTTCTTCTCGATGAGGACGTGGGGTGGTGTGTATGGATGTGGGAGGTTACTAAGTGTGGGCTGAGCTGGCGTTGGGCCGTCCTCTTTGGGGGTGAAGGAAGGCAAAGGACGAGAGGAAGGAAATGAAAACAGAGCTTTGGCTTTCTAGCTAAGGGGAGCCTAATCAAAAGGGAAGAGTCAATCTAAAGAATGGCAAACACTAAAATGCATGCTCTGTTTCAATGACAGAGACCCAGGACCCATCCTGCCTGTTTTGAGCTTCTGCTAAATTGCCACTGTCTCTTGATTTTTCCCAGATCACTCTTCCCCCAGCATCCACAATTCCAGCTACTGTATTTATCATGTCTTCTATTGTATAATATTTTATACTTGATTAACAGCAACCTCTATTAAAGGACTGAATTCAATCCTAGACAAAATATGCTATATTTATTCACTAATCACTTGTCTTAAAGAAAATCAGTATACAAGATTTGACAAAACTGAAATCCTACCATTTAGATACAGCCACTATCAATCATATCATATTTTTCTCCCAGTCTTTGTTTTCTATACAGTGTACGTATGTCCACTGAGTCAGGGGCTGTCCATACTCTAGGGAGCTGTTCCATAAGTGGGACACTTCATTCTGAAGAGGGAGCACGGACTGAGCACAGCCTGTCTCTAACCCAGCTGTGCAGGAGATTTGTACAGGCTAACAATCAGGTTCCACTTTGAGTCCTTGGGTGTGGGCTACAGGAGTTGACCAATTCTAAGGCTTATGGTAATGTTATCCAATGCAATAAAATATCTCCCTGATTCTTATCTGCTTTTGGCCTTGTTTAAGCAATGACACCAGCACTGACAGATATGACCTGTACTGTATACATGGGGTCTCACACCTCTCAGAATCTGTGAGCTGACCAGGAGAGTGCAGGTCCTGAGGTGAATTTCACACTAATGACTGTGCCAAAGTCAACTGGTAAGTCCACGCATAGCTGCCCTGGGTTCTGTGACCACTAAGGCCACCTGATGGGCAAGGTCTGGACCTCTGGAGATGCTAGTACTTGCAGCCATGGACACGGATGCAGGGACGCCCTTGCTCCATGACTGAGGCTCCCTTGGCTGAGTGGTAAGTGCAGGTCAGGGACCCAGAGCATCCACACTGGGACCCACCCCTGGGCTCTCAGTTTGGCTTTTCCACGTAGGAGGTCAAGAGCTTACAACATTTGCCTCTGCACCATCTCCTTCTGAGGAAAAGGAATATTAACCAAATCTGGGGAACAGCTGTGTTGAGGGAAGAACAAGGTGATGTACAGACAGTGTGCAGTGGTGACGAATTTGTTTAGAAAGTTGACAGGTGAATTGTGCTGTGTAAGAGGGAAATCTCTCCTGAGAAAACACACACACTCACACATGCAGGTTCACAATCACACCACATAGTCTCACACATGGACCCCACCCCAACCCTGATACATCATCTAAATGATGCAGTTACTTCCAGAACCACAGAACTTGGGCATGGCTCTTTACTGGAAAATCAGCCTCTAGCTCTACACCCCCAGCCCTCATTCCTGTAGGGACCCTGAATCAGGGTCTCTCTCCAACCAAAGCCAGCAAGAGAGTGCCACCTTCTTCATCATCTAGATTGTTCCTCAGCAGAGGGGTGGTCTCTGAATACATACCGTTTTCGTCTGCTGTCCCATCCACCTGTGATTAGAGAATAGAAAACAATGTGAGAATCTCAGCATCCTGTGCTCTGTGGATACAGGTATTTTATCTCTTTTTTGTCCCCAGAAAACCAAATGGGAAACTGTTGTTGAGTCAATGGCCCCAAAAGAAAACAGAGAAGACAGCTGTGGGAAAGGCTGGAGCTTTTCCTGGAAGATTTCTCAGATCCATTTTGAGGAGCAAATACAAAATTCTATTTCAAGGAGGGAAATTTTCTGCTGAGGAAAGTGTGTCCGACTATACAGTTTCTAACTGATGTTGTCATTTTGTAAATGGCCTTTTGAATGAGTTGTCTGTTGGGAAAGACCTTCAATCAACATTCATCCAACCAAGCAAAATTGTATACATCGGCTGTCTTGAACATTATAGATCTTCATATCTGAAATCAACTGGAAAAGAAAGAAATGAAGCAAACTTTTCATCTCTGATAAATAAGGGGAGCTCACCCTGGAGGTAGATGGAGCCTCCTCCTCTGTCCTCACATTGGGCAGTTCCTCCGGCAGGTCCTCAGGGGGCTCTAGGAGGACACAGAGTAAGCGTCAGGACACTGGTGTTGCTGCTCAGGAATTACTCAGAGAGCCTCGTTACTGTGGACGCAGGGTGGGAGGGTCTGGATGCAGGTGGTTAATGAGCGTGGACTGAGCTGCTCTTGGACAAACCTCCCTGGTGGGTGGAGGAAGGCAAAGGGGAGGGACATTTCAGAAATGAGGAAGAGGGCCTTTAGCTTTCTAGCTGTAGGGAACCTAATCAATTTGAAAGTGTCAGTCTGAAAAAGCTTAAACACTAACGTCGCACTATGTTTCCGTATAGCGTCCCACGGCTCCTCTGCCCAATTTCGAGTCCCTCCAAATCCCCCTTCTTCTTGAAATGTTACAAGACTATTTCAGCTTCCTTATAATCAAATATGTTGCTCCTTCGTTCATCATCCATTCTGTTGGATTTTTGACTTATTTTATTGTGATGAAGTATACATAATATTTATGCTTTTCATAATTTTTAAGTATACAGTTCAGCAGCATTTCTTACTTTCACAATGCTGTGCACCCATCAACACAATCTACATCTTAACCTTTTTCATCATTTCAACATAACCTCTGTACCCATTAAATCATAATCCACCTTACCCCTGCCTCCTGGCCTTGGTAATTTCTACTTCCGGTGTCGGTGAGTCTGCCTACACTAGGTACCTCATACAAGTGGAATCATATAATATTTGTCTTTCTGTGCCTGCCTTATTTCACTAACAATAATATATTTTTTATATTATTTGGATCATTCATTTTGTAGCATAATTCAATCTTTAATTCCTTTTTATGGTTGAAAATTATTCCATTCTGTGTATATATCACATTTTATTTATCCATTCATCACATGATGGACTTTGGATTGTTTCTATCTTTTGGCTACTAAGAATAGTGCTACTACGAACATTAGTGTACAGATTTCTGTATGGGACCATAATGGTGACAAATAATATTGTGCATATTTCAAATATCATTGAATATAACAACACAAGGTGTGACTCTTAGGTGAACTATGGACTTTTAATTAATAAAAATATACTTATATTGTTTCACTAATTGTAGCAAATGTACCTCACACATGTTATATATTATTAATAGCTGAAACTGGAGTGATAGGATACAGGAATTTTCTGTATTGCCTGTACAACTTTTATGTCAATATAATCCTGTTCTAAATAATGTCTAATAATTTAAAGAAATCTCGAAACATGGTTTCAGGGAGGGATGTGTTGTTGCTAACGTTCAAAAACCAGCTAATGTCTAAACCATAACTAGAGACCATCTTCACTCTTAAACATGAACCAAATGTTGAATTTCAAATGCATGTTTACTTCCATGGTTAAAACAGTACCAGCTGGCTTAGTAAGTTTCAATTTGAACACATGAAATAAAAGAAGACTACTGCTTAGTATTTCATAGTTTTTTCTTAAATATGAGGCATTGAATAAACTAGAATAATTATTCTTGAGTGAACCTAATGAGAAATTTTCCACAGTACCTTCAGCTGGGTCATTTATAGGGTGCACCCTAAAGTGTGGCCGGATGCGGATCCTTTTCACCCAGCCAGGGGTTGATATTCTTGACCTCCAGTGAGTGTTTCCTCTCGCATCCTGGAAGCAGCATCCTGGGAAATGCATTACAATAGAGACAACTATTGATGTCTTGCTGGCAGAAGACCATGGGGAAATTAGCAATAATTTATTCACAGTTCAATCCTTTGGTCCCTTTCCTCACCAGCTGCCCAGCAGAGCCTCCTGAATCAAAGTTGGACTTCGGAAGACCTTGCAGTTTGGTCTGCAATGAAAACACCCAACAGACAGGTTTTGTGGGCAAATATCTTTATTTAACTGAGAACGTCTAGAAACTCAGCAAACCATTGGGACCATGACTGATGGACCGGATTCAAATCCCGTTTAGAAGAAGCATGTACTTGGGAAAGATATGTAGATCCCTCTTTGCCTCAGTTCCCTGTTCTGAGATGTAGAAATGTTAATATGGCCTACTTTTAGCATTAATGTCATGTGGCCAAAAATGATGGAATACAGGTAAAATGTTAGAAAAATAAAGGACCGGTGCTTCACAAATGCTCTATAAGTGTTCAATCCTGAATGAGGCAAGAATAAGCTGGACATTTCGTAGTTGTTGAAAGCAGAGAAGGGATTTGATGGCTCCAACTAAAGGGGGGATGCAAGCTTACTCTTCAGCTTTTTCACGGGAACAATGCTTTACAGCTCATGGAGAATATCCATTATCACGTCTGACACCCAGCCCTGTTGGCAGTGAAAGGGGGGGCAAAGTGGGGGCTGTAACCCATATGTTATGGTGGAGGGAGTGGAAATTCAGAGAGATAAGTGACTGTCCAAGAGTCACAACCAAGATGAATGATGGATCTCGGACAGGAATGGGTTGGTTCCCTGAGGACAAAGACACCTGCACCGCTGAGGCCTGCCCAGGGCACAGGGATCCTGCCCTGGACCCCTGAACCAGGAGTTCCCCTCACTCTCTCTAATTCTCCTGCCCCAAGTGTTCTGTGGGTGAGAGCTGACGCCCTGGAGGAGCTGCCTGAGCCTAGAAAAGAACCCAAATCCCCACCCTACTTTTCGTCTCTATATTTCAATCCCTCATCCAAAATACAACAGTTTCTGCCGAACAAAGCCCCTCTGAAGGACCACAGGAATTCCAACTGTGTCCATTCTCCCCAGCCTCTTCATATTGTCAACTATCTCACAAGCATCCTTCACAACGACCAGCTCACCATGCTGAGTGACCAGTGGTCTGTTAGGCTGCTAGGCTGGCTCAGAGCTCAGAACCTTCTAAACAAAAGGCCACAGGACGGATCTACCAAGAATCAGCTTCCCTTCAATTGACCAAGCCTGGATGAGTAGTTATCGTGAATTAACTGGGGAGGTGGCCATCTGTGCTGGGCTTTGGTGGCTTAATTAAGTCTGTGATGCTCAAAGTCTCACTGACAATTGATCTGAGCACCCACTCGAGCGGCCTGGACCAAGGGCTTGCTAAGAATGGGCAAGCGTTCAAGTCTTTCCTCACTGAAGCTCCGGCTCTATAAACTCATCATTCTCTAGACCCTGTAGTGGAAGGCAATAGAATCCCACATTGTTTTTGAAAGTCATCTCCATACTCAGAGGCTGGAGACCCCACCCCAGGAGTCTCCTTGAGAATCACCAGACAGACCCTCCTTCCCTCAGTGACCAAATGTTCATTCCACTAATGTGATGGCACTGGCCCTTCTCACCAAACTCCCTGGCAGCCGCCAAACAGCCAGTGATCTTGTCCACAGCAACCCATGGAAATCCAACCAGTGAATCCCAGCTTCTTTCCTTTATAAAACTTGCTGGAGGGGCTTCCCTGGTGGCGCAGTGGTTGAGAGTCTGCCTGCCGGTACAGGGGACACGGGTTCGAGCCCTGGTCTGGGAAGATCCCACATGCCGCGGAGCAACTAGGCCCGTGAGCCACAGCTGCTGAGCCTGCGCGTCTGGAGCCTGTGCACCACAACAAGAGAGGCCGCGACAGTGAGAGGCCCGCACACTGCAATGAAGAGTGGCCCCCACTCGCCGCAACTGGAGAAAGCCCTCACACAGAAACGAAGACCCAACACAGCCATAAATAAATAAATAAATAAATACTTAAAAAATAAAAAAAAAACTTGCTGGATTTAGACCTTGAATATTTGGTTTCAGATTTTGACAGTTACATTTAGAAGAGTTGAGCTGTAATTCCCCTTTCCTCCTATAATGACCATTGCTGAGGAGATATGAAGATTCTCCTGCTTCAGTAAAAGCATAATGAGTGAGCTCCCTTTATCTGTTCTCTGGTAGAGTGTGTACAAAATTGGCATTTGGAGATAGTATGTTTTTCTAAATTTAGGAAAATATTTAAGGCAGCTGGCTTAAGAAGAATCAAAGCTGACAGAAGAATCAAAAATATATATTAAGTAATATAACAAACTATAAAATATACTTATAACTGTAGATAAATGTGGTAGAAATGAAGAAAGAAAAAAAAAAGATGAGGAACATATATCAGTAAAAGTTAACCAGCCCATTTGAAGGAACAGCCTTCAGAGGATGAATATGAACCTACCTCCAGAACAATTCAGATTGCCCATTTTCAAACTCTCAAGGACTGAAGGTGAGAGCTTCTCACCCGTCACCCTATGTGAACCTCTCAGTTCACAGAGTGGCAGTTGGAACGGAATGCCAAGATGTGCATCATACTACCAGAGTGACAGGTCACCATAAAACTTTCAGAGTGAACTGGAATCTGCACGGGATGGGTCCAACTGCTGCTGTCTAGAAAGTGTGTCTCCAAGGACAAGTTTGGCTCTTCAGAGCAAACATTTTATTTCCAAAATTGAATCTCAGGCGCACAATTTACTCTCTGATTAAGAAAATAATTTATATGGGAGAAAATGATCTGCCCCCCAAATATAGTTGATAGTGAACATTTCAGGGTGAAGACGGACAAGGCTAACACGTTGAGAATAAAAAGAGGTTCTATTCTTGACTGAAATATCATCCTGTTGCTGAACGCAAGTCCACGTGCCTGACACACAGTGAGGCCAAACAATACCAAAATGTCGAGTTTGGAGCAGAGGAGCAGAGAAAGGTTTATTGCAGGGCCAGGCAAGGAGACTGGTGGCTCATGCCTTAAAAAACCCTGAACTCCCCAAAAGCTTTCAGCAAAGCCCTTTCCTGGGAAAGGTAAGGGAGGGGTGTGGTTAGTTGCCTCAAACTTCTAAAGTCAGATCCTTTTTTCTTAAGGTCAGGTCATGGTCAGGTCACGATGTTCCTGTAAGCCTCCATCAAAACAAATGTTACTCTCTGGACTGACAAGAAAGGGCAAGGTCCCAAGGCTCAACCCTTGCCCTCCAGGGTCCAGGTCCTGGCCAAGAGGAGGGGGTCCGTGTGCAGGCTGGTGACCCTGCCCGGGAGTGTCCGTCCAGCAACCAGACTGGGTCCTCCCACCGGTGCCCAGGCCTGCTTGAAGAAGCAGATCTCAGGTGGCGGTGCCCTCCAGGCCAGGTCCCCAGACCCTGCCCAGCCTTCATCACTGAGGGAGCCAGGCGCCCAGGACACTGCCAGCCCTCAGGCTTTTCCTTTAAACTGGAGAGAATCATTTGTAGCAAATACCAGTCAGGTGAATTCCCAGCTCCAAGCAATTGCCCTTCTTGGAGAACAGCCCAACCACAGCGGCAGACCTGCAGTAATGATGTGCAAAGTCCTTGCAGCTGAACCCTGAGCTCTGGCCACCTCCTGGGGTGGGTGGGCAGCTGATCAAAGCTGGAGCAAGTTTTGAAACTTGAGCAGAGAGTCTGAAGCTGGCTGAAGCTCTTACCTGGATGACAGTGTCCGTGTACTCCAGGTGCTGAGGCCTCTGTGCACCACGACCCATGGGGACCGCTGCCGCCATTAGGTCGCCGAGGCAGGGACGGCGGGAGAGGGATGGGGTGGTGCCGCTTCGAGGCCTGGGCCTGGCGGGTGGGCGGCCGTGCCGAGGGCTCTGGCGCTCCGTGGGGCACGGCCCCCAGCCTGTCCCCAGCTCACCCGGCTGCCAGAGGCCGAAAGGCCTGGAGGGCCCCGGGGAGGAGGCTGCAATCTTCCTCTCACTGCACTCTGCCATGAGGACCACGGCCAGGTAGAGGAGGACCTCTAACCGCTGCGCTAAGGGTCTTGCACTAAGCTTCTCACGCTGAGGGTCTCGCAATGATAGGGGTTGGATGCGTGCCCCGCCCCTATTACAATCTCCACCCATTTCTACTCTTCCTCCCCACACTTTTCTAGATAAAACAATTTAAAATGTAAGATTTAATCTTATTATAAACAAAGTTAAGTTTTCATGTCTAATGTCCAGTTGTATTCTTAGTGTCCTATAAATTCGGTTTTTCTCCTCACAGAAATTAATATTTTTGCCACGCATTGCAAGTCTATTTCCAATTTGTCACTGTCTTTTTATCAGTTACTTTTACTTATATCATGAAGACATTTATTTTATTTTCAAAAATCAGTAATTCAAATATTTTTATTTGTTATTTTTGGCTGTGGGAAAGGTAAGGAAAAAGAATATTATGACTAATATTCACATTAAGGGCTAAATACTCCTTTAAGAAACTATTTTGCTAATTAGGAAAATAACTACAGGTGCTTCAAGACAAAACTTCTATTAAACAATTTTGAATATTTCTAAAGGTATATGTCAAAATGGGCTAATTAACTTTTTAGGATAATGATACAACTTTTTCCCAGAAATAATACATAGTCATAATTATCCTGATATATTCATAAAGTCAGCTGAGTGTTTTGTAAAGCACATGTGGTAATTTATATCTCAAATAAAAAGCTCAGAACATTTTGGAAGTGATAATGATGGTACATCAATGATTCATTCATTTGAACAGATTAGATACACGATGTGTCTATTTATCAGATAATGAACTTGTAGGTGTTTGCTGAGAAAACAGGGGCATATTCAATAAACGTAAGTTAAAGAGCATTAGATGGATTTGTTATTCAAATAAATTTGTAATGTCCTATTCATGATTTCAATGGTGGAAAATTAACTGAGTTTTAACAAAGCTCCAATTTGCTAAGTAGATTTGTATTTCTTTGACCAAGCAACATATCGGTTTTTTGAAATGTTTCCTATAGTGGATTCAACAACTGTTTATAAAAGTTGGTGACTATTTATAATAATTAAACAGGGTAAATCATGTAAAAACAATGAAATAAGGCCAACTTAGGGAACATCACTCTGTTAAAGACATAGTACCTTGAACATTCTAAGTCCTGCTGACTATAAAAAGCATGATCTATTACTGTTATGGACTTCATCTTTGTGTCCCCCCCTCCCAAATTTATATATTGAAACCCTAACCTTCAGTGGGATGGTCCAAGGAGGTAGGGAGTTTGGGAGTTAATTAGGGCATGAGAGTAGAGTCCCCATGGTGACATTAGTGTCCTTATAAAAAGAGGAACAGAGCTAGATTTTCTTTCTTTTCGTCATGTGAGGATAAATGAGAAGATGGCCATGGGTAAACCAGTAAGAGGGCATTCACCAGAACCTGACCTTGCTGCACTTGATCTTGAACTTTCAACCTTTAGAACTATGAGAAACAATAATTATTGACATCTGGAAGGAAGAGAATAGGAAGAGAAGAGTCAGGCAGGTCCAAGGCCACCCAGGGCAGGAGAACAACCATATGGGGTAGCTCAGGGCAGAGCCAGACTTCACCGTGGGCCCCTCTATCTGGGTGGGCCCAGACCTGCTGACTCGAGCCCCATCTCCTGCTCAGGCCACTCACGGTGACAAAGACAGATTCAATGGTGCAGACCTCTGGTCAGGAGACAGGGACATGCTAAGAAAGTGTGGGAGGAGGCCTGCCGAGAGAGTTCATAGATCTAATATAAGATCCCAGGACCCCCAGAGCCTGGATGAGACCAGGTCCTCCAGAACGGCAATCATAAAAAGAGGGAAAGAGGAGATGGGGAAGGGTTACAAGGAAGAGTCTATGGATCTGAAAAAGAAAATTTAAAAAAAGACTTGAAAGAGGAAAGAAATTACCCTCAGCTGGTTGCTCTCCTCGTCAGAATCTTCGTCATCTGCCATGTACTGTTCTAGGGTCCAAGGGCAGCAGCCATGTTGGGGTGGCCGTGGGAAAGGAAAGGGGAGATTTAGAGTTGGGATGTGACCTCGAGACCCCTGTGCCCTCATCTCCACGGACCTCCCAGGGCCTCAGTGGTTCCACCTCTGCAATGAAGGAGTGGGTCTCTGACCCCCAACATAAGGTTGCCGCCCTCACCTTCCCTATGTGTGACCAGGAATGAGGCCCGTGTCACCCTGTTCCTCCTACAGGCAGTCACTGTCTCCATGCAGTTCTGCCCATGACCTTGCCTTGCTCCTGCTCCCTCTGCTTCCTCACTACTTCCTTCCTCATTTCTCTCCCCTGATTACTGCTCCTTTCCTTCCTCCTTGTACCACCACTAATCCTAGAGTTCTCCAAAGTGCGCACATTGCCACCATCTCCAATCAGTTGATTGTTTAATCAACCAATCCATCCATCCCAGCGAGTACCTGGCATGGGACTGACAGTGTGTTGGGCCCTGGGGGAGGGAAGGACAAAAAAAATCCACAAAGTAGGAACTCTCCTATTGCCTGGGGTAACCTTAGGTACCTGGGAGATAATTAATGTTCACACCACCATAAGTTTCCCAGAGGATGAAAACACAATCAGAGGGAAAGTAACATGTCCAATTTCGTTTAGCCAGAAAATTGCAACAAGGGTCCTCCATAAATGTACCTGCCGGGAATTACCCTGAGATTTAGAAGGACTGGTATGAATGAGACCTGATAAGGTGTGAGGAAAGGTCACAGGCTGGGCAGGACTGGGGCGGGGGGAGCAGGGGCAGGGCTGTCTGGATGGAGCAGTGGGTTCTGAGAGGTGCAGTGACCCCGAGTCCTGCTGCCCTGAGTCTCTGTCCTGGGCCTGGTCAACCCCAGGAGACCAGGTCAGCAGGGCTCTGACAGCAAGTGTGTGAAGAAGCCCAGCAGCCCCTTCACACAGTCCTCTAGAATTTTTGCCTCCCATAGAGGGTCTCTAGGGGCAGCTGGACGTGGACCCCTCTCAAATGGAAGCATGTCAGCACATCAGCCTTGGGGAAGTGCAGAGGCTGAGATGAGCTCAAGGAGACTGAGCACATGCAGTGATCCCAGAGCACGTGTTCTGTGACTCATCCACCTCTGGGGCTGTCCTTTACATGAGGAACAAACAGTGAGGACAAAACACGAGGTGAAGCCACAAGTCCTGAAAGTGCAGAGGGAGAGAGTTCACTTCTCATCCACCACCCGACACTTTCTAGAAGAACTTGGTCTCCAGTTTCAAGGGCCCATGACAGTTTTGACCCACAGGTTCTGTCCATCATAGGTCAATACACAAAAGAAAACAAAGCTTCCCGTGCACAATACCCTAGATGTTGCTAACCAGAAACCAAGCTTCCATATTAGGCAGTGACAAGCGCAAGAAAGAGCAGCTCATGTGGAAAAGATCATTTTTGAGGAGCAAATCAAGAAAAGGTGATTATAGAGCACAGTCACGTCTAAGGACACAATTTCTCTCTATTGTATCATTAAAATATGAAAAAAACAAGGCAGAACTCTACACATATTTTATTCTTCTTCCTGATTTCATATCCACCTTCCTCAGTCTCCAAAGCAGGAGATATAACCCTAAAGTTCCAGGAACCCTCTGCCATTAGATCCTACCTAAGTGTTGTTCCTACCTGTATCCTCGTCCACATCACTGCCACAAATGCTCTGCAAGATCCATTCTGTAGAAACACAAACGTGAATTTACAAGTCTTATGGATACATTTAAAATGGGACTAGTGTGACTGAGTAATTGGATATTTTGTTTTATTTTAATACATTGAGTTAATCATTGATTGAATTAAATAAATTATAACAGGCACATCTAGCTAGTGGCTACCACACTGTAATACACATCTCTCTCTCTCTCTCTCTCCATATATATATATACATGGAGGATGTTACCACCCCTCCCCTGGTTATTCCCTTCTGTATGGTCTACCCATTCAAGATGGCTGTCTGCTGACAGTTTACCAAAGGAAAAACCTCTGCCCCGTGAAGGTACTTAGCCCAAGGGCGTAAGAGGGATGTGTCCCTCTGCTGGTTTCCCTGGTAACTGATGAGCCCATCTGCTGTCAATTCCCCCTATAACTGGTAGCCTCCCTAGTCCACCCAGAGTGAAGAATGCTGCTACTGCTGCTGCTGCTGCTGCGTTCCGCCTGCCATCGTCTGTCTACAGTGGGATGTCTCTCCAGGACCACTTTGCTTCTGACGTGAAAGATCTCCCATCTATTAAACCATTAATGTCTCTGTCCCTGACTCCGGGCTCTTTCTTTAGCCCCGAGGCTGAGCAAGTACAGGGCTTGCAGGCCTGAGAGGTACAGCCCAGCACCTTCTGCAGAGTAGTTTGCTGGCCTGATTTGATGATTCATTTGTAGGTGTTTCCTAGGCTCATGCACACTTGCCAGGCACTCATGAGAGCTTGGGGACACTGAAACAGTAATATCAACACCCAGATCCTAGAGGAATTCCTGACAGGTGTTCCACTTGAGGGGAGAGGAAATGAGCATGGCCCAGTGCACCTGTGCTAGACATAATCAGTGAGCAGGTGCAGAAGGGAGGAAGGGACATTCACTCACTTCATGAGGCTATCCTTCTCACCACTGACTCTGAAACACCCAGGGAGGGAAGGGACAAAATGTCCTTAGAAGGTAAAGGGCCTGTACACTGAAAACTACAAACCACTGCTGAAAGAAATAAACAAGGAACAAATAATTGAAAAGACATATCATATTCATGGACTGGAGACTTATTATTGTTGACATTTCTACACTACCCAAAGCTAAGTATAAATTCATTGTAATACCTATCAAAATCCCAATGTCATTTTCAAAGAAATGGAAAAAAAAGATCCTAAAATACATATGGAACCACTAAGGACTCCAAACAGACAAAACAATCCTGAGAACAAAGAACATAAATGGAGGCTTCTCACTTCCTGACTTCAAAACACATTACAAAGACACAGGAATCAAAACTGTATGGTACTGACATAGACACAGATACATAGCCCTAAAGACCAGAATAAATAACCCCCAAGAAAACTCATAGATACATGGCCAAATGAAATCCACCAAGGTTCTAAGACAACAAAAAGGGAAAGTATAGTTTTTTCAACAGTCAATAGGATGAAAATATAACTTACAGAAAGATTACAAACATGTATAAGAAAAGGAGCTAATGTTCAAAACATATAAGAAAAAAACTACAACTCAAATGCAAAATAAGTTAAAAAATTAAAAACGGTAAATAACTGGGTTCAGAAATGTGCAAAGACTTAAATAAGACATTTCCTGAAGAAGACATACAAATGGCTAACAGATATAGGAAAAGGTTCTCAACCTCACTAATCATCAGGGCAATGCAAATCAACACCTCACACCTGTTAGGCTGTGTATTATAAAGAAAAAAAATTAACAGTTTAAGGCCAAGATGTGGGGAATTGGAAACTTTGTACACTGCTGGTGGGAATGTAAAATGGTGCAGCTATTATGAAAAAGAGTATGGGGATTCCTTATAAAATTATAAACAGAAGTATCATATGATTCAGCAATCACAGTTCTGGGTATATATACTAAGGAAATTAAATCAGTATCACAATGAGATGAACTTAGGTTCATTGCAGCGTTTTCCACAATAGCCTAGATATGCAACCAACTTCACATAACAAGTAAGTGTCCTGTGCCTGAGCTAACCTTAGGTACTGGGAGATACTTAATCTTCAAAACAACTCCATAAGCCTCTTAGCCCCTTAGAGAGGATGAAAGCAATATTAGAGCTAAAAGTAGCTTGTCCAAATTCCCTTAGTCTGGAATACTGAAACAAAAGTTCTACAGCAGGGGAAGCCTCATAAACACACAGCACCTGCCAGGGTTTACCCCAGCCTTGGAAGGACTGGGAAGGATAAGACCAAGGCAGGCCTGAGGAAAGGTCAGAGGGTAGGCAGGACTGGGGTGTGGGGAGCAGGGTCAGGGC
This sequence comes from Balaenoptera physalus, assembly GCF_965194825.1. Lineage (NCBI taxonomy): Eukaryota > Metazoa > Chordata > Mammalia > Artiodactyla > Balaenopteridae > Balaenoptera > Balaenoptera physalus. The sequence goes on from NC_138882.1 coordinate 7,837,517, forward strand.
TGTCTGGATGGAGCAGTGGGTTGTAAGAAGAGCAGTGACCCTGGATCCTGCTGCCCTGAGTCTCTGTCCTGGGCCTGGTCAACCCCAGGAGACCAGGTTAGCTGTGAGAGCAAGTGTATGAAGCAAGCCAGGCAGCTCCTTCACACAGTCCTCTAGAATCCCTGCCGGCCATGGAGGGTCTCTAGAGGCAGCTGGACGTGGACCCCTCTCAAATGGAAGCACCTTCAGCACATCAGCCTGGGGGAGGTGCTGAGGCTGAAATGAGGTGACTGAGCACACGCAGCGATCCCAGAGCATGTGTTCTGTGACTCATCCACCTCTGGGAGCGCCCTATCCATGAGGAATAAACAGTGAGGACAAAAGTAAGGTGAAGCTACAAGTCCTGATAGTGTAGAGGGAGAGAGTTCAAGTCTCATCCACCACCTGACACTCACTATAAGAACTTGTTCTCCAGTGTCAAGTAACTGTGAGAGTTTTGTTCCCACTAGGATATGGCCATTGTACATGAATGTAAAAATGAAACCAAAATCCCTTCTACAATATACCCTCCAGGTACCAAACAGAAACCAAGCTTTCATATTTGGCAGTGAAAAAGCAATGAAAGAGTAGTCTTGTGAGAAAGAAAACTTCTGAATGGCAAAGCAAGAAAAGATGACTATAAGCACAGTACAGTCAAAGGACATGGACACAATAACTCTATTATATCATTAAAATATGGAAGGAACAAATCAGAATTCTACACATATTTCCTTCTTCTTCCTGATTTCATATTCACCTTCCTTAGTCTCCAAAGAAGCAGGTGGAACCCGTGTTCTAGGAATCGTCTCGCTTTAGATCCTACCTGAGAGTCGTTCCCTACCTGAATCGTCATCAGCATCACTGCCATGTATGCTCTCCACGATCCATTCTGTACAAACACAACCATGAGCATAAAGTTATTATACAAGTTGACCCACCCATTTCTCCTACTCGACTTGCTGGCTCACACAGCATCACCCTGGTCTTCCCTCCAGGTTCTCAGACCTCCCCTGTGCTCTGTGCAGACAGAGTCCTTCAATAAGACATTGATCACAGCTGAAAATTTCAAATGAGGGAGAGATGCTGAGAAAATCACCTTTCGACCCCTCACTTCTATAGACCCATTTATAGCTTTCGCCTTCAATCTTAGCAACCTGAAATTCCAGATGTTACAGACACACTTGAAACATGGCTAGTGTGACCAAGCAATTGTGTGTTTTTTGCATTTTTTTAATAGAATGAGTTAATTATTGTTTGAACTAAATTAATTATAAATAGGCACATTTGGTTAGTGGCTACCACACTGGAAAGCTCAGCTCTAAGAAATCCAAAGATGAGAAAGAGGCAACCAGCCACCCCTCCCTTGGTTGTTCTTTACTGCAGAAAATTTGATGGCCTGATCTGATCATTCGTATGTAGGTATATCTTGGGCTCTTGGACCCATGCCAGGCATTGGGAGAGTCCTTGTGGACACTGAAATAGTACGGTCAACACTCAGATCCAAGAGGAATTCCCAGCAAGGGGCCCACTTGTAGACAGAAGTGAAGGGCATGGCCCAGTACACCTGTACTAGACATAATCAGAGAGCAGGTGCAGAGGGGAGGGAGGGATTTCACTCTCTTCGTGAGTCCATCCTTCTCACCTCTGACTCAAGAAGCCTTGAGGAAGGCAGTGGAAAAGGCCCCTTAGCAGGTGAAAGATTTGTATACTGAAAACTACAGGACATTGCTGAAAGAAATTAAAGAAGAGACAAGTAATTGGAATGCCATACCATGTTCATAGACTGGATTATTAAATACTGTTGACATTTCTATACTACATAAAGTGATGTACACATATATCGCAACAACCCACAAAATTCGATGTCGTTATTATAGAGGTGGACAGAATCCTAAAATACATATGGAACCCCCCCAAGTAGATAAAACAATCCTGAGAGCAAAGAGCAATGATGGAGATTCACACTTCCTGAACTCAAAACACATAACAATGCCAAAGCAGTCAAAACAGTCTGCTACTGGCATCAGGACAGTGAGATAGACCAATGAAATATAATAGAGAGACCCCAAATAAACGCACATATATATGGCCAACTGATCTTTGCCAAGGTTCTAAGATTACCAAGTGAAGAAAGGATAGTCTCTTCAACAATCAACAGAATGAAAAGGCAACCTATAGGATGGGAGGAAATATGTGTAAACCTTGTATCTGTATAAGGGGCCAATATCCAGAATATATAAGAAACTACTACAAGTCAATTAAAAAAAAAAAAAACAGCGGGCAAATAACTGAGTTTAAAAATGGGTAAAAAGCTTCTCTAGACATTTCTCCATAAAGACATACAAGTGGTCAATCTACATATGAAAAGTTGCTCAACATCACTAAGCATCAGGGAAATGGAAATCAAGCCACAAGGAGATATCACTCACACCTGTTAGGATGTGTATTATAAAAAGAAAATTAATGGATGTTGGCAAGGATGTGAAGAAGTGGAAATTCTGTACCCTGTTTTGTACCCTGTAGTAATGTAAAATGGTGTAGCCATTATGGAAAACAGAATGGAGGTCCCCCCAAAATTAAGAGAACTATCATAAAATCCAGCAATCGCTCATTTACGTTTATCTATACAAAGCAGATAAAACAAGAATGTCCAAGAGATATCTACAATCTCATGTCCATTGCAGCATTATACACAAAAGACAACATAGGAAAACTGCCCTGTGTCCATGGGAAGATGAATTAATAAAGAAAATGTGGTGTATACATTCAGTGGAATGTCATTCAGTCTTTGAAAAAGAAGGAAATCCTGCCATTTGCAGCAACACGAATGAACTTGGAGGACATTTGTAAGGGTGAAATAAGCCAGTCACAGAAGGTCAAAAACTGAAAGAAAACTCCGAGAAGCAGAGAGTAGAAGGGTGGTTCCAAGAGCTGGCAGGAGGTTGACATGGGAAGTCTCTGTTCAATGGTTATAATGTGTTATCTGCAAAATGGAAAAGTTCTAGACACATGCTGTACAACAAGGTGCATGTAGTCAACAGGACTGACTGGACACTTCAAAACTTATTAAGATGTTGGATTTCATTGTATGTGTACTTTTACAACAATAAAATATACATATGTAATATAAATACAAAGTGGAAAAAAGGGAAAAAAGAAGAAAAATAAGGAAAGGGAGTCAACAGAGGGAAAGAAGAAAGGAGGAAGGGTCTCGAATGTACACAGGTATCAGGAGATAATGGAAGAGAAGCTCATCTCCACAGGCTTTAAGGAAGACATCTCTCCACAGTTCACTCCAGCAAGAGGGGGATGTCCTTTCTCTTCCCCATTCAACCAGAAGCCCCAGTAGCATCCTAAGTGCGGGCCAGGCTGCGCTCAGGTGTACACTTTTCCTTGACCTCTAAACCAACCACCCCTGACACCCCCATGGCTCAGGTGCCCTTCCTGTATCTCCTTCCACTTCTCTAAAGCATTTCTCTCTTCAAGTCCAGCCCGAGGTTCCAGTCCTGTCCTCACACGTGGGGTCCACTGGGCGGGTCTCTGAGTTCTTAGAGCCTCCCTGTGAGTAGCAGGCACTGAATCACACACCAGGGTTCCCCTCAGCACCATCAGGAAACTACGATCTAGGGATAGAGGATTTCTAGAACAACTTTACTCATAGACAGTTTCTCGGGTAAACAAGTGACATTTTACAGTCAAGCATTTTCAGTTTTTTCTTTGGTGGGGAGAATATTGACACATATAAGGCAATCATATTCTACTAAAGTATGTATTTCTTAAAGGACTCACTACCGAAAAAAAAATTTTTAAGTATAACTTTCCATATTTTAATTGACTTTACTCCCAGACTTGTTTTCTTGCAAAAGCCTTCAGAAAATACCAAGAACCTACTTCATCTTGCAGTTTGCACAGCAACATGAGTGGAGATGCTCTTGTCACACTGATTGGTTTCTCTGTCCCACCTTGCAAAGCACAACCTCCTCTCTGCCCTCCTGGGAAGGGAGCCAGTGCCCACCCTGAGCTCAATCCCTGGGGTAGGTCTCTTGGTTCTGTCTTCATTGTATGCAGTGTTTCTTGCCCAGCACACACAAACAGGGCCGGCACAAGTGATGGAAGACAGACTTTCCACAGGAGAAGGACATTTCGTTTTCTTAGCACAGCATCTGATGGTGAATATTAGCCTCAAAGGAGAAAGGTGGAGTGAATTTCCTCCATCTACTCCCGGATGCTCGCCCAGCACTAGGTGCTTCAGGTGAGGGGGGAGGACTCATCCCAAGGCTTTAATAGGAAACAGTTAGAATGAGGGAAGTGGCAGAGAGATGTATCATGAGCATTCAGAATGCTATGAGACCTACTAAGAGATGAGATTTATTACTAAATGAAGTTGTAATTGACCCAGTAGTAGGGATTCTGAAACCCAGTTTTGTTCATTAAGAATCCAGCCGTGGAGCAACTAAGCCCGTGCACCACAACTACTGAAGCCCGTGCACCTAGAGCCCGTGCTCCGCAACAAGTGAAGCCACCGCAATGAGAAGCCCGCGCACTGCAACGACGACCCAACGCAGCCAAAAAAAAAAAAAAAAAAAAGAATCCAGTAAACATTTGCCTGGGTGGTGACAGGATTTGTTTTCCAGGTTAAATGAGGTTCACTTGGTATAAAATCAATGCACACGTTGAAAGTGTATAGTTTATTTACTTTTATCTCCATACTCATTCATGATGCAATGGTGATGGGAATATTTTTTAGAAAGTTGGCACCAGTAACAGTGATGTTTAGGGGAACATAAATCGAGGGAAACACAACACAAAAAGTTCACATACACACACAGAAGCATACCACTCATTTCACATACAGACACACCCAGTCCCATGCACACAAACCTACACCACCTAACCGTAATAGAGCTTCTTCCTGGGACTACAGCAATTGGTCACATTACTTGTAAATCACTTTCTATCACCAGGACCCCTACTCTCATTCCCAGCACAAATTTGGAATCAGTTTGGCCTCTACACTAAAACCAGCAAGAACGTCCCACTTTCTCATCTTCAAAGTTTTTCCTCCCCAAGGGACTGATTCCAGAATACATACCGTTTTCACATTCTGTGAAGGCCGCCTGCAATTACAGAAGAGAAAACACTATGAGGATAAGATCACAGTGATGCTCAGGACTTTTGTTCATTTGGTGACAGTAGAAAACCTGATAAGAAACAGTGGTCCAGGGAACCCAGCAAGGGCTATCAGAGCAAACCTACTCAGGCTGAAAGGCAAGAACTTTGGTTGGAGGATGGAACTTCCAAGTCCATTTAGGTTGGAAATTACAGAATTCTTTTCCTAGAGGAAAAATTGCTGCAGGAGAGAGAGCTCCGTACTCTACAGGCTGTAATGGATGTTGTCAATTTTAATGTCCTGTGGAATCAGGCACCATGAGTTGGAAATAGACTCTCACTCCACATAGTCCCAACCAAGGGAACTGTATGTATCTGGAATGAATACCCTCAAATATTCATAACTTAATTCTATTGAAAGAGAAATAAAGCAATATTTCTATCTCAGACCAGACAAAATCCAGCTTACCTTGGGGATACACAGAGCCTTTTCTTCTGTCCTATCGCAATGCAGGTCATCCACCACATCCTCAGGGAGAGCTGGAGGGACACAGAGTAACTGTCAGGACACTGGCGATTCTGCTCAGGAATTACTCAGGGGTTTTCTTCTCGATGAGGACGTGGGGTGGTGTGTATGGATGTGGGAGGTTACTAAGTGTGGGCTGAGCTGGCGTTGGGCCGTCCTCTTTGGGGGTGAAGGAAGGCAAAGGACGAGAGGAAGGAAATGAAAACAGAGCTTTGGCTTTCTAGCTAAGGGGAGCCTAATCAAAAGGGAAGAGTCAATCTAAAAAATGGCAAACACTAAAATGCATGCTCTGTTTCAATGACAGAGACCCAGGACCCATCCTGCCTGTTTTGAGCTTCTGCTAAATTGCCACTGTCTCTTGATTTTTCCCAGATCACTCTTCCCCCAGCATCCACAATTCCAGCTACTGTATTTATCATGTCTTCTATTGTATAATATTTTATACTTGATTAACAGCAACCTCTATTAAAGGACTGAATTCAATCCTAGACAAAATATGCTATATTTATTCACTAATCACTTGTCTTAAAGAAAATCAGTATACAAGATTTGACAAAACTGAAATCCTACCATTTAGATACAGCCACTATCAATCATATCATATTTTTCTCCCAGTCTTTGTTTTCTATACAGTGTACGTATGTCCACTGAGTCAGGGGCTGTCCATACTCTAGGGAGCTGTTCCATAAGTGGGACACTTCATTCTGAAGAGGGAGCACGGACTGAGCACAGCCTGTCTCTAACCCAGCTGTGCAGGAGATTTGTACAGGCTAACAATCAGGTTCCACTTTGAGTCCTTGGGTGTGGGCTACAGGAGTTGACCAATTCTAAGGCTTATGGTAATGTTATCCAATGCAATAAAATATCTCCCTGATTCTTATCTGCTTTTGGCCTTGTTTAAGCAATGACACCAGCACTGACAGATATGACCTGTACTGTATACATGGGGTCTCACACCTCTCAGAATCTGTGAGCTGACCAGGAGAGTGCAGGTCCTGAGGTGAATTTCACACTAATGACTGTGCCAAAGTCAACTGGTAAGTCCACGCATAGCTGCCCTGGGTTCTGTGACCACTAAGGCCACCTGATGGGCAAGGTCTGGACCTCTGGAGATGCTAGTACTTGCAGCCATGGACACGGATGCAGGGACGCCCTTGCTCCATGACTGAGGCTCCCTTGGCTGAGTGGTAAGTGCAGGTCAGGGACCCAGAGCATCCACACTGGGACCCACCCCTGGGCTCTCAGTTTGGCTTTTCCACGTAGGAGGTCAAGAGCTTACAACATTTGCCTCTGCACCATCTCCTTCTGAGGAAAAGGAATATTAACCAAATCTGGGGAACAGCTGTGTTGAGGGAAGAACAAGGTGATGTACAGACAGTGTGCAGTGGTGACGAATTTGTTTAGAAAGTTGACAGGTGAATTGTGCTGTGTAAGAGGGAAATCTCTCCTGAGAAAACACACACACTCACACATGCAGGTTCACAATCACACCACATAGTCTCACACATGGACCCCACCCCAACCCTGATACATCATCTAAATGATGCAGTTACTTCCAGAACCACAGAACTTGGGCATGGCTCTTTACTGGAAAATCAGCCTCTAGCTCTACACCCCCAGCCCTCATTCCTGTAGGGACCCTGAATCAGGGTCTCTCTCCAACCAAAGCCAGCAAGAGAGTGCCACCTTCTTCATCATCTAGATTGTTCCTCAGCAGAGGGGTGGTCTCTGAATACATACCGTTTTCGTCTGCTGTCCCATCCACCTGTGATTAGAGAATAGAAAACAATGTGAGAATCTCAGCATCCTGTGCTCTGTGGATACAGGTATTTTATCTCTTTTTTGTCCCCAGAAAACCAAATGGGAAACTGTTGTTGAGTCAATGGCCCCAAAAGAAAACAGAGAAGACAGCTGTGGGAAAGGCTGGAGCTTTTCCTGGAAGATTTCTCAGATCCATTTTGAGGAGCAAATACAAAATTCTATTTCAAGGAGGGAAATTTTCTGCTGAGGAAAGTGTGTCCGACTATACAGTTTCTAACTGATGTTGTCATTTTGTAAATGGCCTTTTGAATGAGTTGTCTGTTGGGAAAGACCTTCAATCAACATTCATCCAACCAAGCAAAATTGTATACATCGGCTGTCTTGAACATTATAGATCTTCATATCTGAAATCAACTGGAAAAGAAAGAAATGAAGCAAACTTTTCATCTCTGATAAATAAGGGGAGCTTACCCTGGAGGTAGATGGAGCCTCCTCCTCTGTCCTCACATTGGGCAGTTCCTCCGGCAGGTCCTCAGGGGGCTCTAGGAGGACACAGAGTAAGCGTCAGGACACTGGTGTTGCTGCTCAGGAATTACTCAGAGAGCCTCGTTACTGTGGACGCAGGGTGGGAGGGTCTGGATGCAGGTGGTTAATGAGCGTGGACTGAGCTGCTCTTGGACAAATCTCCCTGGTGGGTGGAGGAAGGCAAAGGGGAGGGACATTTCAGAAATGAGGAAGAGGGCCTTTAGCTTTCTAGCTGTAGGGAACCTAATCAATTTGAAAGTGTCAGTCTGAAAAAGCTTAAACACTAACGTCGCACTATGTTTCCGTATAGCGTCCCACGGCTCCTCTGCCCATTTTCGAGTCCCTCCAAATCCCCCTTCTTCTTGAAATGTTACAAGACTATTTCAGCTTCCTTATAATCAAATATGTTGCTCCTTCGTTCATCATCCATTCTATTGGATTTTTGACTTATTTTATTGTGATGAAGTATACATAATATTTATGCTTTTCATAATTTTTAAGTATACAGTTCAGCAGCATTTCTTACTTTCACAATGCTGTGCACCCATCAACACAATCTACATCTTAACCTTTTTCATCATTTCAACATAACCTCTGTACCCATTAAATCATAATCCACCTTACCCCTGCCTCCTGGCCTTGGTAATTTCTACTTCCGGTGTCGGTGAGTCTGCCTACACTAGGTACCTCATACAAGTGGAATCATATAATATTTGTCTTTCTGTGCCTGCCTTATTTCACTAACAATAATATATTTTTTATATTATTTGGATCATTCATTTTGTAGCATAATTCAATCTTTAATTCCTTTTTATGGTTGAAAATTATTCCATTCTGTGTATATATCACATTTTATTTATCCATTCATCACATGATGGACTTTGGATTGTTTCTATCTTTTGGCTACTAAGAATAGTGCTACTACGAACATTAGTGTACAGATTTCTGTATGGCACCATAATGGTGACAAATAATATTGTGCATATTTCAAATATCATTGAATATAACAACACAAGGTGTGACTCTTAGGTGAACTATGGACTTTTAATTAATAAAAATATACTTATATTGTTTCACTAATTGTAGCAAATGTACCTCACATATGTTATATATTATTAATAGCTGAAACTGGAGTGATAGGATACAGGAATTTTCTGTATTGCCTGTACAACTTTTATGTCAATATAATCCTGTTCTAAATAATGTCTAATAATTTAAAGAAATCTCCAAACATGGTTTCAGGGAGGGATGTGTTGTTGCTAACGTTCAAAAACCAGCTAATGTCTAAACCATAACTAGAGACCATCTTCACTCTTAAACATGAACCAAATGTTGAATTTCAAATGCATGTTTACTTCCATGGTTAAAACAGTACCAGCTGGCTTAGTAAGTTTCAATTTGAACACATGAAATAAAAGAAGACTACTGCTTAGTATTTCATAGTTTTTTCTTAAATATGAGGCATTGAATAAACTAGAATAATTATTCTTGAGTGAACCTAATGAGAAATTTTCCACAGTACCTTCAGCTGGGTCATTTATAGGGTGCACCCTAAAGTGTGGCCGGATGCAGATCCTTTTCACCCAGCCAGGGGTTGATATTCTTGACCTCTGATGAGTGTTTCTTCTTTTCGCCTTCTGGAAGCAGCATCCTGGGAAATGCATTACAATAGAGACAACTATTGATGTCTTGCTGGCAGAAGACCATGGGGAAATTAGCAATAATTTATTCACAGTTCAATCCTTTGGTCCCTTTCCTCACCAGCTGCCCAGCAGAGCCTCCTGAATCAAAGTTGGACTTAGGAAGATCTTGCAGTTTGGTGTGCAATGAAAACACCCAACAGACAGGTTTTGTGGGCAAATATCTTTATTTAACTGAGAACGTCTAGAAACTCAGCAAACCATTGGGACCATGACTGATGGACCGGATTCAAATCCCGTTTACAAGAAGCCTGTACTTGGGAAAGATATGTAGATCCCTCTTTGCCTCAGTTCCCTGTTCTGAGATGTAGAAATGTTAATATGGCCTACTTTTAGCATTAATGTCATGTGGCCAAAAATGATTGAATACAGGTAAAACGTTAGAAGAATAAAGGACCGGTGCTTCACAAATGCTCTATAAGTGTTCAATGCTGAATGAGGCAAGAATAAGCTGGACATTTCATAGTTGTTGAAAGCAGAGAAAGGATTTGATGGCTCCAACTAAAGGGGGGATGCAAGCTTACTCTTCAGCTTTTTCACGGGACAATGCTTTACAGCTCATGGAGAATATCCATTATCACGTCTGACACCCAGCCCTGTTGGCGGTGAAAGGGGGGGCAAAGTGGGGGCTGTAACCCATATGTTATGGTGGAGGGTGTGGAAATTTAGAGAGATAAGTGACTGTCCAAGAGTCACAACCAAGATGAATGATGGATCTCGGACAGGAATGGGTTGGTTCCCTGAGGACAAAGACACCTGCACCGCTGAGGCCTGCCCAGGGCACAGAGATCCTGCCCTGGACCCCTGAACCAGGAGTTCCCCTCACTCTCTCTAATTCTCCTGCCCCAAGTGTTCTGTGGGTGAGAGCTGACGCCCTGGAGGAGCTGCCTGAGCCTAGAAAAGAACCCAAATCCCCACCCTACTTTTCGTCTCTATATTTCAATCCCTCATCCAAAATACAACAGTTTCTGCCGAACAAAGCCCCTCTGAAGGACCACAGGAATTCCAACTGTGTCCATTCTCCCCAGCCTCTTCATATTGTCAACTATCTCACAAGCGTCCTTCACAACGACCAGCTCACCATGCTGAGTGACCAGTAGTGTGTTAGGCTGCTAGGCTGGCTCAGAGCTCAGAACCTTCTAAACAAAAGGCCACAGGACGGATCTACCAAGAATCAGCTTCCCTTCAATTGACCAAGCCTGGATGAGTAGTTATCATGAATTAACTGGGGAGGTGGCCATCTGTGCTGGGCTTTGGTGGCTTAATTAAGTCTGTGATGCTCAAAGTCTCACTGACAATTGATCTGAGCACCCACTCGAGCGGCCTGGACCAAGGGCTTGCTAAGAATGGGCAAGCGTTCAAGTCTTTCCTCACTGAAGCTCCGGCTCTATAAACTCATCATTCTCTAGACCCTGTAGTGGAAGGCAATAGAATCCCACATTGTTTTTGAAAGTCATCTCCATACTCAGAGGCTGGAGACCCCACCCCAGGAGTCTCCTTGAGAATCACCAGACAGACCCTCCTTCCCTCAGTGACCAAATGTTCATTCCACTAATGTGATGGCACTGGCCCTTCTCACCAAACTCCCTGGCAGCCGCCAAACAGCCAGTGATCTTGTCCACAGCAACCCATGGAAATCCAACCAGTGAATCCCAGTTTCTTTCCTTTATAAAACTTGCTGGAGGGGCTTCCCTGGTGGCGCAGTGGTTGAGAGTCTGCCTGCCGGTGCAGGGGACACGGGTTCGAGCCCTGGTCTGGGAAGATCCCACATGCCGCGGAGCAACTAGGCCCGTGAGTCACAGCTGCTGAGCCTGCGCGTCTGGAGCCTGTGCTCCACAACAAGAGAGGCCGCGACAGTGAGAGGCCCGCACACTGCAATGAAGAGTGGCCCCCACTCGCCGCAACTGGAGAAAGCCCTCACACAGAAACGAAGACCCAGCACAGCCATAAATAAATAAATAAATAAATACTTAAAAAATAAAAAAAAAACTTGCTGGATTTAGACCTTGAATATTTGGTTTCAGATTTTGACAGTTACATTTAGAAGAGTTGAGCTGTAATTCCCCTTTCCTCCTATAATGACCATTGCTGAGGAGATATGAAGATTCTCCTGCTTCAGTAAAAGCATAATGAGTGAGCTCCCTTTATCTGTTCTCTGGTAGAGTGTGTACAAAATTGGCATTTGGAGATAGTATGTTTTTCTAAATTTAGGAAAATATTTAAGGCAGCTGGCTTAAGAAGAATCAAAGCTGACAGAAGAATCAAAAATATATATTAAGTAATATAACAAACTATAAAATATACTTATAACTGTAGATAAATGTGGTAGAAATGAAGAAAGAAAAAAAAAAGATGAGGAACATATATCAGTAAAAGTTAACCAGCCCATTTGAAGGAACAGCCTTCAGAGGATGAATATGAACCTACCTCCAGAACAATTCAGATTGCCCATTTTCAAACTCTCAAGGACTGAAGGTGAGAGCTTCTCACCCGTCACCCTATGTGAACCTCTCAGTTCACAGAGTGGCAGTTGGAACGGAATGCCAAGATGTGCATCATACTACCAGAGTGACAGGTCACCATAAAACTTTCAGAGTGAACTGGAATCTGCACGGGATGGGTCCAACTGCTGCTGTCTAGAAAGTGTGTCTCCAAGGACAAGTTTGGCTCTTCAGAGCAAACATTTTATTTCCAAAATTGAATCTCAGGCGCACAATTTACTCTCTGATTAAGAAAATAATTTATATGGGAGAAAATGATCTGCCCCCCAAATATAGTTGATAGTGAACATTTCAGGGTGAAGACGGACAAGGCTAACACGTTGAGAATAAAAAGAGGTTCTATTCTTGACTGAAATATCATCCTGTTGCTGAACGCAAGTCCATGTGCCTGACACACAGTGAGGCCAAACAATACCAAAATGTCGAGTTTGGAGCAGAGGAGCAGAGAAAGGTTTATTGCAGGGCCAGGCAAGGAGACTGGTGGCTCATGCCTTAAAAAACCCTGAACTCCCCAGAAGCTTTCAGCAAAGCCCTTTCCTGGGAAAGGTAAGGGAGGGGTGTGGTTAGTTGCCTCAAACTTCTAAAGTCAGATCCTTTTTTCTTGAGGTCAGGTCATGGTCAGGTCACGATGTTCCTGTAAGCCTCCATCAAAACAAATGTTACTCTCTGGACTGACAAGAAAGGGCAAGGTCCCAAGGCTCAACCCTTGCCCTCCAGGGTCCAGGTCCTGGCCAAGAGGAGGGGGTCCGTGTGCAGGCTGGTGACCCTGCCCGGGAGTGTCCGTCCAGCAACCAGACTGGGTCCTCCCACCGGTGCCCAGGCCTGCTTGAAGAAGCAGATCTCAGGTGGCGGTGCCCTCCAGGCCAGGTCCCCAGACCCTGCCCAGCCTTCATCACTGAGGGAGCCAGGCGCCCAGGACACTGCCAGCCCTCAGGCTTTTCCTTTAAACTGGAGAGAATCATTTGTAGCAAATACCAGTCAGGTGAATTCCCAGCTCCAAGCAATTGCCCTTCTTGGAGAACAGCCCAACCACAGCGGCAGACCTGCAGTAATGATGTGCAAAGTCCTTGCAGCTGAACCCTGAGCTCTGGCCACCTCCTGGGGTGGGTGGGCAGCTGATCAAAGCTGGAGCAAGTTTTGAAACTTGAGCAGAGAGTCTGAAGCTGGCTGAAGCTCTTACCTGGATGACAGTGTCCGTGTACTCCAGGTGCTGAGGCCTCTGTGCACCACGACCCATGGGGACCGCTGCCGCCATTAGGTCGCCGAGGCAGGGACGGCGGGAGAGGGATGGGGTGGTGCCGCTTCGAGGCCTGGGCCTGGCGGGTGGGCGGCCGTGCCGAGGGCTCTGGCGCTCCGTGGGGCACGGCCCCCAGCCTGTCCCCAGCTCACCCGGCTGCCAGAGGCCGAAAGGCCTGGAGGGCCCCGGGGAGGAGGCTGCAATCTTCCTCTCACTGCACTCTGCCATGAGGACCACGGCCAGGTAGAGGAGGACCTCTAACCGCTGCGCTAAGGGTCTTGCACTAAGCTTCTCACGCTGAGGGTCTCGCGATGATAGGGCTTGGACGCCTGCCCCGCCCCTATTACAATCTCCACCCATTTCTACTCTTCCTCCCCACACTTTTCTAGATAAAACAATTTAAAATGTAAGATTTAATCTTATTATAAACAAAGTTAAGTTTTCATGTCTAATGTCCAGTTGTATTCTTAGTGTCCTATAAATTCGGTTTTTCTCCTCACAGAAATTAATATTTTTGCCACGCATTGCAAGTCTATTTCCAATTTGTCACTGTCTTTTTATCAGTTACTTTTACTTATATCATGAAGACATTTATTTTATTTTCAAAAATCAGTAATTCAAATATTTTTATTTGTTATTTTTGGCTGTGGGAAAGGTAAGGAGGAAGAATATTATGACTAATATTCACATTAAGGGCTAAATACTCCTTTAAGAAACTATTTTGCTAATTAGGAAAATAACTACAGGTGCTTCAAGACAAAACTTCTATTAAACAATTTTGAATATTTCTAAAGGTATATGTCAAAATGGGCTAATTAACTTTTTAGGATAATGATACAACTTTTTCCCAGAAATAATACATAGTCATAATTATCCTGATATATTCATAAAGTCAGCTGAGTGTTTTGTAAAGCACATGTGGTAATTTATATCTCAAATAAAAAGCTCAGAACATTTTGGAAGTGATAATGATGGTACATCAATGATTCATTCATTTGAACAGATTAGATACACGATGTGTCTATTTATCAGATAATGAACTTGTAGGTGTTTGCTGAGAAAACAGGGGCATATTCAATAAACGTAAGTTAAAGAGCATTAGATGGATTTGTTATTCAAATAAATTTGTAATGTCCTATTCATGATTTCAATGGTGGAAAATTAACTGAGTTTTAACAAAGCTCCAATTTGCTAAGTAGATTTGTATTTCTTTGACCAAGCAACATATCGGTTTTTTGAAATGTTTCCTATAGTGGATTCAACAACTGTTTATAAAAGTTGGTGACTATTTATAATAATTAAACAGGGTAAATCATGTAAAAACAATGAAATAAGGCCAACTTAGGGAACATCACTCTGTTAAAGACATAGTACCTTGAACATTCTAAGTCCTGCTGACTATAAAAAGCATGATCTATTACTGTTATGGACTGCATCTTTGTGTCCCCCCCTCCCAAATTTATATATTGAAACCCTAACCTTCAGTGGGATGGTCCAAGGAGGTAGGGAGTTTGGGAGTTAATTAGGGCATGAGAGTAGAGTCCCCATGGTGACATTAGTGTCCTTATAAAAAGAGGAACAGAGCTAGATTTTCTTTCTTTTCGTCATGTGAGGATAAATGAGAAGATGGCCATGGGTAAACCAGTAAGAGGGCATTCACCAGAACCTGACCTTGCTGCACTTGATCTTGAACTTTCAACCTTTAGAACTATGAGAAACAATAATTATTGACATCTGGAAGGAAGAGAATAGGAAGAGAAGAGTCAGGCAGGTCCAAGGCCACCCAGGGCAGGAGAACAACCATATGGGGTAGCTCAGGGCAGAGCCAGACTTCACCGTGGGCCCCTCTATCTGGGTGGGCCCAGACCTGCTGACTCGAGCCCCATCTCCTGCTCAGGCCACTCACGGTGACAAAGACAGATTCAATGGTGCAGACCTCTGGTCAGGAGACAGGGACATGCTAAGAAAGTGTGGGAGGAGGCCTGCCGAGAGAGTTCATAGATCTAATATAAGATCCCAGGACCCCCAGAGCCTGGATGAGACCAGGTCCTCCAGAACGGCAATCATAAAAAGAGGGAAAGAGGAGATGGGGAAGGGTTACAAGGAAGAGTCTATGGATCTGAAAAAGAAAATTTAAAAAAAGACTTGAAAGAGGAAAGAAATTACCCTCAGCTGGTTGCTCTCCTCGTCAGAATCTTCGTCATCTGCCATGTACTGTTCTAGGGTCCAAGGGCAGCAGCCATGTTGGGGTGGCCGTGGGAAAGGAAAGGGGAAATTTAGAGTTGGGATGTGACCTCGAGACCCCTGTGCCCTCATCTCCACGGACCTCCCAGGGCCTCAGTGGTTCCACCTCTGCAATGAAGGAGTGGGTCTCTGACCCCCAACATAAGGTTGCCGCCCTCACCTTCCCTATGTGTGACCAGGAATGAGGCCCGTGTCACCCTGTTCCTCCTACAGGCAGTCACTGTCTCCATGCAGTTCTGCCCATGACCTTGCCTTGCTCCTGCTCCCTCTGCTTCCTCACTACTTCCTTCCTCATTTCTCTCCCCTGATTACTGCTCCTTTCCTTCCTCCTTGTACCACCACTAATCCTAGAGTTCTCCAAAGTGCGCACATTGCCACCATCTCCAATCAGTTGATTGTTTAATCAACCAATCCATCCATCCCAGCGAGTACCTGGCATGGGACTGACAGTGTGTTGGGCCCTGGGGGAGGGAAGGACAAAAAAAATCCACAAAGTAGGAACTCTCCTATTGCCTGGGGTAACCTTAGGTACCTGGGAGATAATTAATGTTCACACCACCATAAGTTTCCCAGAGGATGAAAACACAATCAGAGGGAAAGTAACATGTCCAATTTCGTTTAGCCAGAAAATTGCAACAAGGGTCCTCCATAAATGTACCTGCCGGGAATTACCCTGAGATTTAGAAGGACTGGTATGAATGAGACCTGATAAGGTGTGAGGAAAGGTCACAGGCTGGGCAGGACTGGGGCGGGGGGAGCAGGGGCAGGGCTGTCTGGATGGAGCAGTGGGTTCTGAGAGGTGCAGTGACCCCGAGTCCTGCTGCCCTGAGTCTCTGTCCTGGGCCTGGTCAACCCCAGGAGACCAGGTCAGCAGGGCTCTGACAGCAAGTGTGTGAAGAAGCCCAGCAGCCCCTTCACACAGTCCTCTAGAATTTTTGCCTCCCATAGAGGGTCTCTAGGGGCAGCTGGACGTGGACCCCTCTCAAATGGAAGCATGTCAGCACATCAGCCTTGGGGAAGTGCAGAGGCTGAGATGAGCTCAAGGAGACTGAGCACATGCAGTGATCCCAGAGCACGTGTTCTGTGACTCATCCACCTCTGGGGCTGTCCTTTACATGAGGAACAAACAGTGAGGACAAAACACGAGGTGAAGCCACAAGTCCTGAAAGTGCAGAGGGAGAGAGTTCACTTCTCATCCACCACCCGACACTTTCTAGAAGAACTTGGTCTCCAGTTTCAAGGGCCCATGACAGTTTTGACCCACAGGTTCTGTCCATCATAGGTCAATACACAAAAGAAAACAAAGCTTCCCGTGCACAATACCCTAGATGTTGCTAACCAGAAACCAAGCTTCCATATTAGGCAGTGACAAGCGCAAGAAAGAGCAGCTCATGTGGAAAAGATCATTTTTGAGGAGCAAATCAAGAAAAGGTGATTATAGAGCACAGTCACGTCTAAGGACACAATTTCTCTCTATTGTATCATTAAAATATGAAAAAAACAAGGCAGAACTCTACACATATTTTATTCTTCTTCCTGATTTCATATCCACCTTCCTCAGTCTCCAAAGCAGGAGATATAACCCTAAAGTTCCAGGAACCCTCTGCCATTAGATCCTACCTAAGTGTTGTTCCTACCTGTATCCTCGTCCACATCACTGCCACAAATGCTCTGCAAGATCCATTCTGTAGAAACACAAACGTGAATTTACAAGTCTTATGGATACATTTAAAATGGGACTAGTGTGACTGAGTAATTGGATATTTTGTTTTATTTTAATACATTGAGTTAATCATTGATTGAATTAAATAAATTATAACAGGCACATCTAGCTAGTGGCTACCACACTGTAATACACATCTCTCTCTCTCTCTCTCTCCATATATATATATACATGGAGGATGTTACCACCCCTCCCCTGGTTATTCCCTTCTGTATGGTCTACCCATTCAAGATGGCTGTCTGCTGACAGTTTACCAAAGGAAAAACCTCTGCCCCGTGAAGGTACTTAGCCCAAGGGCGTAAGAGGGATGTGTCCCTCTGCTGGTTTCCCTGGTAACTGATGAGCCCATCTGCTGTCAATTCCCCCTATAACTGGTAGCCTCCCTAGTCCACCCAGAGTGAAGAATGCTGCTACTGCTGCTGCTGCTGCTGCGTTCCGCCTGCCATCGTCTGTCTACAGTGGGATGTCTCTCCAGGACCACTTTGCTTCTGACGTGAAAGATCTCCCATCTATTAAACCATTAATGTCTCTGTCCCTGACTCCGGGCTCTTTCTTTAGCCCCGAGGCTGAGCAAGTACAGGGCTTGCAGGCCTGAGAGGTACAGCCCAGCACCTTCTGCAGAGTAGTTTGCTGGCCTGATTTGATGATTCATTTGTAGGTGTTTCCTAGGCTCATGCACACTTGCCAGGCACTCATGAGAGCTTGGGGACACTGAAACAGTAATATCAACACCCAGATCCTAGAGGAATTCCTGACAGGTGTTCCACTTGAGGGGAGAGGAAATGAGCATGGCCCAGTGCACCTGTGCTAGACATAATCAGTGAGCAGGTGCAGAAGGGAGGAAGGGACATTCACTCACTTCATGAGGCTATCCTTCTCACCACTGACTCTGAAACACCCAGGGAGGGAAGGGACAAAATGTCCTTAGAAGGTAAAGGGCCTGTACACTGAAAACTACAAACCACTGCTGAAAGAAATAAACAAGGAACAAATAATTGAAAAGACATATCATATTCATGGACTGGAGACTTATTATTGTTGACATTTCTACACTACCCAAAGCTAAGTATAAATTCATTGTAATACCTATCAAAATCCCAATGTCATTTTCAAAGAAATGGAAAAAAAAGATCCTAAAATACATATGGAACCACTAAGGACTCCAAACAGACAAAACAATCCTGAGAACAAAGAACATAAATGGAGGCTTCTCACTTCCTGACTTCAAAACACATTACAAAGACACAGGAATCAAAACTGTATGGTACTGACATAGACACAGATACATAGCCCTAAAGACCAGAATAAATAACCCCCAAGAAAACTCATAGATACATGGCCAAATGAAATCCACCAAGGTTCTAAGACAACAAAAAGGGAAAGTATAGTTTTTTCAACAGTCAATAGGATGAAAATATAACTTACAGAAAGATTACAAACATGTATAAGAAAAGGAGCTAATGTTCAAAACATATAAGAAAAAAACTACAACTCAAATGCAAAATAAGTTAAAAAATTAAAAACGGTAAATAACTGGGTTCAGAAATGTGCAAAGACTTAAATAAGACATTTCCTGAAGAAGACATACAAATGGCTAACAGATATAGGAAAAGGTTCTCAACCTCACTAATCATCAGGGCAATGCAAATCAACACCTCACACCTGTTAGGCTGTGTATTATAAAGAAAAAAAATTAACAGTTTAAGGCCAAGATGTGGGGAATTGGAAACTTTGTACACTGCTGGTGGGAATGTAAAATGGTGCAGCTATTATGAAAAAGAGTATGGGGATTCCTTATAAAATTATAAACAGAAGTATCATATGATTCAGCAATCACAGTTCTGGGTATATATACTAAGGAAATTAAATCAGTATCACAATGAGATGAACTTAGGTTCATTGCAGCGTTTTCCACAATAGCCTAGATATGCAACCAACTTCACATAACAAGTAAGTGTCCTGTGCCTGAGCTAACCTTAGGTACTGGGAGATACTTAATCTTCAAAACAACTCCATAAGCCTCTTAGCCCCTTAGAGAGGATGAAAGCAATATTAGAGCTAAAAGTAGCTTGTCCAAATTCCCTTAGTCTGGAATACTGAAACAAAAGTTCTACAGCAGGGGAAGCCTCATAAACACACAGCACCTGCCAGGGTTTACCCCAGCCTTGGAAGGACTGGGAAGGATAAGACCAAGGCAGGCCTGAGGAAAGGTCACAGGCTGGGCAGGACTGGGGTGTCGGGAGCAGGGTCAGGGCTGTCTGGATGGAGCAGTGGGTTGTAAGAAGAGCAGTGACCCTGGGTCCTGCTGCCCTGAGTCTCTGTCCTGGGCCTGGTCAACCCCAGGAGACCAGGTTAGCTGTGAGAGCAAGTGTATGAAGCAAGCCAGGCAGCTCCTTCACACAGTCCTCTAGAATCCCTGCCGGCCATGGAGGGTCTCTAGAGGCAGCTGGACGTGGACCCCTCTCAAATGGAAGCACCTTCAGCACATCAGCCTGGGGGAGGTGCTGAGGCTGAAATGAGGTGACTGAGCACACGCAGCGATCCCAGAGCATGTGTTCTGTGACTCATCCACCTCTGGGAGCGCCCTATCCATGAGGAATAAACAGTGAGGACAAAAGTAAGGTGAAGCTACAAGTCCTGATAGTGTAGAGGGAGAGAGTTCAAGTCTCATCCACCACCTGACACTCACTATAAGAACTTGTTCTCCAGTGTCAAGTAACTGTGAGAGTTTTGTTCCCACTAGGATATGGCCATTGTACATGAATGTAAAAATGAAACCAAAATCCCTTCTACAATATACCCTCCAGGTACCAAACAGAAACCAAGCTTTCATATTTGGCAGTGAAAAAGCAATGAAAGAGTAGTCTTGTGAGAAAGAAAACTTCTGAATGGCAAAGCAAGAAAAGATGACTATAAGCACAGTACAGTCAAAGGACATGGACACAATAACTCTATTATATCATTAAAATATGGAAGGAACAAATCAGAATTCTACACATATTTCCTTCTTCTTCCTGATTTCATATTCACCTTCCTTAGTCTCCAAAGAAGCAGGTGGAACCCGTGTTCTAGGAATCGTCTCGCTTTAGATCCTACCTGAGAGTCGTTCCCTACCTGAATCGTCATCAGCATCACTGCCATGTATGCTCTCCACGATCCATTCTGTACAAACACAACCATGAGCATAAAGTTATTATACAAGTTGACCCACCCATTTCTCCTACTCGACTTGCTGGCTCACACAGCATCACCCTGGTCTTCCCTCCAGGTTCTCAGACCTCCCCTGTGCTCTGTGCAGACAGAGTCCTTCAATAAGACATTGATCACAGCTGAAAATTTCAAATGAGGGAGAGATGCTGAGAAAATCACCTTTCGACCCCTCACTTCTATAGACCCATTTATAGCTTTCGCCTTCAATCTTAGCAACCTGAAATTCCAGATGTTACAGACACACTTGAAACATGGCTAGTGTGACCAAGCAATTGTGTGTTTTTTGCATTTTTTTAATAGAATGAGTTAATTATTGTTTGAACTAAATTAATTATAAATAGGCACATTTGGTTAGTGGCTACCACACTGGAAAGCTCAGCTCTAAGAAATCCAAAGATGAGAAAGAGGCAACCAGCCACCCCTCCCTTGGTTGTTCTTTACTGCAGAAAATTTGATGGCCTGATCTGATCATTCGTATGTAGGTATATCTTGGGCTCTTGGACCCATGCCAGGCATTGGGAGAGTCCTTGTGGACACTGAAATAGTACGGTCAACACTCAGATCCAAGAGGAATTCCCAGCAAGGGGCCCACTTGTAGACAGAAGTGAAGGGCATGGCCCAGTACACCTGTACTAGACATAATCAGAGAGCAGGTGCAGAGGGGAGGGAGGGATTTCACTCTCTTCGTGAGTCCATCCTTCTCACCTCTGACTCAAGAAGCCTTGAGGAAGGCAGTGGAAAAGGCCCCTTAGCAGGTGAAAGATTTGTATACTGAAAACTACAGGACATTGCTGAAAGAAATTAAAGAAGAGACAAGTAATTGGAATGCCATACCATGTTCATAGACTGGATTATTAAATACTGTTGACATTTCTATACTACATAAAGTGATGTACACATATATCGCAACAACCCACAAAATTCGATGTCGTTATTATAGAGGTGGACAGAATCCTAAAATACATATGGAACCCCCCCAAGTAGATAAAACAATCCTGAGAGCAAAGAGCAATGATGGAGATTCACACTTCCTGAACTCAAAACACATAACAATGCCAAAGCAGTCAAAACAGTCTGCTACTGGCATCAGGACAGTGAGATAGACCAATGAAATATAATAGAGAGACCCCAAATAAACGCACATATATATGGCCAACTGATCTTTGCCAAGGTTCTAAGATTACCAAGTGAAGAAAGGATAGTCTCTTCAACAATCAACAGAATGAAAAGGCAACCTATAGGATGGGAGGAAATATGTGTAAACCTTGTATCTGTATAAGGGGCCAATATCCAGAATATATAAGAAACTACTACAAGTCAATTAAAAAAAAAAAAAACAGCGGGCAAATAACTGAGTTTAAAAATGGGTAAAAAGCTTCTCTAGACATTTCTCCATAAAGACATACAAGTGGTCAATCTACATATGAAAAGTTGCTCAACATCACTAAGCATCAGGGAAATGGAAATCAAGCCACAAGGAGATATCACTCACACCTGTTAGGATGTGTATTATAAAAAGAAAATTAATGGATGTTGGCAAGGATGTGAAGAAGTGGAAATTCTGTACCCTGTTTTGTACCCTGTAGTAATGTAAAATGGTGTAGCCATTATGGAAAACAGAATGGAGGTCCCCCCAAAATTAAGAGAACTATCATAAAATCCAGCAATCGCTCATTTACGTTTATCTATACAAAGCAGATAAAACAAGAATGTCCAAGAGATATCTACAATCTCATGTCCATTGCAGCATTATACACAAAAGACAACATAGGAAAACTGCCCTGTGTCCATGGGAAGATGAATTAATAAAGAAAATGTGGTGTATACATTCAGTGGAATGTCATTCAGTCTTTGAAAAAGAAGGAAATCCTGCCATTTGCAGCAACACGAATGAACTTGGAGGACATTTGTAAGGGTGAAATAAGCCAGTCACAGAAGGTCAAAAACTGAAAGAAAACTCCGAGAAGCAGAGAGTAGAAGGGTGGTTCCAAGAGCTGGCAGGAGGTTGACATGGGAAGTCTCTGTTCAATGGTTATAATGTGTTATCTGCAAAATGGAAAAGTTCTAGACACATGCTGTACAACAAGGTGCATGTAGTCAACAGGACTGACTGGACACTTCAAAACTTATTAAGATGTTGGATTTCATTGTATGTGTACTTTTACAACAATAAAATATACATATGTAATATAAATACAAAGTGGAAAAAAGGGAAAAAAGAAGAAAAATAAGGAAAGGGAGTCAACAGAGGGAAAGAAGAAAGGAGGAAGGGTCTCGAATGTACACAGGTATCAGGAGATAATGGAAGAGAAGCTCATCTCCACAGGCTTTAAGGAAGACATCTCTCCACAGTTCACTCCAGCAAGAGGGGGATGTCCTTTCTCTTCCCCATTCAACCAGAAGCCCCAGTAGCATCCTAAGTGCGGGCCAGGCTGCGCTCAGGTGTACACTTTTCCTTGACCTCTAAACCAACCACCCCTGACACCCCCATGGCTCAGGTGCCCTTCCTGTATCTCCTTCCACTTCTCTAAAGCATTTCTCTCTTCAAGTCCAGCCCGAGGTTCCAGTCCTGTCCTCACACGTGGGGTCCACTGGGCGGGTCTCTGAGTTCTTAGAGCCTCCCTGTGAGTAGCAGGCACTGAATCACACACCAGGGTTCCCCTCAGCACCATCAGGAAACTACGATCTAGGGATAGAGGATTTCTAGAACAACTTTACTCATAGACAGTTTCTCGGGTAAACAAGTGACATTTTACAGTCAAGCATTTTCAGTTTTTTCTTTGGTGGGGAGAATATTGACACATATAAGGCAATCATATTCTACTAAAGTATGTATTTCTTAAAGGACTCACTACCGAAAAAAAAATTTTTAAGTATAACTTTCCATATTTTAATTGACTTTACTCCCAGACTTGTTTTCTTGCAAAAGCCTTCAGAAAATACCAAGAACCTACTTCATCTTGCAGTTTGCACAGCAACATGAGTGGAGATGCTCTTGTCACACTGATTGGTTTCTCTGTCCCACCTTGCAAAGCACAACCTCCTCTCTGCCCTCCTGGGAAGGGAGCCAGTGCCCACCCTGAGCTCAATCCCTGGGGTAGGTCTCTTGGTTCTGTCTTCATTGTATGCAGTGTTTCTTGCTCAGCACACACAAACAGGGCCGGCACAAGTGATGGAAGACAGACTTTCCACAGGAGAAGGACATTTCGTTTTCTTAGCACAGCATCTGATGGTGAATATTAGCCTCAAAGGAGAAAGGTGGAGTGAATTTCCTCCATCTACTCCCGGATGCTCGCCCAGCACTAGGTGCTTCAGGTGAGGGGGGAGGACTCATCCCAAGGCTTTAATAGGAAACAGTTAGAATGAGGGAAGTGGCAGAGAGATGTATCATGAGCATTCAGAATGCTATGAGACCTACTAAGAGATGAGATTTATTACTAAATGAAGTTGTAATTGACCCAGTAGTAGGGATTCTGAAACCCAGTTTTGTTCATTAAGAATCCAGCCGTGGAGCAACTAAGCCCGTGCACCACAACTACTGAAGCCCGTGCACCTAGAGCCCGTGCTCCGCAACAAGTGAAGCCACCGCAATGAGAAGCCCGCGCACTGCAACGACGACCCAACGCAGCCAAAAAAAAAAAAAAAAAAAAAGAATCCAGTAAACATTTGCCTGGGTGGTGACAGGATTTGTTTTCCAGGTTAAATGAGGTTCACTTGGTATAAAATCAATGCACACGTTGAAAGTGTATAGTTTATTTACTTTTATCTCCATACTCATTCATGATGCAATGGTGATGGGAATATTTTTTAGAAAGTTGGCACCAGTAACAGTGATGTTTAGGGGAACATAAATCGAGGGAAACACAACACAAAAAGTTCACATACACACACAGAAGCATACCACTCATTTCACATACAGACACACCCAGTCCCATGCACACAAACCTACACCACCTAACCGTAATAGAGCTTCTTCCTGGGACTACAGCAATTGGTCACATTACTTGTAAATCACTTTCTATCACCAGGACCCCTACTCTCATTCCCAGCACAAATTTGGAATCAGTTTGGCCTCTACACTAAAACCAGCAAGAACGTCCCACTTTCTCATCTTCAAAGTTTTTCCTCCCCAAGGGACTGATTCCAGAATACATACCGTTTTCACATTCTGTGAAGGCCGCCTGCAATTACAGAAGAGAAAACACTATGAGGATAAGATCACAGTGATGCTCAGGACTTTTGTTCATTTGGTGACAGTAGAAAACCTGATAAGAAACAGTGGTCCAGGGAACCCAGCAAGGGCTATCAGAGCAAACCTACTCAGGCTGAAAGGCAAGAACTTTGGTTGGAGGATGGAACTTCCAAGTCCATTTAGGTTGGAAATTACAGAATTCTTTTCCTAGAGGAAAAATTGCTGCAGGAGAGAGAGCTCCGTACTCTACAGGCTGTAATGGATGTTGTCAATTTTAATGTCCTGTGGAATCAGGCACCATGAGTTGGAAATAGACTCTCACTCCACATAGTCCCAACCAAGGGAACTGTATGTATCTGGAATGAATACCCTCAAATATTCATAACTTAATTCTATTGAAAGAGAAATAAAGCAATATTTCTATCTCAGACCAGACAAAATCCAGCTTACCTTGGGGATACACAGAGCCTTTTCTTCTGTCCTATCGCAATGCAGGTCATCCACCACATCCTCAGGGAGAGCTGGAGGGACACAGAGTAACTGTCAGGACACTGGCGATTCTGCTCAGGAATTACTCAGGGGTTTTCTTCTCGATGAGGACGTGGGGTGGTGTGTATGGATGTGGGAGGTTACTAAGTGTGGGCTGAGCTGGCGTTGGGCCGTCCTCTTTGGGGGTGAAGGAAGGCAAAGGACGAGAGGAAGGAAATGAAAACAGAGCTTTGGCTTTCTAGCTAAGGGGAGCCTAATCAAAAGGGAAGAGTCAATCTAAAAAATGGCAAACACTAAAATGCATGCTCTGTTTCAATGACAGAGACCCAGGACCCATCCTGCCTGTTTTGAGCTTCTGCTAAATTGCCACTGTCTCTTGATTTTTCCCAGATCACTCTTCCCCCAGCATCCACAATTCCAGCTACTGTATTTATCATGTCTTCTATTGTATAATATTTTATACTTGATTAACAGCAACCTCTATTAAAGGACTGAATTCAATCCTAGACAAAATATGCTATATTTATTCACTAATCACTTGTCTTAAAGAAAATCAGTATACAAGATTTGACAAAACTGAAATCCTACCATTTAGATACAGCCACTATCAATCATATCATATTTTTCTCCCAGTCTTTGTTTTCTATACAGTGTACGTATGTCCACTGAGTCAGGGGCTGTCCATACTCTAGGGAGCTGTTCCATAAGTGGGACACTTCATTCTGAAGAGGGAGCACGGACTGAGCACAGCCTGTCTCTAACCCAGCTGTGCAGGAGATTTGTACAGGCTAACAATCAGGTTCCACTTTGAGTCCTTGGGTGTGGGCTACAGGAGTTGACCAATTCTAAGGCTTATGGTAATGTTATCCAATGCAATAAAATATCTCCCTGATTCTTATCTGCTTTTGGCCTTGTTTAAGCAATGACACCAGCACTGACAGATATGACCTGTACTGTATACATGGGGTCTCACACCTCTCAGAATCTGTGAGCTGACCAGGAGAGTGCAGGTCCTGAGGTGAATTTCACACTAATGACTGTGCCAAAGTCAACTGGTAAGTCCACGCATAGCTGCCCTGGGTTCTGTGACCACTAAGGCCACCTGATGGGCAAGGTCTGGACCTCTGGAGATGCTAGTACTTGCAGCCATGGACACGGATGCAGGGACGCCCTTGCTCCATGACTGAGGCTCCCTTGGCTGAGTGGTAAGTGCAGGTCAGGGACCCAGAGCATCCACACTGGGACCCACCCCTGGGCTCTCAGTTTGGCTTTTCCACGTAGGAGGTCAAGAGCTTACAACATTTGCCTCTGCACCATCTCCTTCTGAGGAAAAGGAATATTAACCAAATCTGGGGAACAGCTGTGTTGAGGGAAGAACAAGGTGATGTACAGACAGTGTGCAGTGGTGACGAATTTGTTTAGAAAGTTGACAGGTGAATTGTGCTGTGTAAGAGGGAAATCTCTCCTGAGAAAACACACACACTCACACATGCAGGTTCACAATCACACCACATAGTCTCACACATGGACCCCACCCCAACCCTGATACACACAAACCCACATCATCTAAATGATGCAGTTACTTCCAGGACCATAGAGCTTGGGCATGGCTCTTTACTGGGGTATCAGCCTCTAGCTCTACACCCCCAGCTCTCATCCCTGTAGGGACCCTGGATCAGGGTGTCTCTCCAAACAAAGCCAGCAAGAGATCCTTACCTTCTTCATCATCTAGATTGTTCCTCAGCAGAGGGGTGGTCTCTGAATACATACCGTTTTCGTCTGCTGTCCCATCCACCTGTGATTAGAGAATAGAAAACAGTGTGAGGATCTCAGCATCCTGTGCTCTGTGGATACAGGTATTTTATCTCTTTTTTGTCCCCAGAAAACCAAATGGGAAACTGTTGTTGAGTCAATGGCCCCAAAAGAAAACAGAGAAGACAGCTGTGGGAAAGGCTGGAGCTTTTCCTGGAAGATTTCTCAGGTCCATTTTGAGGAGCAAATACAAAATTCTATTTCAAGGAGGGAAATTTTCTGCTGAGGAAAGTGTGTCCGACTATACAGTTTCTAACTGATGTTGTCATTTTGTAAATGGCCTTTTGAATGAGTTGTCTGTTGGGAAAGACCTTCAATCAACATTCATCCAACCAAGCAAAATTGTATACATCGGCTGTCTTGAACATTATAGATCTTCATATCTGAAATCAACTGGAAAAGAAAGAAATGAAGCAAACTTTTCATCTCTGATAAATAAGGGGAGCTCACCCTGGAGGTAGATGGAGCCTCCTCCTCTGTCCTCACATTGGGCAGTTCCTCCGGCAGGTCCTCAGGGGGCTCTAGGAGGACACAGAGTAAGCGTCAGGACACTGGTGTTGCTGCTCAGGAATTACTCAGAGAGCCTCGTTACTGTGGACGCAGGGTGGGAGGGTCTGGATGCAGGTGGTTAATGAGCGTGGACTGAGCTGCTCTTGGACAAATCTCCCTGGTGGGTGGAGGAAGGCAAAGGGGAGGGACATTTCAGAAATGAGGAAGAGGGCCTTTAGCTTTCTAGCTGTAGGGAACCTAATCAATTTGAAAGTGTCAGTCTGAAAAAGCTTAAACACTAACGTCGCACTATGTTTCCGTATAGCGTCCCACGGCTCCTCTGCCCATTTTCGAGTCCCTCCAAATCCCCCTTCTTCTTGAAATGTTACAAGACTATTTCAGCTTCCTTATAATCAAATATGTTGCTCCTTCGTTCATCATCCATTCTATTGGATTTTTGACTTATTTTATTGTGATGAAGTATACATAATATTTATGCTTTTCATAATTTTTAAGTATACAGTTCAGCAGCATTTCTTACTTTCACAATGCTGTGCACCCATCAACACAATCTACATCTTAACCTTTTTCATCATTTCAACATAACCTCTGTACCCATTAAATCATAATCCACCTTACCCCTGCCTCCTGGCCTTGGTAATTTCTACTTCCGGTGTCGGTGAGTCTGCCTACACTAGGTACCTCATACAAGTGGAATCATATAATATTTGTCTTTCTGTGCCTGCCTTATTTCACTAACAATAATATATTTTTTATATTATTTGGATCATTCATTTTGTAGCATAATTCAATCTTTAATTCCTTTTTATGGTTGAAAATTATTCCATTCTGTGTATATATCACATTTTATTTATCCATTCATCACATGATGGACTTTGGATTGTTTCTATCTTTTGGCTACTAAGAATAGTGCTACTACGAACATTAGTGTACAGATTTCTGTATGGCACCATAATGGTGACAAATAATATTGTGCATATTTCAAATATCATTGAATATAACAACACAAGGTGTGACTCTTAGGTGAACTATGGACTTTTAATTAATAAAAATATACTTATATTGTTTCACTAATTGTAGCAAATGTACCTCACATATGTTATATATTATTAATAGCTGAAACTGGAGTGATAGGATACAGGAATTTTCTGTATTGCCTGTACAACTTTTATGTCAATATAATCCTGTTCTAAATAATGTCTAATAATTTAAAGAAATCTCCAAACATGGTTTCAGGGAGGGATGTGTTGTTGCTAACGTTCAAAAACCAGCTAATGTCTAAACCATAACTAGAGACCATCTTCACTCTTAAACATGAACCAAATGTTGAATTTCAAATGCATGTTTACTTCCATGGTTAAAACAGTACCAGCTGGCTTAGTAAGTTTCAATTTGAACACATGAAATAAAAGAAGACTACTGCTTAGTATTTCATAGTTTTTTCTTAAATATGAGGCATTGAATAAACTAGAATAATTATTCTTGAGTGAACCTAATGAGAAATTTTCCACAGTACCTTCAGCTGGGTCATTTATAGGGTGCACCCTAAAGTGTGGCCGGATGCAGATCCTTTTCACCCAGCCAGGGGTTGATATTCTTGACCTCTGATGAGTGTTTCTTCTTTTCGCCTTCTGGAAGCAGCATCCTGGGAAATGCATTACAATAGAGACAACTATTGATGTCTTGCTGGCAGAAGACCATGGGGAAATTAGCAATAATTTATTCACAGTTCAATCCTTTGGTCCCTTTCCTCACCAGCTGCCCAGCAGAGCCTCCTGAATCAAAGTTGGACTTAGGAAGATCTTGCAGTTTGGTGTGCAATGAAAACACCCAACAGACAGGTTTTGTGGGCAAATATCTTTATTTAACTGAGAACGTCTAGAAACTCAGCAAACCATTGGGACCATGACTGATGGACCGGATTCAAATCCCGTTTACAAGAAGCCTGTACTTGGGAAAGATATGTAGATCCCTCTTTGCCTCAGTTCCCTGTTCTGAGATGTAGAAATGTTAATATGGCCTACTTTTAGCATTAATGTCATGTGGCCAAAAATGATTGAATACAGGTAAAACGTTAGAAGAATAAAGGACCGGTGCTTCACAAATGCTCTATAAGTGTTCAATGCTGAATGAGGCAAGAATAAGCTGGACATTTCATAGTTGTTGAAAGCAGAGAAAGGATTTGATGGCTCCAACTAAAGGGGGGATGCAAGCTTACTCTTCAGCTTTTTCACGGGACAATGCTTTACAGCTCATGGAGAATATCCATTATCACGTCTGACACCCAGCCCTGTTGGCGGTGAAAGGGGGGGCAAAGTGGGGGCTGTAACCCATATGTTATGGTGGAGGGTGTGGAAATTTAGAGAGATAAGTGACTGTCCAAGAGTCACAACCAAGATGAATGATGGATCTCGGACAGGAATGGGTTGGTTCCCTGAGGACAAAGACACCTGCACCGCTGAGGCCTGCCCAGGGCACAGAGATCCTGCCCTGGACCCCTGAACCAGGAGTTCCCCTCACTCTCTCTAATTCTCCTGCCCCAAGTGTTCTGTGGGTGAGAGCTGACGCCCTGGAGGAGCTGCCTGAGCCTAGAAAAGAACCCAAATCCCCACCCTACTTTTCGTCTCTATATTTCAATCCCTCATCCAAAATACAACAGTTTCTGCCGAACAAAGCCCCTCTGAAGGACCACAGGAATTCCAACTGTGTCCATTCTCCCCAGCCTCTTCATATTGTCAACTATCTCACAAGCGTCCTTCACAACGACCAGCTCACCATGCTGAGTGACCAGTAGTGTGTTAGGCTGCTAGGCTGGCTCAGAGCTCAGAACCTTCTAAACAAAAGGCCACAGGACGGATCTACCAAGAATCAGCTTCCCTTCAATTGACCAAGCCTGGATGAGTAGTTATCGTGAATTAACTGGGGAGGTGGCCATCTGTGCTGGGCTTTGGTGGCTTAATTAAGTCTGTGATGCTCAAAGTCTCACTGACAATTGATCTGAGCACCCACTCGAGCGGCCTGGACCAAGGGCTTGCTAAGAATGGGCAAGCGTTCAAGTCTTTCCTCACTGAAGCTCCGGCTCTATAAACTCATCATTCTCTAGACCCTGTAGTGGAAGGCAATAGAATCCCACATTGTTTTTGAAAGTCATCTCCATACTCAGAGGCTGGAGACCCCACCCCAGGAGTCTCCTTGAGAATCACCAGACAGACCCTCCTTCCCTCAGTGACCAAATGTTCATTCCACTAATGTGATGGCACTGGCCCTTCTCACCAAACTCCCTGGCAGCCGCCAAACAGCCAGTGATCTTGTCCACAGCAACCCATGGAAATCCAACCAGTGAATCCCAGTTTCTTTCCTTTATAAAACTTTCTGGCTTTAGACCTTGAATATTTGGTTTCAGATTTTGACAGCTACATTTAGAAGAGTTGAGCTGTAATTCCTCTTTCCTCCTATAAAAAATGACCATTGCTGAGGAGATATGAAGATTCTCCTGCTTCAGTAAAAGCATAATGAGTGAGTTCCCTTTATCTGTTCTCTGGTAGAGTGTGTACAAAATTGGCATTTAGAGATAGTATGTTTTTCTAAATTTAGGAAAATATTTAAGGCAGCTGGCTTGACAGAAGAATCAAAAATATAAATTAATATAACTATAAAATATATTTATAACTCTGTAGATAAATGTGGTAGAAATGAAAAAAGAAAAAAAAAAAAAAGATGAGGAACATATATCAGTAAAAGTTAACCAGCCCATTTGAAGGAACAGCCTTCAGAGGATGAATATGAACCTACCTCCAGAACAATTCAGATTGCCCATTTTCAAACTCTCAAGGATTGAAGGTGAGAGCTTCTCACCTGTCACCGTATGTGAACCTCTCAGTTCACAGAGTGGCAGCTGGAACGGAATGCCAAGATGTTTATCATATTACCATAGTGACAGGTCACCACAGAACTTTCAGAGTGAACTGGAATCTGCACGGGATGGGTCCAACTGCTGCTGTCTAGAAAGTGTGTCTCCAAGGACAAGTTTGGCTCTTCAGAGCAAACATTTTATTTCCAAAATTGAATCTCAGGCGCACAATTTACTCTCTGATTAAGAAAATAATTTATATGGGAGAAAATGATCTGCCCCCCAAATATAGTTGATAGTGAACATTTCAGGGTGAAGACAGACAAGCCTAACATGTTGAGAATAAAAAGAGGTTCTATTCTTGACTGAAATATCATCCTGTTGCTGAACGCAAGTCCATGTGCCTGACACACAGTGAGGCCAAACAATACCAAAATGTCGAGTTTGGAGCAGAGGAGCAGAGAAAGGTTTATTGCAGGGCCAGGCAAGGAGACTGGCGGCTCATGCCTTAAAAAACCCTGAACTCCCCAAAAGCTTTCAGCAAAGCCCTTTCATGGGAAAGATAAGGGAGGGGTGTGGTTAGTTGCCTCAAACTTCTAAAGTCAGATCCTTTTTTCTTGAGGTCAGGTCATGGTCAGGTCACGATGTTCCTGTAAGCCTCCATCAAAACAAATGTTACTCTCTGTACTGACATGAAAGGGCAAGGTCCCAAGGCTCAACCCTTGCCCTCCAGGGTCCAGGTCCTGGCCAAGAGGAGGGGGTCCGTGTGCAGGCTGGTGACCCTGCCCGGGAGTGTCCGTCCAGCAACCAGACTGGGTCCTCCCACCGGTGCCCAGGCCTGCTAGAAGACGCAGATCTCAGGTGGCGGTGCCCTCCAGGCCAGGTCCCCAGACCCTGCCCAGCCTTCATGACTGAGGGAGCCAGGCGCCCAGGACACTGCCAGCCCTCAGGCTTTTCCTTTAAACTGGAGAGAATCATTTGTAGCAAATACCAGTCAGGTGAATTCCCAGCTCCCAGCAATTGCCCTTCTTGGAGAACAGCCCAACCACAGCGGCGGACCTGCAGTAATGATGTGCAAAGTCCTTGCAGCTGAACCCTGAGCTCTGGCCACCTCCTGGGGTGGGTGGGCAGCTGATCAAAGCTGGAGCAAGTTTTGAAACTTGAGCAGAGAGTCTGAAGCTGGCTGAAGCTCTTACCTGGATGACAGTGTCCGTGTACTCCAGGTGCTGAGGCCTCTGTGCACCACGACCCTTGGGGACCGCTGCCGCCATTAGGTCGCCGAGGCAGGGACGGCGGGAGAGGGATGGGGTGGTGCCGCTTCGAGGCCTGGGCCTGGCGGGTGGGCGGCCGTGCCGAGGGCTCTGGCGCTCCGCGGGGCACGGCCCCCAGCCTGTCCCCAGCTCACCCGGCTGCCAGAGGCCGAAAGGCCTGGAGGGCCCCGGGGAGGAGGCTGCAATCTTCCTCTCACTGCACTCTGCCATGAGGACCACGGCCAGGTAGAGGAGGACCTCTAACCGCTGCGCTAAGGGTCTTGCACTAAGCTTCTCACGCTGAGGGTCTCGCGATGATAGGGCTTGGACGCCTGCCCCGCCCCTATTACAATCTCCACCCATTTCTACTCTTCCTCCCCACACTTTTCTAGATAAAACAATTTAAAATGTAAGATTTAATCTTATTATAAACAAAGTTAAGTTTTCATGTCTAATGTCCAGTTGTATTCTTAGTGTCCTATAAATTCGGTTTTTCTCCTCACAGAAATTAATATTTTTGCCACGCATTGCAAGTCTATTTCCAATTTGTCACTGTCTTTTTATCAGTTACTTTTACTTATATCATGAAGACATTTATTTTATTTTCAAAAATCAGTAATTCAAATATTTTTATTTGTTATTTTTGGCTGTGGGAAAGGTAAGGAGGAAGAATATTATGACTAATATTCACATTAAGGGCTAAATACTCCTTTAAGAAACTATTTTGCTAATTAGGAAAATAACTACAGGTGCTTCAAGACAAAACTTCTATTAAACAATTTTGAATATTTCTAAAGGTATATGTCAAAATGGGCTAATTAACTTTTTAGGATAATGATACAACTTTTTCCCAGAAATAATACATAGTCATAATTATCCTGATATATTCATAAAGTCAGCTGAGTGTTTTGTAAAGCACATGTGGTAATTTATATCTCAAATAAAAAGCTCAGAACATTTTGGAAGTGATAATGATGGTACATCAATGATTCATTCATTTGAACAGATTAGATACACGATGTGTCTATTTATCAGATAATGAACTTGTAGGTGTTTGCTGAGAAAACAGGGGCATATTCAATAAACGTAAGTTAAAGAGCATTAGATGGATTTGTTATTCAAATAAATTTGTAATGTCCTATTCATGATTTCAATGGTGGAAAATTAACTGAGTTTTAACAAAGCTCCAATTTGCTAAGTAGATTTGTATTTCTTTGACCAAGCAACATATCGGTTTTTTGAAATGTTTCCTATAGTGGATTCAACAACTGTTTATAAAAGTTGGTGAATATTTATAATAATTAAACAGGATAAATCATGTAAAAACAATGAAATAAGGCCAACTTAGGGAACATCACTCTGTTAAAGACATAGTACCTTGAACATTCTAAGTCCTGCTGACTATAAAAAGCATGATCTATTACTGTTATGGACTTCATCTTTGTGTCCCCCCCTCCCAAATTTATATATTGAAACCCTAACCTTCAGTGGGATGGTCCAAGGAGGTAGGGAGTTTGGGAGTTAATTAGGGCATGAGAGTAGAGTCCCCATGGTGACATTAGTGTCCTTATAAAAAGAGGAACAGAGCTAGATTTTCTTTCTTTTCGTCATGTGAGGATAAATGAGAAGATGGCCATGGGTAAACCAGTAAGAGGGCATTCACCAGAACCTGACCTTGCTGCACTTGATCTTGAACTTTCAACCTTTAGAACTATGAGAAACAATAATTATTGACATCTGGAAGGAAGAGAATAGGAAGAGAAGAGTCAGGCAGGTCCAAGGCCACCCAGGGCAGGAGAACAACCATATGGGGTAGCTCAGGGCAGAGCCAGACTTCACCGTGGGCCCCTCTATCTGGGTGGGCCCAGACCTGCTGACTCGAGCCCCATCTCCTGCTCAGGCCACTCACGGTGACAAAGACAGATTCAATGGTGCAGACCTCTGGTCAGGAGACAGGGACATGCTAAGAAAGTGTGGGAGGAGGCCTGCCGAGAGAGTTCATAGATCTAATATAAGATCCCAGGACCCCCAGAGCCTGGATGAGACCAGGTCCTCCAGAACGGCAATCATAAAAAGAGGGAAAGAGGAGATGGGGAAGGGTTACAAGGAAGAGTCTATGGATCTGAAAAAGAAAATTTAAAAAAAGACTTGAAAGAGGAAAGAAATTACCCTCAGCTGGTTGCTCTCCTCGTCAGAATCTTCGTCATCTGCCATGTACTGTTCTAGGGTCCAAGGGCAGCAGCCATGTTGGGGTGGCCGTGGGAAAGGAAAGGGGAAATTTAGAGTTGGGATGTGACCTCGAGACCCCTGTGCCCTCATCTCCACGGACCTCCCAGGGCCTCAGTGGTTCCACCTCTGCAATGAAGGAGTGGGTCTCTGACCCCCAACATAAGGTTGCCGCCCTCACCTTCCCTATGTGTGACCAGGAATGAGGCCCGTGTCACCCTGTTCCTCCTACAGGCAGTCACTGTCTCCATGCAGTTCTGCCCATGACCTTGCCTTGCTCCTGCTCCCTCTGCTTCCTCACTACTTCCTTCCTCATTTCTCTCCCCTGATTACTGCTCCTTTCCTTCCTCCTTGTACCACCACTAATCCTAGAGTTCTCCAAAGTGCGCACATTGCCACCATCTCCAATCAGTTGATTGTTTAATCAACCAATCCATCCATCCCAGCGAGTACCTGGCATGGGACTGACAGTGTGTTGGGCCCTGGGGGAGGGAAGGACAAAAAAAATCCACAAAGTAGGAACTCTCCTATTGCCTGGGGTAACCTTAGGTACCTGGGAGATAATTAATGTTCACACCACCATAAGTTTCCCAGAGGATGAAAACACAATCAGAGGGAAAGTAACATGTCCAATTTCGTTTAGCCAGAAAATTGCAACAAGGGTCCTCCATAAATGTACCTGCCGGGAATTACCCTGAGATTTAGAAGGACTGGTATGAATGAGACCTGATAAGGTGTGAGGAAAGGTCACAGGCTGGGCAGGACTGGGGCGGGGGGAGCAGGGGCAGGGCTGTCTGGATGGAGCAGTGGGTTCTGAGAGGTGCAGTGACCCCGAGTCCTGCTGCCCTGAGTCTCTGTCCTGGGCCTGGTCAACCCCAGGAGACCAGGTCAGCAGGGCTCTGACAGCAAGTGTGTGAAGAAGCCCAGCAGCCCCTTCACACAGTCCTCTAGAATTTTTGCCTCCCATAGAGGGTCTCTAGGGGCAGCTGGACGTGGACCCCTCTCAAATGGAAGCATGTCAGCACATCAGCCTTGGGGAAGTGCAGAGGCTGAGATGAGCTCAAGGAGACTGAGCACATGCAGTGATCCCAGAGCACGTGTTCTGTGACTCATCCACCTCTGGGGCTGTCCTTTACATGAGGAACAAACAGTGAGGACAAAACACGAGGTGAAGCCACAAGTCCTGAAAGTGCAGAGGGAGAGAGTTCACTTCTCATCCACCACCCGACACTTTCTAGAAGAACTTGGTCTCCAGTTTCAAGGGCCCATGACAGTTTTGACCCACAGGTTCTGTCCATCATAGGTCAATACACAAAAGAAAACAAAGCTTCCCGTGCACAATACCCTAGATGTTGCTAACCAGAAACCAAGCTTCCATATTAGGCAGTGACAAGCGCAAGAAAGAGCAGCTCATGTGGAAAAGATCATTTTTGAGGAGCAAATCAAGAAAAGGTGATTATAGAGCACAGTCACGTCTAAGGACACAATTTCTCTCTATTGTATCATTAAAATATGAAAAAAACAAGGCAGAACTCTACACATATTTTATTCTTCTTCCTGATTTCATATCCACCTTCCTCAGTCTCCAAAGCAGGAGATATAACCCTAAAGTTCCAGGAACCCTCTGCCATTAGATCCTACCTAAGTGTTGTTCCTACCTGTATCCTCGTCCACATCACTGCCACAAATGCTCTGCAAGATCCATTCTGTAGAAACACAAACGTGAATTTACAAGTCTTATGGATACATTTAAAATGGGACTAGTGTGACTGAGTAATTGGATATTTTGTTTTATTTTAATACATTGAGTTAATCATTGATTGAATTAAATAAATTATAACAGGCACATCTAGCTAGTGGCTACCACACTGTAATACACATCTCTCTCTCTCTCTCTCTCCATATATATATATACATGGAGGATGTTACCACCCCTCCCCTGGTTATTCCCTTCTGTATGGTCTACCCATTCAAGATGGCTGTCTGCTGACAGTTTACCAAAGGAAAAACCTCTGCCCCGTGAAGGTACTTAGCCCAAGGGCGTAAGAGGGATGTGTCCCTCTGCTGGTTTCCCTGGTAACTGATGAGCCCATCTGCTGTCAATTCCCCCTATAACTGGTAGCCTCCCTAGTCCACCCAGAGTGAAGAATGCTGCTACTGCTGCTGCTGCTGCTGCGTTCCGCCTGCCATCGTCTGTCTACAGTGGGATGTCTCTCCAGGACCACTTTGCTTCTGACGTGAAAGATCTCCCATCTATTAAACCATTAATGTCTCTGTCCCTGACTCCGGGCTCTTTCTTTAGCCCCGAGGCTGAGCAAGTACAGGGCTTGCAGGCCTGAGAGGTACAGCCCAGCACCTTCTGCAGAGTAGTTTGCTGGCCTGATTTGATGATTCATTTGTAGGTGTTTCCTAGGCTCATGCACACTTGCCAGGCACTCATGAGAGCTTGGGGACACTGAAACAGTAATATCAACACCCAGATCCTAGAGGAATTCCTGACAGGTGTTCCACTTGAGGGGAGAGGAAATGAGCATGGCCCAGTGCACCTGTGCTAGACATAATCAGTGAGCAGGTGCAGAAGGGAGGAAGGGACATTCACTCACTTCATGAGGCTATCCTTCTCACCACTGACTCTGAAACACCCAGGGAGGGAAGGGACAAAATGTCCTTAGAAGGTAAAGGGCCTGTACACTGAAAACTACAAACCACTGCTGAAAGAAATAAACAAGGAACAAATAATTGAAAAGACATATCATATTCATGGACTGGAGACTTATTATTGTTGACATTTCTACACTACCCAAAGCTAAGTATAAATTCATTGTAATACCTATCAAAATCCCAATGTCATTTTCAAAGAAATGGAAAAAAAAGATCCTAAAATACATATGGAACCACTAAGGACTCCAAACAGACAAAACAATCCTGAGAACAAAGAACATAAATGGAGGCTTCTCACTTCCTGACTTCAAAACACATTACAAAGACACAGGAATCAAAACTGTATGGTACTGACATAGACACAGATACATAGCCCTAAAGACCAGAATAAATAACCCCCAAGAAAACTCATAGATACATGGCCAAATGAAATCCACCAAGGTTCTAAGACAACAAAAAGGGAAAGTATAGTTTTTTCAACAGTCAATAGGATGAAAATATAACTTACAGAAAGATTACAAACATGTATAAGAAAAGGAGCTAATGTTCAAAACATATAAGAAAAAAACTACAACTCAAATGCAAAATAAGTTAAAAAATTAAAAACGGTAAATAACTGGGTTCAGAAATGTGCAAAGACTTAAATAAGACATTTCCTGAAGAAGACATACAAATGGCTAACAGATATAGGAAAAGGTTCTCAACCTCACTAATCATCAGGGCAATGCAAATCAACACCTCACACCTGTTAGGCTGTGTATTATAAAGAAAAAAAATTAACAGTTTAAGGCCAAGATGTGGGGAATTGGAAACTTTGTACACTGCTGGTGGGAATGTAAAATGGTGCAGCTATTATGAAAAAGAGTATGGGGATTCCTTATAAAATTATAAACAGAAGTATCATATGATTCAGCAATCACAGTTCTGGGTATATATACTAAGGAAATTAAATCAGTATCACAATGAGATGAACTTAGGTTCATTGCAGCGTTTTCCACAATAGCCTAGATATGCAACCAACTTCACATAACAAGTAAGTGTCCTGTGCCTGAGCTAACCTTAGGTACTGGGAGATACTTAATCTTCAAAACAACTCCATAAGCCTCTTAGCCCCTTAGAGAGGATGAAAGCAATATTAGAGCTAAAAGTAGCTTGTCCAAATTCCCTTAGTCTGGAATACTGAAACAAAAGTTCTACAGCAGGGGAAGCCTCATAAACACACAGCACCTGCCAGGGTTTACCCCAGCCTTGGAAGGACTGGGAAGGATAAGACCAAGGCAGGCCTGAGGAAAGGTCACAGGCTGGGCAGGACTGGGGTGTCGGGAGCAGGGTCAGGGCTGTCTGGATGGAGCAGTGGGTTGTAAGAAGAGCAGTGACCCTGGGTCCTGCTGCCCTGAGTCTCTGTCCTGGGCCTGGTCAACCCCAGGAGACCAGGTTAGCTGTGAGAGCAAGTGTATGAAGCAAGCCAGGCAGCTCCTTCACACAGTCCTCTAGAATCCCTGCCGGCCATGGAGGGTCTCTAGAGGCAGCTGGACGTGGACCCCTCTCAAATGGAAGCACCTTCAGCACATCAGCCTGGGGGAGGTGCTGAGGCTGAAATGAGGTGACTGAGCACACGCAGCGATCCCAGAGCATGTGTTCTGTGACTCATCCACCTCTGGGAGCGCCCTATCCATGAGGAATAAACAGTGAGGACAAAAGTAAGGTGAAGCTACAAGTCCTGATAGTGTAGAGGGAGAGAGTTCAAGTCTCATCCACCACCTGACACTCACTATAAGAACTTGTTCTCCAGTGTCAAGTAACTGTGAGAGTTTTGTTCCCACTAGGATATGGCCATTGTACATGAATGTAAAAATGAAACCAAAATCCCTTCTACAATATACCCTCCAGGTACCAAACAGAAACCAAGCTTTCATATTTGGCAGTGAAAAAGCAATGAAAGAGTAGTCTTGTGAGAAAGAAAACTTCTGAATGGCAAAGCAAGAAAAGATGACTATAAGCACAGTACAGTCAAAGGACATGGACACAATAACTCTATTATATCATTAAAATATGGAAGGAACAAATCAGAATTCTACACATATTTCCTTCTTCTTCCTGATTTCATATTCACCTTCCTTAGTCTCCAAAGAAGCAGGTGGAACCCGTGTTCTAGGAATCGTCTCGCTTTAGATCCTACCTGAGAGTCGTTCCCTACCTGAATCGTCATCAGCATCACTGCCATGTATGCTCTCCACGATCCATTCTGTACAAACACAACCATGAGCATAAAGTTATTATACAAGTTGACCCACCCATTTCTCCTACTCGACTTGCTGGCTCACACAGCATCACCCTGGTCTTCCCTCCAGGTTCTCAGACCTCCCCTGTGCTCTGTGCAGACAGAGTCCTTCAATAAGACATTGATCACAGCTGAAAATTTCAAATGAGGGAGAGATGCTGAGAAAATCACCTTTCGACCCCTCACTTCTATAGACCCATTTATAGCTTTCGCCTTCAATCTTAGCAACCTGAAATTCCAGATGTTACAGACACACTTGAAACATGGCTAGTGTGACCAAGCAATTGTGTGTTTTTTGCATTTTTTTAATAGAATGAGTTAATTATTGTTTGAACTAAATTAATTATAAATAGGCACATTTGGTTAGTGGCTACCACACTGGAAAGCTCAGCTCTAAGAAATCCAAAGATGAGAAAGAGGCAACCAGCCACCCCTCCCTTGGTTGTTCTTTACTGCAGAAAATTTGATGGCCTGATCTGATCATTCGTATGTAGGTATATCTTGGGCTCTTGGACCCATGCCAGGCATTGGGAGAGTCCTTGTGGACACTGAAATAGTACGGTCAACACTCAGATCCAAGAGGAATTCCCAGCAAGGGGCCCACTTGTAGACAGAAGTGAAGGGCATGGCCCAGTACACCTGTACTAGACATAATCAGAGAGCAGGTGCAGAGGGGAGGGAGGGATTTCACTCTCTTCGTGAGTCCATCCTTCTCACCTCTGACTCAAGAAGCCTTGAGGAAGGCAGTGGAAAAGGCCCCTTAGCAGGTGAAAGATTTGTATACTGAAAACTACAGGACATTGCTGAAAGAAATTAAAGAAGAGACAAGTAATTGGAATGCCATACCATGTTCATAGACTGGATTATTAAATACTGTTGACATTTCTATACTACATAAAGTGATGTACACATATATCGCAACAACCCACAAAATTCGATGTCGTTATTATAGAGGTGGACAGAATCCTAAAATACATATGGAACCCCCCCAAGTAGATAAAACAATCCTGAGAGCAAAGAGCAATGATGGAGATTCACACTTCCTGAACTCAAAACACATAACAATGCCAAAGCAGTCAAAACAGTCTGCTACTGGCATCAGGACAGTGAGATAGACCAATGAAATATAATAGAGAGACCCCAAATAAACGCACATATATATGGCCAACTGATCTTTGCCAAGGTTCTAAGATTACCAAGTGAAGAAAGGATAGTCTCTTCAACAATCAACAGAATGAAAAGGCAACCTATAGGATGGGAGGAAATATGTGTAAACCTTGTATCTGTATAAGGGGCCAATATCCAGAATATATAAGAAACTACTACAAGTCAATTAAAAAAAAAAAAAACAGCGGGCAAATAACTGAGTTTAAAAATGGGTAAAAAGCTTCTCTAGACATTTCTCCATAAAGACATACAAGTGGTCAATCTACATATGAAAAGTTGCTCAACATCACTAAGCATCAGGGAAATGGAAATCAAGCCACAAGGAGATATCACTCACACCTGTTAGGATGTGTATTATAAAAAGAAAATTAATGGATGTTGGCAAGGATGTGAAGAAGTGGAAATTCTGTACCCTGTTTTGTACCCTGTAGTAATGTAAAATGGTGTAGCCATTATGGAAAACAGAATGGAGGTCCCCCCAAAATTAAGAGAACTATCATAAAATCCAGCAATCGCTCATTTACGTTTATCTATACAAAGCAGATAAAACAAGAATGTCCAAGAGATATCTACAATCTCATGTCCATTGCAGCATTATACACAAAAGACAACATAGGAAAACTGCCCTGTGTCCATGGGAAGATGAATTAATAAAGAAAATGTGGTGTATACATTCAGTGGAATGTCATTCAGTCTTTGAAAAAGAAGGAAATCCTGCCATTTGCAGCAACACGAATGAACTTGGAGGACATTTGTAAGGGTGAAATAAGCCAGTCACAGAAGGTCAAAAACTGAAAGAAAACTCCGAGAAGCAGAGAGTAGAAGGGTGGTTCCAAGAGCTGGCAGGAGGTTGACATGGGAAGTCTCTGTTCAATGGTTATAATGTGTTATCTGCAAAATGGAAAAGTTCTAGACACATGCTGTACAACAAGGTGCATGTAGTCAACAGGACTGACTGGACACTTCAAAACTTATTAAGATGTTGGATTTCATTGTATGTGTACTTTTACAACAATAAAATATACATATGTAATATAAATACAAAGTGGAAAAAAGGGAAAAAAGAAGAAAAATAAGGAAAGGGAGTCAACAGAGGGAAAGAAGAAAGGAGGAAGGGTCTCGAATGTACACAGGTATCAGGAGATAATGGAAGAGAAGCTCATCTCCACAGGCTTTAAGGAAGACATCTCTCCACAGTTCACTCCAGCAAGAGGGGGATGTCCTTTCTCTTCCCCATTCAACCAGAAGCCCCAGTAGCATCCTAAGTGCGGGCCAGGCTGCGCTCAGGTGTACACTTTTCCTTGACCTCTAAACCAACCACCCCTGACACCCCCATGGCTCAGGTGCCCTTCCTGTATCTCCTTCCACTTCTCTAAAGCATTTCTCTCTTCAAGTCCAGCCCGAGGTTCCAGTCCTGTCCTCACACGTGGGGTCCACTGGGCGGGTCTCTGAGTTCTTAGAGCCTCCCTGTGAGTAGCAGGCACTGAATCACACACCAGGGTTCCCCTCAGCACCATCAGGAAACTACGATCTAGGGATAGAGGATTTCTAGAACAACTTTACTCATAGACAGTTTCTCGGGTAAACAAGTGACATTTTACAGTCAAGCATTTTCAGTTTTTTCTTTGGTGGGGAGAATATTGACACATATAAGGCAATCATATTCTACTAAAGTATGTATTTCTTAAAGGACTCACTACCGAAAAAAAAATTTTTAAGTATAACTTTCCATATTTTAATTGACTTTACTCCCAGACTTGTTTTCTTGCAAAAGCCTTCAGAAAATACCAAGAACCTACTTCATCTTGCAGTTTGCACAGCAACATGAGTGGAGATGCTCTTGTCACACTGATTGGTTTCTCTGTCCCACCTTGCAAAGCACAACCTCCTCTCTGCCCTCCTGGGAAGGGAGCCAGTGCCCACCCTGAGCTCAATCCCTGGGGTAGGTCTCTTGGTTCTGTCTTCATTGTATGCAGTGTTTCTTGCTCAGCACACACAAACAGGGCCGGCACAAGTGATGGAAGACAGACTTTCCACAGGAGAAGGACATTTCGTTTTCTTAGCACAGCATCTGATGGTGAATATTAGCCTCAAAGGAGAAAGGTGGAGTGAATTTCCTCCATCTACTCCCGGATGCTCGCCCAGCACTAGGTGCTTCAGGTGAGGGGGGAGGACTCATCCCAAGGCTTTAATAGGAAACAGTTAGAATGAGGGAAGTGGCAGAGAGATGTATCATGAGCATTCAGAATGCTATGAGACCTACTAAGAGATGAGATTTATTACTAAATGAAGTTGTAATTGACCCAGTAGTAGGGATTCTGAAACCCAGTTTTGTTCATTAAGAATCCAGCCGTGGAGCAACTAAGCCCGTGCACCACAACTACTGAAGCCCGTGCACCTAGAGCCCGTGCTCCGCAACAAGTGAAGCCACCGCAATGAGAAGCCCGCGCACTGCAACGACGACCCAACGCAGCCAAAAAAAAAAAAAAAAAAAAAGAATCCAGTAAACATTTGCCTGGGTGGTGACAGGATTTGTTTTCCAGGTTAAATGAGGTTCACTTGGTATAAAATCAATGCACACGTTGAAAGTGTATAGTTTATTTACTTTTATCTCCATACTCATTCATGATGCAATGGTGATGGGAATATTTTTTAGAAAGTTGGCACCAGTAACAGTGATGTTTAGGGGAACATAAATCGAGGGAAACACAACACAAAAAGTTCACATACACACACAGAAGCATACCACTCATTTCACATACAGACACACCCAGTCCCATGCACACAAACCTACACCACCTAACCGTAATAGAGCTTCTTCCTGGGACTACAGCAATTGGTCACATTACTTGTAAATCACTTTCTATCACCAGGACCCCTACTCT
Organism: Balaenoptera physalus; assembly: GCF_965194825.1. Classification (NCBI taxonomy): domain Eukaryota; kingdom Metazoa; phylum Chordata; class Mammalia; order Artiodactyla; family Balaenopteridae; genus Balaenoptera; species Balaenoptera physalus. The sequence goes on from NC_138882.1 coordinate 7,881,394, forward strand.
CATTCCCAGCACAAATTTGGAATCAGTTTGGCCTCTACACTAAAACCAGCAAGAACGTCCCACTTTCTCATCTTCAAAGTTTTTCCTCCCCAAGGGACTGATTCCAGAATACATACCGTTTTCACATTCTGTGAAGGCCGCCTGCAATTACAGAAGAGAAAACACTATGAGGATAAGATCACAGTGATGCTCAGGACTTTTGTTCATTTGGTGACAGTAGAAAACCTGATAAGAAACAGTGGTCCAGGGAACCCAGCAAGGGCTATCAGAGCAAACCTACTCAGGCTGAAAGGCAAGAACTTTGGTTGGAGGATGGAACTTCCAAGTCCATTTAGGTTGGAAATTACAGAATTCTTTTCCTAGAGGAAAAATTGCTGCAGGAGAGAGAGCTCCGTACTCTACAGGCTGTAATGGATGTTGTCAATTTTAATGTCCTGTGGAATCAGGCACCATGAGTTGGAAATAGACTCTCACTCCACATAGTCCCAACCAAGGGAACTGTATGTATCTGGAATGAATACCCTCAAATATTCATAACTTAATTCTATTGAAAGAGAAATAAAGCAATATTTCTATCTCAGACCAGACAAAATCCAGCTTACCTTGGGGATACACAGAGCCTTTTCTTCTGTCCTATCGCAATGCAGGTCATCCACCACATCCTCAGGGAGAGCTGGAGGGACACAGAGTAACTGTCAGGACACTGGCGATTCTGCTCAGGAATTACTCAGGGGTTTTCTTCTCGATGAGGACGTGGGGTGGTGTGTATGGATGTGGGAGGTTACTAAGTGTGGGCTGAGCTGGCGTTGGGCCGTCCTCTTTGGGGGTGAAGGAAGGCAAAGGACGAGAGGAAGGAAATGAAAACAGAGCTTTGGCTTTCTAGCTAAGGGGAGCCTAATCAAAAGGGAAGAGTCAATCTAAAAAATGGCAAACACTAAAATGCATGCTCTGTTTCAATGACAGAGACCCAGGACCCATCCTGCCTGTTTTGAGCTTCTGCTAAATTGCCACTGTCTCTTGATTTTTCCCAGATCACTCTTCCCCCAGCATCCACAATTCCAGCTACTGTATTTATCATGTCTTCTATTGTATAATATTTTATACTTGATTAACAGCAACCTCTATTAAAGGACTGAATTCAATCCTAGACAAAATATGCTATATTTATTCACTAATCACTTGTCTTAAAGAAAATCAGTATACAAGATTTGACAAAACTGAAATCCTACCATTTAGATACAGCCACTATCAATCATATCATATTTTTCTCCCAGTCTTTGTTTTCTATACAGTGTACGTATGTCCACTGAGTCAGGGGCTGTCCATACTCTAGGGAGCTGTTCCATAAGTGGGACACTTCATTCTGAAGAGGGAGCACGGACTGAGCACAGCCTGTCTCTAACCCAGCTGTGCAGGAGATTTGTACAGGCTAACAATCAGGTTCCACTTTGAGTCCTTGGGTGTGGGCTACAGGAGTTGACCAATTCTAAGGCTTATGGTAATGTTATCCAATGCAATAAAATATCTCCCTGATTCTTATCTGCTTTTGGCCTTGTTTAAGCAATGACACCAGCACTGACAGATATGACCTGTACTGTATACATGGGGTCTCACACCTCTCAGAATCTGTGAGCTGACCAGGAGAGTGCAGGTCCTGAGGTGAATTTCACACTAATGACTGTGCCAAAGTCAACTGGTAAGTCCACGCATAGCTGCCCTGGGTTCTGTGACCACTAAGGCCACCTGATGGGCAAGGTCTGGACCTCTGGAGATGCTAGTACTTGCAGCCATGGACACGGATGCAGGGACGCCCTTGCTCCATGACTGAGGCTCCCTTGGCTGAGTGGTAAGTGCAGGTCAGGGACCCAGAGCATCCACACTGGGACCCACCCCTGGGCTCTCAGTTTGGCTTTTCCACGTAGGAGGTCAAGAGCTTACAACATTTGCCTCTGCACCATCTCCTTCTGAGGAAAAGGAATATTAACCAAATCTGGGGAACAGCTGTGTTGAGGGAAGAACAAGGTGATGTACAGACAGTGTGCAGTGGTGACGAATTTGTTTAGAAAGTTGACAGGTGAATTGTGCTGTGTAAGAGGGAAATCTCTCCTGAGAAAACACACACACTCACACATGCAGGTTCACAATCACACCACATAGTCTCACACATGGACCCCACCCCAACCCTGATACACACAAACCCACATCATCTAAATGATGCAGTTACTTCCAGGACCATAGAGCTTGGGCATGGCTCTTTACTGGGGTATCAGCCTCTAGCTCTACACCCCCAGCTCTCATCCCTGTAGGGACCCTGGATCAGGGTGTCTCTCCAAACAAAGCCAGCAAGAGATCCTTACCTTCTTCATCATCTAGATTGTTCCTCAGCAGAGGGGTGGTCTCTGAATACATACCGTTTTCGTCTGCTGTCCCATCCACCTGTGATTAGAGAATAGAAAACAGTGTGAGGATCTCAGCATCCTGTGCTCTGTGGATACAGGTATTTTATCTCTTTTTTGTCCCCAGAAAACCAAATGGGAAACTGTTGTTGAGTCAATGGCCCCAAAAGAAAACAGAGAAGACAGCTGTGGGAAAGGCTGGAGCTTTTCCTGGAAGATTTCTCAGGTCCATTTTGAGGAGCAAATACAAAATTCTATTTCAAGGAGGGAAATTTTCTGCTGAGGAAAGTGTGTCCGACTATACAGTTTCTAACTGATGTTGTCATTTTGTAAATGGCCTTTTGAATGAGTTGTCTGTTGGGAAAGACCTTCAATCAACATTCATCCAACCAAGCAAAATTGTATACATCGGCTGTCTTGAACATTATAGATCTTCATATCTGAAATCAACTGGAAAAGAAAGAAATGAAGCAAACTTTTCATCTCTGATAAATAAGGGGAGCTCACCCTGGAGGTAGATGGAGCCTCCTCCTCTGTCCTCACATTGGGCAGTTCCTCCGGCAGGTCCTCAGGGGGCTCTAGGAGGACACAGAGTAAGCGTCAGGACACTGGTGTTGCTGCTCAGGAATTACTCAGAGAGCCTCGTTACTGTGGACGCAGGGTGGGAGGGTCTGGATGCAGGTGGTTAATGAGCGTGGACTGAGCTGCTCTTGGACAAATCTCCCTGGTGGGTGGAGGAAGGCAAAGGGGAGGGACATTTCAGAAATGAGGAAGAGGGCCTTTAGCTTTCTAGCTGTAGGGAACCTAATCAATTTGAAAGTGTCAGTCTGAAAAAGCTTAAACACTAACGTCGCACTATGTTTCCGTATAGCGTCCCACGGCTCCTCTGCCCATTTTCGAGTCCCTCCAAATCCCCCTTCTTCTTGAAATGTTACAAGACTATTTCAGCTTCCTTATAATCAAATATGTTGCTCCTTCGTTCATCATCCATTCTATTGGATTTTTGACTTATTTTATTGTGATGAAGTATACATAATATTTATGCTTTTCATAATTTTTAAGTATACAGTTCAGCAGCATTTCTTACTTTCACAATGCTGTGCACCCATCAACACAATCTACATCTTAACCTTTTTCATCATTTCAACATAACCTCTGTACCCATTAAATCATAATCCACCTTACCCCTGCCTCCTGGCCTTGGTAATTTCTACTTCCGGTGTCGGTGAGTCTGCCTACACTAGGTACCTCATACAAGTGGAATCATATAATATTTGTCTTTCTGTGCCTGCCTTATTTCACTAACAATAATATATTTTTTATATTATTTGGATCATTCATTTTGTAGCATAATTCAATCTTTAATTCCTTTTTATGGTTGAAAATTATTCCATTCTGTGTATATATCACATTTTATTTATCCATTCATCACATGATGGACTTTGGATTGTTTCTATCTTTTGGCTACTAAGAATAGTGCTACTACGAACATTAGTGTACAGATTTCTGTATGGCACCATAATGGTGACAAATAATATTGTGCATATTTCAAATATCATTGAATATAACAACACAAGGTGTGACTCTTAGGTGAACTATGGACTTTTAATTAATAAAAATATACTTATATTGTTTCACTAATTGTAGCAAATGTACCTCACATATGTTATATATTATTAATAGCTGAAACTGGAGTGATAGGATACAGGAATTTTCTGTATTGCCTGTACAACTTTTATGTCAATATAATCCTGTTCTAAATAATGTCTAATAATTTAAAGAAATCTCCAAACATGGTTTCAGGGAGGGATGTGTTGTTGCTAACGTTCAAAAACCAGCTAATGTCTAAACCATAACTAGAGACCATCTTCACTCTTAAACATGAACCAAATGTTGAATTTCAAATGCATGTTTACTTCCATGGTTAAAACAGTACCAGCTGGCTTAGTAAGTTTCAATTTGAACACATGAAATAAAAGAAGACTACTGCTTAGTATTTCATAGTTTTTTCTTAAATATGAGGCATTGAATAAACTAGAATAATTATTCTTGAGTGAACCTAATGAGAAATTTTCCACAGTACCTTCAGCTGGGTCATTTATAGGGTGCACCCTAAAGTGTGGCCGGATGCAGATCCTTTTCACCCAGCCAGGGGTTGATATTCTTGACCTCTGATGAGTGTTTCTTCTTTTCGCCTTCTGGAAGCAGCATCCTGGGAAATGCATTACAATAGAGACAACTATTGATGTCTTGCTGGCAGAAGACCATGGGGAAATTAGCAATAATTTATTCACAGTTCAATCCTTTGGTCCCTTTCCTCACCAGCTGCCCAGCAGAGCCTCCTGAATCAAAGTTGGACTTAGGAAGATCTTGCAGTTTGGTGTGCAATGAAAACACCCAACAGACAGGTTTTGTGGGCAAATATCTTTATTTAACTGAGAACGTCTAGAAACTCAGCAAACCATTGGGACCATGACTGATGGACCGGATTCAAATCCCGTTTACAAGAAGCCTGTACTTGGGAAAGATATGTAGATCCCTCTTTGCCTCAGTTCCCTGTTCTGAGATGTAGAAATGTTAATATGGCCTACTTTTAGCATTAATGTCATGTGGCCAAAAATGATTGAATACAGGTAAAACGTTAGAAGAATAAAGGACCGGTGCTTCACAAATGCTCTATAAGTGTTCAATGCTGAATGAGGCAAGAATAAGCTGGACATTTCATAGTTGTTGAAAGCAGAGAAAGGATTTGATGGCTCCAACTAAAGGGGGGATGCAAGCTTACTCTTCAGCTTTTTCACGGGACAATGCTTTACAGCTCATGGAGAATATCCATTATCACGTCTGACACCCAGCCCTGTTGGCGGTGAAAGGGGGGGCAAAGTGGGGGCTGTAACCCATATGTTATGGTGGAGGGTGTGGAAATTTAGAGAGATAAGTGACTGTCCAAGAGTCACAACCAAGATGAATGATGGATCTCGGACAGGAATGGGTTGGTTCCCTGAGGACAAAGACACCTGCACCGCTGAGGCCTGCCCAGGGCACAGAGATCCTGCCCTGGACCCCTGAACCAGGAGTTCCCCTCACTCTCTCTAATTCTCCTGCCCCAAGTGTTCTGTGGGTGAGAGCTGACGCCCTGGAGGAGCTGCCTGAGCCTAGAAAAGAACCCAAATCCCCACCCTACTTTTCGTCTCTATATTTCAATCCCTCATCCAAAATACAACAGTTTCTGCCGAACAAAGCCCCTCTGAAGGACCACAGGAATTCCAACTGTGTCCATTCTCCCCAGCCTCTTCATATTGTCAACTATCTCACAAGCGTCCTTCACAACGACCAGCTCACCATGCTGAGTGACCAGTAGTGTGTTAGGCTGCTAGGCTGGCTCAGAGCTCAGAACCTTCTAAACAAAAGGCCACAGGACGGATCTACCAAGAATCAGCTTCCCTTCAATTGACCAAGCCTGGATGAGTAGTTATCATGAATTAACTGGGGAGGTGGCCATCTGTGCTGGGCTTTGGTGGCTTAATTAAGTCTGTGATGCTCAAAGTCTCACTGACAATTGATCTGAGCACCCACTCGAGCGGCCTGGACCAAGGGCTTGCTAAGAATGGGCAAGCGTTCAAGTCTTTCCTCACTGAAGCTCCGGCTCTATAAACTCATCATTCTCTAGACCCTGTAGTGGAAGGCAATAGAATCCCACATTGTTTTTGAAAGTCATCTCCATACTCAGAGGCTGGAGACCCCACCCCAGGAGTCTCCTTGAGAATCACCAGACAGACCCTCCTTCCCTCAGTGACCAAATGTTCATTCCACTAATGTGATGGCACTGGCCCTTCTCACCAAACTCCCTGGCAGCCGCCAAACAGCCAGTGATCTTGTCCACAGCAACCCATGGAAATCCAACCAGTGAATCCCAGTTTCTTTCCTTTATAAAACTTTCTGGCTTTAGACCTTGAATATCTGGTTTCAGATTTTGACAGCTACATTTAGAAGAGTTGAGCTGTAATTCCTCTTTCCTCCTATAAAAAATGACCATTGCTGAGGAGATATGAAGATTCTCCTGCTTCAGTAAAAGCATAATGAGTGAGTTCCCTTTATCTGTTCTCTGGTAGAGTGTGTACAAAATTGGCATTTAGAGATAGTATGTTTTTCTAAATTTAGGAAAATATTTAAGGAGCTGGCTTGACAGAAGAATCAAAAATATAAATTAAGTAATATAACTATAAAATATATTTATAACTCTGTAGATAAATGTGGTAGAAATGAAAAAAGAAAAAAAAAAAAAAGATGAGGAACATATATCAGTAAAAGTTAACCAGCCCATTTGAAGGAACAGCCTTCAGAGGATGAATATGAACCTACCTCCAGAACAATTCAGATTGCCCATTTTCAAACTCTCAAGGATTGAAGGTGAGAGCTTCTCACCTGTCACCGTATGTGAACCTCTCAGTTCACAGAGTGGCAGCTGGAACGGAATGCCAAGATGTTTATCATATTACCATAGTGACAGGTCACCACAGAACTTTCAGAGTGAACTGGAATCTGCACGGGATGGGTCCAACTGCTGCTGTCTAGAAAGTGTGTCTCCAAGGACAAGTTTGGCTCTTCAGAGCAAACATTTTATTTCCAAAATTGAATCTCAGGCGCACAATTTACTCTCTGATTAAGAAAATAATTTATATGGGAGAAAATGATCTGCCCCCCAAATATAGTTGATAGTGAACATTTCAGGGTGAAGACAGACAAGCCTAACATGTTGAGAATAAAAAGAGGTTCTATTCTTGACTGAAATATCATCCTGTTGCTGAACGCAAGTCCATGTGCCTGACACACAGTGAGGCCAAACAATACCAAAATGTCGAGTTTGGAGCAGAGGAGCAGAGAAAGGTTTATTGCAGGGCCAGGCAAGGAGACTGGCGGCTCATGCCTTAAAAAACCCTGAACTCCCCAAAAGCTTTCAGCAAAGCCCTTTCATGGGAAAGATAAGGGAGGGGTGTGGTTAGTTGCCTCAAACTTCTAAAGTCAGATCCTTTTTTCTTGAGGTCAGGTCATGGTCAGGTCACGATGTTCCTGTAAGCCTCCATCAAAACAAATGTTACTCTCTGTACTGACAAGAAAGGGCAAGGTCCCAAGGCTCAACCCTTGCCCTCCAGGGTCCAGGTCCTGGCCAAGAGGAGGGGGTCCGTGTGCAGGCTGGTGACCCTGCCCGGGAGTGTCCGTCCAGCAACCAGACTGGGTCCTCCCACCGGTGCCCAGGCCTGCTAGAAGACGCAGATCTCAGGTGGCGGTGCCCTCCAGGCCAGGTCCCCAGACCCTGCCCAGCCTTCATGACTGAGGGAGCCAGGCGCCCAGGACACTGCCAGCCCTCAGGCTTTTCCTTTAAACTGGAGAGAATCATTTGTAGCAAATACCAGTCAGGTGAATTCCCAGCTCCCAGCAATTGCCCTTCTTGGAGAACAGCCCAACCACAGCGGCGGACCTGCAGTAATGATGTGCAAAGTCCTTGCAGCTGAACCCTGAGCTCTGGCCACCTCCTGGGGTGGGTGGGCAGCTGATCAAAGCTGGAGCAAGTTTTGAAACTTGAGCAGAGAGTCTGAAGCTGGCTGAAGCTCTTACCTGGATGACAGTGTCCGTGTACTCCAGGTGCTGAGGCCTCTGTGCACCACGACCCTTGGGGACCGCTGCCGCCATTAGGTCGCCGAGGCAGGGACGGCGGGAGAGGGATGGGGTGGTGCCGCTTCGAGGCCTGGGCCTGGCGGGTGGGCGGCCGTGCCGAGGGCTCTGGCGCTCCGCGGGGCACGGCCCTCAGCCTGTCCCCAGCTCACCCGGCTGCCAGAGGCCGAAAGGCCTGGAGGGCCCCGGGGAGGAGGCTGCAATCTTCCTCTCACTGCACTCTGCCATGAGGACCACGGCCAGGTAGAGGAGGACCTCTAACCGCTGCGCTAAGGGTCTTGCACTAAGCTTCTCACGCTGAGGGTCTCGCGATGATAGGGCTTGGACGCCTGCCCCGCCCCTATTACAATCTCCACCCATTTCTACTCTTCCTCCCCACACTTTTCTAGATAAAACAATTTAAAATGTAAGATTTAATCTTATTATAAACAAAGTTAAGTTTTCATGTCTAATGTCCAGTTGTATTCTTAGTGTCCTATAAATTCGGTTTTTCTCCTCACAGAAATTAATATTTTTGCCTCGTATTGCAAGTCTATTTCCAATTTGTCACTGTCTTTTTATCAGTTACTTTTACTTACATCATGAAGACATTTATTTTACTTTCAAAAATCAGTAATTCAAATATTTTTCTTTGTTATTTTTGGCTGTGAGAAAGTTAAGGAGGAAGAATATTATGATTAATATTCATATTAAGGGCTAAATACTCCTTTTAAGAAACTATTTTACTAATTAGGAAAATAACTACAGGTGCTTCAAGACAAAACTTTTCTATTAAACAATTTTGAATATTTCTAAAGGTATATGTCAAAATGGGCTAATTAATTTTTTAGGATAATGATACAACTTTTTCCCCAGAAATAATACATAGTCATAATTATCCTGATATATTCATAAAGTCAGCTGAGTGTTTTGTAAAGCACATGTGGTAATTTATATCTCAGATAAAAAGCTCAGAACATTTTGGAAGTGATAATGATGGTACATCAATGATTCATTCATTTGAACAGATTAGATTCACGATGTGTCTATTTATCAGATAATGAACTTGTAGGTGTTTGCTGAGAAAAAAGGGGCATATTCAATAAACGTTAGTTAAAGAGCATTAAAAGAATTTGTGGTTAAAATAAATTTGTAATGTCCTATTCATGATTTCAATGGTGGAAAATTAACTGAGTTTTAACATAGCTCCAATTTGCTAAGTAGATTTGTATTTCTTTGACCAAGCAACATATCGGTTTTTTGAAATGTTTCCTATAGTGGATTCAACAACTGTTTATAAAAGTTGGTGACTATTTATAATAATTAAACAGGGTAAATCATGTAAAAACAATGAAATAAGGCCAACTTAGGGAACATCACTCTGTTAAAGACATAGTACCTTGAACATTCTAAGTCCTGCTGACTATAAAAAGCATGATCTATTACTGTTATGGACTGCATCTTTGTGTCCCCCCCTCCCAAATTTATATATTGAAACCCTAACCTTCAGTGGGATGGTCCAAGGAGGTGGGGACTTTGGGAGGTAATTAGGGCATGAGAGTAGAGTCCCCATGGTGACATTAGTGTCCTTATAAAAAGAGGAACAGAGCTAGACTTTTCTTTCTTTTCGTCATGTGAGGATAAATGAGAAGATGGCCATGGGTAAACCAGTAAGAGGGCATTCACCAGAACCTGACCTTGCTGCACTTGATCTTGAACTTTCAACCTTTAGAACTATGAGAAACAATAATTATTGACATCTGGAAGGAAGAGAATAGGAAGAGAAGAGTCAAGCAGGTCCAAGGCCACCCAGGGCAGGAAAACAACCATATAGGGTAGCTCAGGGAAGAGCCAGACTTCACAGTGGGCCCCTCCATCTGGGTGGGCCCAGACCTGCTGACTCGAGCCCCATCTCCTGCTCAGGCCACTCACGGTGACAAAGACAGATTCAATGGTGCAGACCTCTGGTCAGGAGACAGGGACATGCTAAGAAAGTGTGGGAGGAGGCCTGCCGAGAGAGTTCATAGATCTAATATAAGATCCCAGGACCCCCAGAGCCTGGATGAGACCAGGTCCTCCAGAACGACAATCATAAAAAGAGGGAAAGAGGAGATGGGGAAGGGTTACAAGGAAGAGTCTATGGATCTGAAAAAGAAAATTAAAAAAAAGACTTGAAAGAGGAAAGAAATAGCTGGTTGCTCTCCTCGTCAGAAACTTCGTCATCTGCCATGTAGTATTCTGGGGTCCAAGGGCAGCAGCCATGTTGGGGTGGCCGTGGGAAAGGAAAGGGGAGATTTAGAGTTGGGATATGACCTCGAGACCCCTGTGTCCTTATCTCCACGGACCTCCCAGGGCCTCAATGGTTCCACCTCTGCAATGAAGGAGTGGGTCTCTGACCCCCAACATAAGGTTGCCGCCCTCACCTTCCCTACGTGTGACCAGGAATGAGGCCCGTGTCACCCTGTTCCTCCTACAGGCAGTCACTGTCTCCATGCAGTTCTGCCCATGACCTTGCCTTGCTCCTGCTCCCTCTGCTTCCTCACTACTTCCTTCCTCATTTCTCTCCCCTGATTACTGCTCCTTTCCTTCCTCCTTGTACCACCACTAATCCTAGAGTTCTCCAAAGTGCGCACATTGCCACCGTCTCCAATCAGTTGATTGTTTAATCAACCAATCCATCCATCCCAGGGAGTACCTGGCATGGGACTGACAGTGTGTTGGGCCCTGGGGGAGGGAAGGACAAAAAAAATCCACAAAGTAGGAACTCTCCTATTGCCTGGGGTAACCTTAGGTACCTGGGAGATAATTAATGTTCACACCACCATAAGTTTTCCAGAGGATGAAAACACAATCAGAGGGAAAGTACCATGTCCAATTTCACTGAGGCAGAATGATGCAACAGTGGCCCTCCATAAATACATGGTATCTGCCCGGGTTTGCCCTGAGACTTGGAAAGATGGGGAGGGATGAGACCTGGGAAGACCTTAGGGTGAGCACAACTAGGATGCGGGGAGCAGGGGCAGGGCTGCCTGGATGGAGCGGTGGGTTGTAAGAAGAGCAGTGACCCTGGGTCCTGCTGCCCTGAGTCTCTGTCCTGGGCCTGGTCAATCCAGGAGACCAGGTAAGCAGGGCTGTGAGAGCAAGTGTGTGAAGCAAGCCCAGCAGCCTCTTCACACAGTCCTCTAGAATCCCTGCTGGCCATGGAGGGTCTCTAGGGGCAGCTGGACGTGGACCCCTCTCAAATGGAAGCACCTTCAGCACATCAGCCTGGGGGAGGTGCTGAGGCTGAGATGAGGAGACTGAGCACATGCAGTGATCCCAGAGCATGTGTTCTGTGACTCATCCACCTCTGGGAGTGCCCCTTCCATAAGAAATAAACAGTGAGGACAAAAGTAAGGTGAAGCTACAAGTCCTGAAAGTGTAGAGGGAGAGAGTTCAAGTCTCATCCACCACCTGACACTCACTATAAGAACTTGTTCTCCAGTGTCAAGTGACTATGAGAGCTTTGTTCCCCCTAGGATATGGCCATCATACATGAATGTAAAAATGAAACCAAAATCCCTTGTGCAAAATATCCTCCAGGTACCAACCAGAAACCAAGCTTCCATATTAGGCAGTGACAAGTGCAAGAAAGAACAGCTCTTGTGGAAAAGATAACTTTTTTGAAGAGCAAATCAAGAAAAGGTGATGAGAAACAGAGGAGAATCCAAGTCCAAGGACACAATTTCTCTACTGTATCATTAAAATATGAAAGGAACAAATGAAAACTCTACATATATTTCTTTCTTCCTGATTTCATACCCACCTTCCTCAGTCTCCAAAGGAGTAGGTATAACCCTAAAGCTCCAGGAACCCTCTCCCGTTAGATCCTACCTGAGTGTTGTTTCCTACCTGTATCATCTTCCTCATCACTGCCTCAAATGCTCTGCACGATCTATTCTGTAGAAACACAAACATGAATTTACAAGTCTTATGGATAAGACTTGTAAATGTGACTGGTGTGACTGAGTAATTGGATATTTTATTTTATTTTAATAGATTGAGTGCATCATCAATGGAATTAAATTAACTATAACTTTAACTATAAACAGGTACATCTGGCTAGTGGTTATCACACTGCAATGTGCAACTCTCTCTCTCTCTCTCTCTCTCTCTCTATATATATATATATATATATATATATATTTATATATGGAAGCTGTTACCACCCCTCCCCTGGTTGTTCCCTACTGCAGAGTAGCTTGCTGCCCTGATCTGATGATCCACTTGTAGGTGTTTTCTGGTCTCATGCACATGTGCCAGGCACTCATGAGTCTTTGGGGACACTGAAACAGCAATGTCAACACCCAGGTCCTAGAGGAATTCCCAGCAGGTGTTCCACTTGAGGGGAGAGGTGAAGAGTATGGCCCAGTGCACCTGTGCTAGACATAATCAGAGAGCAGGTGCAGAGGAGAGGTAGGGACACTTCACTCTCTTCATGAGCCCATCCTTCCCACCACTGACTCTGAAAAACCCAAGGAAAGAAGGGACAAAATGCCCCTAGAAAGTAAATGACTTGTACACTTAAAACTACAAACCGCTGTTGAAAGAATTAAACAAGGCAAAAATAATTGAAATGACATGCCATATTCATAGACTGGAGACACTATTGTTGACATTTCTACACTACCCAAAACTAAGTACAAGTTCAATGCAACACCTATCAAAATCCCAATGTCATTTTCATAGAAATGGAAAAAAAAATATCCTAAAATACATATGAAACCATTAAGGACTCCAAATCGACAAAACAATATTAAGAACAAAGAGCAAAGATGGAAGCTTCTCTCTTCCTGACTTCAAAACACATTACAAAGCCACAGGAATCAAAACCACATGGTACTGACATAGAAACGGGTACATAGACCTAAAGACCAGAATAAAGAGCCCTCAAGTAAACTTGTAGATACATGGCCAAAAAAATCTTCAGCAAGGTTCTAAGACTACACAATGGGGAAAGTATAGTCTCTTCAACAGTCAATAAGATGAAAGCTAACCTACAGAAAGATTACAAACCATATATCAGAAAAGGGACTAACATTCAAAATATATTAGAAAATACTACATCAAATGCAAAAAAATTAAAAAATTAAAAAGGGCAAATAACCGGGTTGAGAAATGGGCAAAGACTTAGACAGACATTCCCCCAAGAAGACATGCACATGGCTAACAAACATATGAAAATGTTCTCAACCTCACTAATCATCAGGGCAATGCAAATCAACACTACAATGCAATATCACCTCACACCTGTTAAGCTGTGTAGTATAAAGAAAAATATTAACAAATTAAGATCAACATGTGGGGAATTGGAACCACTGTACACTGCTGGTGGGAATGTAAAATGGTGCAGCTATTATGGAAAACAGTATGGAGGTTCTGAAAAAATTATAAATAGATATATCCTATGATTCAGCAATCACAGTTCTGGGTATATATACTAAGGAAATTAAATCAGTATCACAAAGAGATATCTGCAGTCCTAAGTTCATTGCAGCATTTTCCACAATAGCCTAGATATGCAACCAAATTCACATAACAAGTAAGTGTCCTGTGCCTGAGCTAACCTTAGGTAATTGGGAGATACTTAATCTTCAAAACAACTCCATAAGTCTCTTAGCCCCTTAGAGAGGATGAAAGCAATATTAGAGTTAAAAGTAACTTGTCCAAATTCCCTTAGTCTGAAATACTGAAACAAAAGTTCTACAGCAGGGGAAGCCTCATAAACACACAGCACCTGCCAGGGTTTACCCCAGCCTTGGAAGGACTGGGAAGGATAAGACCAAGGCAGGCCTGAGGAAAGGTCACAGGCTGGGCAGGACTGGGGTGTCGGGAGCAGGGGCAGGGCTGTCTGGATGGAGCAGTGGGTTGTAAGAAGAGCAGTGACCCTGGGTCCTGCTGCCCTGAGTCTCTGTCCTGGGCCTGGTCAATCCAGGAGACCAGGTCAGCAGGGCTGTGAGAGCAAGTGTGTGAAGAAGCCCAGCAGCCTCTTCACACAGTCCTCTAGAATCCCTGCCGGCCATGGAGGGTCTCTAGGGGCAGCTGGACATGAACCCCTCTCAAATGGAAGCACCTTCAGCACATCAGCCTTGGGGAGGTGCTGAGGCTGAGATGAGGAGACTGAGCACACGCAGTGATCCCAGAGCACGTGTTCTGTGACTCATCCACCTCTGGGAGCGCCCTTTCCATGAGGAATAAACAGTGAGGACAAAAGTAGGGTGAAGCTACAAGTCCTGAAAGTGCAGAGGGAGAGAGTTCACTTCTCATCCACCACCTGACACTTTCTAGAACTTGGTCTCCAGTCTCAAGGGCCAATGAGAGTATTTTCTTTCCCCCACCAGGTTATGGCCATCATAGGTGAATTAAAAAACAAAATCAAAATCCCTTGCGCACAATACCCTCCAGGTACTAACCAGAAACCAGGCTTTCACATTTGGTAGTGAAAAAACAAGGAAAGAGTAGTCTTGCGAGAAAAAAAAGTTTGAAGAGCAAAGCTAGTAAAGATTATTTTAAACACAGCACAGTCAAAGGACATGGACACAATTCCTCTGTTACATCACTAAAATATGAAAAGAACAAATCAGAATTCTACACATATTTCCTTCTTCCTGATTTCATATTCACCTTCCTTAGTCTCCAAAGAAGCAGGTGGAACCCAAGTGTTCTAGGAATCGTCTCGCTTTAGATCCTACCTGAGAGTCGTTCCCTACCTGAATGGTCATCAGCATCACTGCCATGTATGCTCTCCACGATCCATTCTGTACAAACACAACCATGAGCATAAAGTTATTATACAAGTTGACCCACCCATTTCTCCTACTCGACTTGCTGGCTCACACAGCATCACCCTGGTCTTCCCTCCAGGCTCTCAGACCTCTCCTGTGCTCTGTGCAGACAGAGTCCTTCTATAAGTCATTGATCGCAGTTGCAAAACTTCAAATGAGGGAGAGATGCTGAGAGAATCACCTTTCAACCTCACACTTCTACAGGCCCATTATAGGTCTCACCTTCAAGCTTACCAACCTGAAATTCCAACTGTTATGGACACTCCTGAAATATGGCTAGTGTGTCTGAGCAATTGGGTGTTTTTTGTGTTTCTTTTTAATAGATTAAGTTGTGTTGATTGAACTAAATTAATTACAAACGGGCACATCTGGCTAGTGGCTACCAACTGGATAGTGCAGCTCTAGAGTTCCAAAGATGAGGAAGAGGCAACCAGCCACCCTTCCCCTGGTTGTTCCTTGCTGCAGAGCAGTTTGATGGCCTGATCTGATCATCCATTTGCATTTCTTTCTTCAGCTCTTGCACACATACCAGGCATATATGCATCCTTGGGGATACTCTAACAGTAAGGTCAGTACTCAGATCCAAGAGGAAGTTCCAGCAGGGGGCCACTTGTAGGCAGAGGTGAAGGGCATGGCCCAGTACACCTGTACTAGACATAATCAGAGAGCAGGTGCAGAGGGGAGGGAGGGACATTCACTCTCTTCAGAGTCCATCCTTCTCACCCCTGACTCTAGAAGACCTGAGGAAGGCAGTGGAAAGACCCCTTAGGAGGTGAAAGATTTGTATACTGAAAACTACAGGACATTGCTGAAAGAAATTAAAGAAGAGACAGGTAATTGGAATGACAAACCGTGTTCATAGACTGGATTATTAAATACTGTTGACATTTCTATACTACATAAAGTGATGTACACATATATTGCAACAATGCACAAAATTCCATGTTGTTACTATAGAAGTGGACAAAATCCTAAAATACATATGGAAACCAAAAAACCCCAAGTAGAACAATCTTGAGAGCAAAGAACAATGATGGAGTCTTCACACTTCCTGAACTCAAAATATATAACAATGCCAAAGCAGTCAAAACAGTCTGTTACTGGCATCAAAATAGTAAGATAGATCAATGAAACATAATAGAGAGACCCACAAACAAACTCACATATATATGGCAAATGATATTTGCCAAGTTTCTAAGTATACCTAGTGAAGAAATAATAGTCTCTTCAACAATCTATAGAATGAAAAGGCAATCTACAGGATGGGAGTAAATATTTGCAAACCTTATATCTGAAAAAGGAGCCAATATCCAAAATATATAAGAAACTACTACAACTCCACTTTTAAAAAGCATCAGGCAAATAACTGAGTTTAAAAATGTGTACAAAACTTGAATAGACATTTCTGAATAGGAGGCATACAAGTGGCCAATAGACATATAAGGAGGTGCTCAACATCATTAGTCATCAGGGAAATGCAAATTAAAACCACAATGATATATCACTGCACACCTCTTAGGATGTGTATTATAAAAAAAAATTAATAGATTTTGGCAAGAATTCGAACTTTTATCCTATTGGTGGGAATGTAAAATGATGTAGCCATTATGGAAAACAGTATGGAGGTTCCTCAAAAAATTATGAATAGAACTATCATATGATCTAGCAATCACACTTTTGGGTTTATGTTCAAAGGAGATTAATGAGAATGTCCAGGAGATATCTACAATCTCATGTCCATTGCAGCATTATACACCATAGACAAGATATAGAATCAGCCCCAGTGTCCGTGGCAGATGAATTAATAAAGAAAATGTGGTGTATACATACAGTGGAATATTATCCAGCCTTTAAAAAAGAAGGAAATCTTGCCATGTGCAGCAAAATGAGTGAACCTGGAGGACATTAGTAAGAGTGAAATAAACCAGTCACAGGAGGACAAATACTAAATGATTCCATTTAATTGAGGTTATCTGAAAGAAAACTCAGAGAAGCAGAGAGTAGAAGGGTGGTTCCTAGAGCTGGGAAGAGGTTGACATGGGGAGTCTCTGTTCAATCGTTATAAAGTTTTATTTGCAAGATGGAAAAGTTCTAGACACATGCTGTACAACAAGGTGCATGTTATTAGGACTGACTGGACACTTCAAAACTTGTTAAGAGGTTATATTTCATGCTATATATACTTTTACCACATTAAAAAAAATATGTAGGAAAACTAAAATACAAAGCAAAAAGAGGAAAGAAAGAAGAAAAAATAAGGAAAGGGGGTAGAGCGAGGGAAGACGAGGGGAAAAGGGTCTGGAATGTACACAGAGCTGAAGACTAAGACAGAAGAGGAGGAAAGCTCCTCTCCCCAGGCTTAAAGAAGACATCTCTCCACAGTTCACTCCAGCAAGAGGGGAATGTCCTTTCTCTTCTCCATTCAACCAGAAGCCCCAATAGCATCCTAAGTGTGGCCCAGGCTGCACTCAGGTGTACACTTTTGCCCTGATTTTTAAACCAACCATCCCTGACACCCCCATGGCTCAGGTGCCTTTTCTGTGTCTCTTTCCACTTCTCTAAAGCACTTCCCTCTTCAGGTCCAGCCCGAGGCTCCAGTCCTGTCCTCACACATGGGAATGCTGGGTGGGTCTCTGAGTTCTTAGAGCCTCCCCGTGGGTAGCAGGTGCTTTAACACTGAATCACATACCAGGGTTCCCCTCAGCACCATCAGGAAACTACGATCTAGGGATGGAGGATTTATAGGACAAACTAGTCTCATAGACAGTTTCTCGGGTAAACAAGTGACTTTTTTTGTTTTTGTTTTTTAGTTTTTTTTTTTAATTTTTGAATTTTATTTTATTTTTTTATACAGCAGGTTCTTATTAGTCATCAATACACATCATTATACACATCAGTGTATACATGTCAAACCCAATCGCCCAGTTCATCACACCACCATCCCCACCCCACCACAGCTTTCCCCCCTTGGTGTCCATACGTTTGTTCTCTACATCTGTGAATCAACTTCTGCCCTGCAAACCGGTTCAGCTGTACCATTTTTCTAGGTTCCACATACATACATTAATATACGATATTTGTTTTTCTCTTTCTGACTTACTTCACTCTGTATGACAGTCTCTAGATCCATCCACGTATCAACAAATGACCCAATTTCCTTCCTTTTTATGGCTGAGTAATATTCCATTGTATATATGTACCACATCTTCTTTATCCATTCGTCTGTTGATGGGAATTTAGGTTGCTTCCATGACCTGACTATTGTAAATAGTGCTGCAATGAACATTCGGGTGCATGTGTCTTTTTGAATTACGGTTTTCTCAGGGTATATGCCCAGCAGTGGGATTGCTGGGTCATATGGTAATTCTATTTTTAGTTTTTTAAGGAACCTCCATATTGTTCTCCATAGTGGCTGTATCAATTTACATTCCCACCAACAGTGCAAGAGGGTTCCCTTTTCTCCACACCCTCTCCAGCATTTCTTGTTTGTAGATTTTCTGATGATGCCCATTCTAACTGGTGTGAGGTGATACCTCGTAGTTTTGATTTGCATTTCTCTAATAATTAGTGATGTTGAGCATCTTTTCATGTGCTTTGTGGCCATCTGTATGTCTTGTTTGGAGAAATCTCTATTTAGGTCTTCTGCCCATTTTTGGATTGGGTTGTTTGTTTCTTTAATATTGAGCTGAATGAGCTGTTTATATATTTTGGAGATTAATCCTTTGTCCGTTGATTCGTTTGTAAATATTTTTTCCCATTCTGAGGGTTGTCTTTTCATCTTGTTTATGGTTTCCTTTGCTGTGCAAAAGCTTGGAAGTTTCATTAGGTCCCATTTGTTTATTTTTGTTTTTATTTCCATTACTCTAGGAGGTGGATCAAAAAAGATCTTGCTGTGATTTATGTCAAAGAGTGTTCTTCCTATGTTTTCCTCTAAGAGTTTTATAGTGTCCGGTCTTACATTTAGGTCTCTAATCCATTTTGAGTTTATTTTTGTGTATGGTGTTAGGGAGTATTCTAATTTCATTCTTTTACATGTAGCTGTCCAGTTTTCCCAGCACCACTTATTGAAGAGACTGTCTTTTCTCCATTGTATATCTTTGCCTCCTTTGTCGTAGAGTAGTTGACCATAGGTGTGTGGGTTTATCTCTGGGCTTTCTATCTTGTTCCATTTATCTATGTTTCTGTTTTTGTGCCAGTACCATATTGTCTTGATTACTGTAGCTTTGTAGTATAGTCTGAAGTCAGGGAGTCTGATTCCTCCAGCTCCGTTTTTTTCCCTCAAGACTGCTTTGGCTATTCGGGGTCTTTTTTGTCTTCATACAAATTTTAAGATGATTTTTGTTCTAGTTCCGTAAAAAATGCCATTGTTAATTTGATAGGGATTGCATTGAATCTGTAGATTGCTTTGGGTAGTATAGTCATTTTCACAATATTGATTCTTCCAATCCAAGAGCATGGTATATCTCTCCATCTGTTGGTATCATCTTTAATTTCTTTCATCAGTGTCTTATAGTTTTCTGCATACAGGTCTTTTGTCTCCCTAGGTAGGTTTATTCCTAGGTATTTTATTCTTTTTGTTGCAATGGTAAATGGGAGTGTTTCCATAATTTCTCTTTCAGATTTTTCATCATTAGTGTATAGGAATGCAAGATCTTTCTGTGCATTTATTTTGTATCCTGCAACTTTACCAAATTCATTAATTAGCTCTAGCAGTTTTCTGGTGGCAGTTTTAGGATTCTCTATGTATAGTATCATGTCATCTGCAAACAGTGACAGTTTTACTTCTTCTTTTCCAATTTGTATTCCTTTTATTTCTTTTTCTTCTCTGATTGCCGTGGCTAGGACTTCCAGAACTATGTTGAATAATAGTGGTGAGAGTGGACATCCTTGTCCTAGCATACTTTCTAATGCCGTAAAATGTATCTTCCCCCACATTTTTAAACTTTTTAATATGTTGTACATGAAAGGATATAAATTTTCTCAGCTGTTACTAATAACTTGTAGATTCGTATCTTCAAGTCCTCATGTAATTAGGAAGGATTTAAGGTTTTTACAAAAAGAAAAAAATGAAAAACAAACAAACAAAAAAACCCCATAAAACCAAACACCTATTTGCTTTAATTTCCCCAAATCTTCTAGTAGTGCTCCTTTTTTACATTCAGCAGCAATTCATTATTTAAATAATTATCATTTCATTATTGTTTTTTTACATTTTGATTTGGGAAGTCTAGCATGATGTATAGTTGACACTATCATTTCATTTCAACTTTAAAGTGACACCATGAAGTAAACATTGCTAACCCACTTTTCACAGGTAAGGAAACCAACACTTAGAGAGGTCAGGTAAATTTCCAAGGTCACACAGCTGATTTAATGGCTAATCTGGAAATCACACATGGGCAACCTGATGTCAATATGCAAACTCTTAATTAAGCTACTTTATTGGTCTGTTGAAAACAGTGCATTCAATTGGGATAATAATCAAAAACATGTATATTAAGAACGATAGGTATTGTGTTGTAGAAAGAACATTAGACCTAGAAAGAAAACACTAGGTTAGAATTCTGGCTCAGCCATTTACTGTGTCTGGAAAATAGGCTAAACCATATTCACCTCTGGATTTATTATTCCACATGTTTGCACATGAATTTGTTTTGCCCTTGTACCAGCTACCTCACCAGATTGAGCATAAAAATAACATTGTACTCTCTGATCATGCTGTAAAAACTTCAGTAATTATAATTAACAATGCCAGATATGGTTTCAATTAACAAGGCTCATATATTTCTAGGCTATGTAGATGAACAAAGACTTTCCTATCACATCTACATGTTCCCTCTTCAGCTAATCTGAATAGAATATTTCAATTTTCATATCATCCCTTAACATTGTTACAAAACAAATATATTGTATCTTCAAAACCTACTGAATATCCAAAGGGCTCATCTTTTTCAGCCTCTCAAAAGCCTTTGCCCCATTTCTACTACTTCTTTCTCAAAACCTGTTCTCTTCTTGTCTTCTTCCTTGTTTATCACTAACTTGACTCACAGTTTTTGACAAGTCTCATGTACTGCAAATGCCTTTAAATATCAGAGAAAGTAAATTTTTTCTCTACTCATACTCTTTCTGAAACTAATAGCTATAAATAAAGCTATTTATATCTGCCACTGAACTGTATAACTTTAATCCTGATTTGATATTTGAGCTCTAAATTTTTATCTCCAACTACCAACTCTACATATCCACTTGGATGTTTATATATGGCTGTCAAATGTTCCCAAAACAGACCAGTTGTTTTCCCGTCCCCTCCAAATCCTCTAATTCAAGTCCCAATCTAAATTTAGAGTACTTTGCTATCTACACATTACTGAGGACATAAATTTCAAAGGTATTCTATCTTCCATTCACTCTCTCAGGCCTCTTTACTGGCCAGTCTTTTGGCTGTGAGCACATTTTATTATTTCAACAGTTTCCATACCACTCCCCCAATCCAAGCTACCGTATATGTACTTTCCCCTACATAATTCAAAAGGCTCCTCATTAATCTACCTCTTTCTACTCCTGTGTCCCAGTAGTCGATTTCCACACAGCTTATAGAGTGAGCTTGCTACATAAAAATAAAGACAAAAAAATCAAAACACAAAAAACAACAAAGCAACAACATATGTCAATATCTTCCCTTAGATAAAATCCAACGTCTTTATCCTGGATTTCATAAGTCAATAGTCTGAGGATCCTTTCTGTCTCATCAACCACCTCGCCTATCAAAGGGGAGCTAACCCTTTTGCTCCTGCCACAATGGCCATGCCGTTTTTCTGCTATTTAAACACATCAATCTTATTCCCATCTCAGGTTGTTTGTATTTGC
Source organism: Balaenoptera physalus (assembly GCF_965194825.1). Classification (NCBI taxonomy): domain Eukaryota; kingdom Metazoa; phylum Chordata; class Mammalia; order Artiodactyla; family Balaenopteridae; genus Balaenoptera; species Balaenoptera physalus. Next base: position 7,903,133 of record NC_138882.1, read on the forward strand.
TGTTCAAGATTCCTGCAAAGTGATTATTAGTTGATGGTCCCCTTTTATCAGTGTGGTCTCATCTCAACTCAGTCAGGAGTTCCTATACAAGAAGGCACATTTTTTCATTTTTAATTGGAGTACAGTTGATTTCCAATGTTGTGTTAGTTTTAGGTGTACAGCAAAGTGACTCAGTTATACATATACATATATCCACTCTTTTTTTTTAGATTCTTTTCCCATATAGGCTATTACAGAGTATTGGGTAGAGTTCCCTGTGCTATACAGTAGGTCCTTATTAGTTACCTATTTTATATAGAGTAGTGTGTATGTGTCAATCCCAATCTCCCAATTTATCCCTCCTCCTGCTTACCCCCTGTCACCATAAGTTTGTTTTCTACATCCGTGACTACTTCTGTTTTCTAGATAAGTCCATTTGTACCCTTTTTTTTTAGATTCCACGTTTCAGCATGTGATATCGCTTATATGTAGAGGCACATATTTTTTCTTCCTTCCTTCCTCTCTCCTCTCCCTTCCCCTCTCCTCTTATCCCCAGCCTTTCCTTCCTCCAGGTCCTCCCGCTCCAAATTCTGATCTGAATAAAATCTGAACTTGCTTAGTGATTTTTGAAGCTCCCGTCCCTGGTTGGAGCCAGAGACTGCTCCCTAATATATATATTAGGAGTATATCCTCATCTATATCTGCATCTTCCAGGATATATATTTCCTCAGTCTCCTGCAGTCTGCATCGATCTAATTTTAGCTAATTAGATTCACTCGCTTTGAATTGATTGATCTAGCAACTCTCAGGACAATGGAACGTGCATTCTGAGAGGTGTAGCAACAGCAGCAGCAGCATCAGGTTTTCTGGGTCTGCAGCACCAGCAGGGCCAGGGAGAGGGCTCAGCCCCTAGAGCCGCGTGGTCAGGGCACTCATTTAGTGTCTTCACTCTGGCTGTGGTTCTGCCCTCCTAGGGTCCCTCCATCCTGCTCCGTTTTCTGAGCCCAGTTCTCCAGGCTTCTCAGGAATTCTCTGAGTTCCCCAACATCTATACAGATTCTCTGTCTAAATAAGAGGCAGCTTCGGTTTCTTGTCAACAGACACCTCTGAGGTTATTCTCTATTCCATTACTCAATTTTATGTTCTTCAGACAACGTATTAATATCTAAAATCCTCTTATTTATTGATGTGTGCGTTTGTTTTTTGTGCATTTTCAATTTTTTATTCTAAGTCTGCTATGGCATTAAGAAGACACTCAAATTTTAAACAGAGAAGAGAGAAATGCTGCATGTTCTTTTCTATATAGTTTCCCTCCTTAGTACACTTTGGTTTGGAAAAAAAAAATGTGTGCCTCTGTTGAGGATTCAGTATATTTTAAAAATTCTCAAAAAAGTAAATCTTAACAATGGAACATATTTTTTAAAAATTTACTGATGTTGTTTAGGAAAGTAGAGCTAAATTGTGAACAAATGACAGTGCAAGGTATTACAGCTTTAATTTAGATGTAAACAATTTTTCCTAATGGATCTTTAAGTTTTTTTGCCACTTTTTCCTTAATTGATTTGTATTTAATTTTCTTGTGTATAGTTCAGAAGTTATTTCAGTGTTCTTAAGTAATAAATGAAGGCATTATTTAATTATTGTATCATCTTATGTTTCTACACTCTTCCTTGTCTCCCTAATAATGTGACCTAATGAAATTGTAAAATGAAATCAACAAATATAAAAATGTACAGAAATATGTAAATTTTGAACAATGATAAATTAAATTCCAGATATTTACCCATATAAAATGCTTATATTTGTAGTTTTGTTCATTTTTGAAATAGTAAGTTCCCATATTTTAAGTTCTATGAATAATGCTCTTCTTGCAGTTTTTTCTGATGTATCTGTTGGGGTTCTAATATTCACCTGTATTAATTTTATCCTGAATGTACTCATGTGGTGTTCTAGACCAAAGATGAATTTTATGTGAAACACCTCATGGTAAACAGTACATCGGTCGACTCCCCTTTGCCCTAGTCTTTATCCACAGGGTGACATGATTAGAGACAAGTCAGCGGTCCTACAAAAGTAGGTGGACACTCCATAGGCAGGGAACAAAGATAAATGATTCTTCTCTGCTTAGAAAGACGAAGGAGGTGTTTCCTTCCCTTACTAAGAGAATCTCCCTGGAAACTGATGGGCCTGAATCCTATCTCCAGCCCTCTGCTATATGAACAAAGTGTCCCCAGGGGCCAGATAATCCCAGGCTTCTCTAGGTTTTACAATCGAGTGATGTCTCTAAATTCTGGGCTTCCTTCCTTTAGAAAGATAAATACTTAGATAGTTTTCCAGTCTTCCTAGCACCTAGGAACCTTGTCCAGCCAGGCTGTAAGCACTTGGCCCTTTCAGGAAGAGATAAAGTCTTATTTGATCCTTTTGGATCAGATCAATTAACTAGATAAAGGCTACAGATCTAATTCTCATGGTATGTCAAGATATTTAAGGGGGAGTGAAATCAGACAGTCTCCAGCTTTATAGCACATATGTTTCCATGTTCCAGAACGTTAGAGCTATCAACAGGAACTTTGAAAAATCCAGGAAACTTTATTTCTCCACAATATCTTTCCTACCACCACTGTGCCTGTCATTCCATCTAAGATTTTCCTAGGTCAGGCACCTTTTAATTTCAGAGACTGTCTTGTATACTTCTGTGAATTATGAGCAATAAAAAATACATGACTTTATTCTAAAGAAATTTGTACTTAGTTTAAGTGACAAGATACATGGAAATTAAAAAATACTATTTGAAATAATTCAAGGTGTAAAAATATTACAATACATAGTTAAATGTCAAAATGGGGGTAGAAATATGTTATATAAGAAAAGATAATGGAAATATTACTTTGTTAGATCCAGGGGGTATATCTAGAATGTTAATAAATTTCTATTTATATTATATATTATTATGGTTTTTAAACTGTCAAGATCATTCTGTGTAGGCATTTGTTATATTTGACAGATCATTAAATTTAAGGGGACTTTGTTTTTTTTTCCATCTCTTTTATATATGAGTTACACAAACTTAGAGATCTAAACTCTGATTCTCAATTTTCTTTAAATGGAAGAAATTGTGTTAGTTTATCCCAAATAATACTTAAGATGATTTATATCTAAATCTAATGTTCACGAAGGTAATTCTAAAAGTACTAAGTAGGACAAATTAATAATGTTTATGAAAGAATTTGGTCTGCTTTTACAAAATAGTTAAATGACTACCACTGGATAGCTTAGAGCAAGGGTGGGACAACCACTCGACAGAAATGTTGTAATGTTCTAGTATATCTGTTGGGTTCTTAATATTCATCTTTATTAAATTATTTAAATTAACAAAGATGAATATTAAACTCCAACAGATATACCACTAAAGAGAATTTGTAAAACTGGAGAGGGTTTAAATTTGATGATATCTTACCATGCTTCTAGACCTTTGATTTTATAGATTGCTTCTTATTTTATGTTCAAAAATCCTTTACATCCAAATTTTAACAACCAATTGGTATGATGTGGTGCCACTCTTTAATTCACAGAAGAGAGCTGGTAACACCAAAATATTTAATGTTTATTCTTCTTGAGTGTCAGACACTCTACTAGTGTGCATTTTAACAGAAATCACTAATAAGGAGATTCCCTCAAGACTGCAACAAATTCTCACAGAATTTCTGTATCTTTGCTGCCATTGCCTGATTACTATGCTCTCTTCTAATGTGATATGTCTTTTCAATTATAGAAACTCGTATAGTCTCTGACCGCACAGTTTCTGATATTACACTAACTAAGGAATTTAGTTAGTGATTTAAACTTTTGTTCTGAAAATAAAATCAGAGCAGATTGTTTAAGTCTAAATTATAATTTTCAACATTGAAATACCTTATTTATTATAATTAATGCTCTCATTTTCCAGATGCCTTTATCCTTAAATAAGTCAAGATTACAATGTATGCAGCATGGTGTGAAAAAAATAAAACATAAACCATACAGTTAGATGACTTAACTTCAAATATCAAAACTATTATTACAAATGTGCCCTTGGGCAATGTATCTAATGCTTCAAATCCTCATCTCTAAAATGGAAATAATATCTACTTCACCAAGCTGAACCATGATTATGCACGTAAAATAGATCACCTAGTTTCTGGCACATATTAACATTTAATATATGAAAATACTTAAAATATTCTGAATTGAAACTCTATATTAGTTCTCTCTCTCACCCTTTTCACATTCATATGTGGCCATGATCCAACTCAGTGAGATAAGTACACTGAACAAAAAAAAAAAAAGTCACATTGACATTTAGAACAGGAAAAAAGGTTATAGCATTAAAATTTTAAGACAATTAATTCAGATCACATACATCTTTAGGAAAAGAGTTAAGTGCAGATGTGAAGATTGAAGGTAGACCTTTCCTCTTTGCCTTGGAAAGAACCAGTCTATCACTGCTCAGGTAGATATAGCAGAGAGGAAGGGTAAATCAAATTAGCATAGAGCTTTAGAAAAGGGGAGGCAAATAGGATCAGACTTATTTATATATGGTAGAGCTGTCCTTGAGGGTTCATAGTAGAATACCTGCTACTCTGCAGAGGAACTACTCAGAAACTGAGCTGTTTAAGTGTAAATGTACCAGCAGAATTGGGCACGGAATAGAGACTTGCCAGATTACAGGGAATAAATATACAGAATGACCAGTGAAATTTGAATTTCAGATTAGCAACATTTTATTTTTTTAATTTTAGTATAAGTATGCCCTGTGAATGCTTTGGGGACATATTTGTACTAAAAGAAGATATTAGTTGTTTATCTGAAATTCATATTTAAGTAGACGGCCTATATTTTATCTGGCAACCCTAAAGGGAAACCACAATATCATTCCCCAAAAATATAAAGTTCACAATTTATTCTTAAATTAATCATCAATTTATACTCAATTTTGCATTTTCAATCTTGATCTTATTTTGTGATATAATGGATTTTATATCAATTTCCTCTTCCCCAAGATGCTAATTTATTTTGCGTTGATATAGATAGGATTTATTTTCAAAATTTGTATATTGTTACAGAATGTCCTCTTGTAATTCAATCTGTCTACTCTTTAACCAAGAAAAAAATAAATGAAAGAACTAAGTGTGAACCTCTGGTTACTAATTTTCTGAAAAGATTTAGAGACACTGAGAAAGTAAAAGGAACACCTGAATATTCATATTAAACTCTCTTTAAATATTTTTTAATTTCAAGTGTTTGGATTGAAGACCTATAACTCACATGATTTAGGGAAGTTTCAGAACTAGTTTTGGAAATTAATTACAAGTTATTTATATTCCAAAAGAGGTAATACTTAAAACAAAGTATATAACCATAAGTCAATGTTTTCTTACTTTCTTATTTCTCTTAGTGACTCTTTGGTGTTCTATTTCCTTTTTGAGAATGTGTGTTTAGAAAAGTTAGTTTTATCCTGTATTTCATAGAATCTTTCAGATATTGAATTTTCTATTAATTTTGAACATTGGGTTTGTCAATGCACCTCAACGAATGTTATTTGTCCATCTATAATTAAGGGAGATATGTAGATACTTTCTCATGCACCATAAAACAATCATATGTTTTTTCCTATAATTCTAAGTACAACATAAATTTTGTCTTCTTAAATCTAAATTAGGCATTGTCAAGCTTTTTCTTTGAAGGTCCAGAGAGTAAATATCTCAGGCTTCATGGGTCTCATGGTCTCTCTAGGAACTACTCAACACTGCCATTTCAGTGCAAAAGCAGCAGTAGACAATGTGAAAATGAATGGGTGTGGAGGTATTCCAATAAAATTTTACTTAAAAATCAAGAGAAGACTGTGTTCATCTAGATGGCTATACTTTAATCTAAATATTTCCAGGGGAATTCCCTGGTGGTCCAGTGGTTAGGACTTTGCACTTCCACTGCCGGGGGCCTGGGTTCGATCCCTGGTTGGGGAACTAAGATCCTGAAAGCCGCATGGTGTGGCCAATAAATAAATAAACTATAAATAAATATTTCCAAGATAATTTATTGGAAAGAGATAAAGTACATTTTCAGTTGGCCCAGGTGTTTCATTTTCTTTCCTATCTCTCTCTCTAAACATTTTTTACCATCTTTTGTTTCTTCTCCACTTAAGACACAAACTCTTGCCACTCTGGGCCCATGTCTGATTCATACCAATCCTTTTATTAGAAATAAGTCCGTTGTAAGATAGACTAAACAACTAAACAAACCAACAAACAAAACACACACAAAATCATATGATATCTATCATGTATCACTACACATGATGCTCTGTCTTTTCTACTTGGATTTATGGCTCTACATAGTGAAGTCTGTGGATGACAACCACCTTAACCTTTCTAAGTCTCAATATCCTTTCTTTTGTAATTGGTTACATACTTTTTTTGTTTTTTTGTAAATTATGCCTAACTTCATAGAGGTCAGCATTTCTTAGTTGTTATCAGGCTACAACTGTCAACAGTTGTGCTAACTACCTTGCGCAGTAAAACAACCAATGTTTGCCAATGGAACTGGAGGTGTGTTAGGAGGTGTATTCAAAGATCTGGCAGTTTTTAAGGCATCCTAAACAGTTATATGGAGAGCTCATCCATGCTCATTATGGCTGCCTTATTTCTCATATATCCCTGATAAATCAAATTTCTGGCTGGTCTTCCAGTCAATGATTTGTCCCAATCAAGATGGCAACTTTAGGCCAGCTGAATTGCTAGTTGGCCCATTCATTTGCCACCAAGGTCTCTACTGTTACTGATGCTTCTGGGCATGAGATTTTATGTGTTTGGCTCCAAATAAAGTCAGTCCCTCAGGCAGTGAAGCTGCCTGTTTTATTCCACCCTGACAGAACAACTGTGCTGAACACAGTGGGGGTGGGGAGTGGGAGCAGCTCCAGGCAAAATACCACAGACCTCCACTGCCCTTATTCAAAATTCCATAGTTTTTCACATATAATCACTTTCCAATTAGATGTATACCTTTAGTTGATTTCCAGAGTCATAAAATATTTTGTCCTCTTTTATTGTTGTTTTTTGGGGGGAGTAGATTTGTCTAACCACTCACTTCACTATCTCAGAAATCCTGTTCACAGAGATTAATTTCTAAGTCCTACTCATGCGTCAGGCACAGGGATAGTCAATTTATTTACATTATTTCTAATATTTACAGCAAGCCTACAAGATATGTATCATTATCCTTATTTTGCTAATGAGTAATTTAGGCAATTTAAGTAACTTGCCAAACCAGCAAACAGAAAAGCAAAGTATAAACATAATCATGTGTATGAATTATATTTGAATTCATACATAAGTGAATTCATATATTTTTTAAATGTTACTTATGAGAGATAAATCATGTCTGTAAATTGCTTAGCATAGCATGGCATACATATTAATACGTTTTTGATAATTGAATGTAACTATTTTTAGATACTAAACTTAAAGTAATTGTGAAGTATATTATGTTTAGAATATAGTAATATTTAATTTTAAAAAACAAGTGACTTCTTATGCAAGTAAATTTCATCAGTTTCTTATTCTTATCCACCTTCCCCTGACATCTGTTGGCCCAGTCCACCCTACCTAATGATGGCAGTACTTGTTAAATGGATATATGTGTACCAATATATAGATGGATTCATAGTGAAATTGAGCAGCACCCAGTGGGGCTCCGGGGCATGGAAGACTTTCAAACAGATGCTAATCATGGAAGGGAGGGAATGCAGAGACAAGGGAGGAGCAGTCAACAAACAACAGTGCAGTCTTGGGGCAGGGTCCTGGTGTGCCTCAAGGGATACATATAACAATATCTTTGAACTCTTTACAGAACTAAAACCCCCAATAGATGGAAAGTGTTAGCACTCTTTATTCCAGATTAAAGGAACCAGAGACCACCTGAGGCCATATTAAAGGAGTGCAGTCCCTGCACACACCCTAATCCTTATCAGTAACCCAGCCCTTGAACCATTGCTATAAAATTCCTCACCAAATCCTCCCCAGTTGGGAAACACAGTTCTGAGATGCATGAGTCCTGTGTCCCCCTTTGCCTGGCAAAGCAATAAAGCTATTCTTTTCTACTTCACCCAAAACTCTGTTTCTGAGATTCGATTCAGCACCAGTGCACAGAGGCCAAGTTTTTGGCATCAATACTAAGTATCATTTTTGCCACGTGTGTAAGACTAGTCAGAATAGGGAGCTCAATAACATAACGTGTTTGGGATCTAACAAAATTAAAGAAATTAAGAAAGCAAAGGGCCATGATTAAGGCAGAAAGCTCAAACTAATGACTAGAAACGTAATATATATTAACACAAGATGAATGTTTTCAGACTTTAGAAAGTCAAATATCAAAGTTGAACTATGAATATCATTGTTAAACCATGAGCCAAAGCTAATTTTTTTCACTGAATCTGTAGTTTATAAACACAGTAAAATCAGAATCTTGAAGTTGACTTTCTTACCTGGCTTATCAGAATACCCAAGGTTATTTTCAACAAGAAATTCTTAGTAATTAATCTTAGTTACTTAAAAATTAACCTTAATCAACTCAGGCCCTTTAATATGTTAAGTCTCATAGGGTTGGGGCTATCCTAGACAATTTTTCACACCTAGATACAGAAGGAAGTCAATATATCAATTTAAAAAAATAATTTATATTAGTGAAATGTGATACACATAACACAAATATTCTAATTCTAGAGTAGGATATGAAACCAATAATACAGGCTAACAATACTGGACATATTTTTCCTTTCTTTACATAAAGATGTATAAATTAGTTTAGGGATCTTGAATAAAATCAAATATAATTTTAGACTAAAGAACATTTACAACCACAAAGTTTCAAAAGAAATTGTTGAATAACTCGAGTGAGTCACAGAGTACAATGCATTTGATTATACTATTCTTTTAGAAGCTCACAATTTCATTATAGTTTTTAGAATGGCACATTCAATTTAATGCAACAAACATATTGCATATGTCATGAATATTTATCTACGTAAGCTCAGCTGTTAAAGGCATGAGTAAATTTCTGATTTTCTCTACATTAATGCTGTAAAGCATAGTGAAATCATAAAATGCAGCAGGAAAAAGATATATAAATAAGAGGAAAAACTAGTAAAATTTGATCTACATAATAAATTGAAGCATACTACTTTCAATTTTTAGACTGACAGGTGTTAAGTACAAATAAACTAAAAATAAAGAAAAGTAAATTATTTATAATATCTTGAAGTTTACTCAAGAAAAGTAAGGAAAGTCAAACATGCAGAAAAGTTAGCACATTTTTATTGATGAATATGATATGCTTCAATAAAGATCTATAGAGAAAATATAAACTATGATGTTGGATCTCATTGCTATATCTAGTGACCAAGACAACATCAAAGTTTCCTCACCTTGCCCAAATTTTAGACAGGCTCTCTCCTGATTCTATGCCCCTGTTCTCCCTTTTCTCAGAGGTTTTACTTTGGAAAATTTGTAATTATAATTTCTTTCTTGGCCCCTTTGGGGTGTAAATTATTTAAAAGCTTCTTGTCTGTTTTAAAACCCAAGAATGTCTTCCTTAAGGACCTAGAACCTATCCCTTTGAAATGTAATCATCAAAGAAGATAGTGCCCTATCTCCCAGTCTCTAGGAGATGTGTATTAGTCAGGGTTCTCCAGGGAAACAACCAGTAGGATGGATGGATGGATAGATGGATAGATAGACAGACAGACAGACAGATAGATAGAGGTTTGTCCCAGGAATTGGTTCATGCTCTTTCTTGGTTGTAGAAGGGACCAGATGCAACAATGTAACCTTCACCTTAGAAAGGATATCTCAGCATGTCCTGCATCACTGGACCCCTAGAAATTTTTCTGAGATAGAAGACCTTTGAATTTTATTCAGATTTATTTCCCATTCTCATTCACACAAATATCTTACCAATATATCTAGAGTAGTTGCTACTTCTTACTCACTAGGTCCAATCAGCATAAAATCATCAATGTAATAAACTAGTATACCTTGTGGAAGGGAAGTGTAATCAAGGTCTCGGCAAATTAAATTATGACTCAGGGCTGGAAAATCAATATGCCCCTAAGTAGGACAGTGAAGGGGTACTGCTGGCCTTGCCAGCTGAAAGCAAACCTTCTTGTAGACTTTATGGACAAGGATGAAGAAAAATAATTTGTCAGCTCAATAGATACATACCAGTTACCAGGGGATGTGTAAATTTGCTCAAGCAATGAAACCATATCTGATACGATTCTGCAATGAGTCATCATCTGGTCATTCTTCAAGATCTGTCTGTGTTCGGCCAAGTTAGAGAGTTCAATGGGGATGTGCTGAGAATTACCACCCTTGCATCTTTCAAGTCCTCGATGGTGACACTAATCTCTGCAGTTCCTCCAGGTTTGTGGTACTGCTTTGGATTTACCATTTTTCTAGGTAGAGATAGTTCTAATGTCCTCTACTTCGCCTTTGCCATCATAACAGCCCTCACTCCACAGGTCAGGGAACCAATGTAGGGATTCTGCCAGTTGCTCACTATGCTATTCAAATTATGCATTCTGGAACTGGGGAGATAACCACAACATGATTTTAAGGATCCATTAAACCCACCGAGAGATGGATCTGAGCTAAAACTCCATTGATCACCTGACCTCCATAAGCAGCTACTCTGACTGGAGGGCCACAGTAACATTTTAGGTCTCCTGGAACTGGTCTGTCAGTTCAGAGCCAGTATCCAGTAGTCCCTTAAAGTTCTGATTACTTCCTTTTCCTGAATCAGTGCTTACCTTTCAAAAGGCCTTAAGTCTGTTTGGGGAGGTCTGGGAGAAAGTTTAACACTGCAATTTTTTTTTTTTTTCCAGTAGTGTATCAGGGTCCTTCCTTAAAGGCAGCTGGCCTTTCCCTTCATTCAAGGGGTTCTTGGTCTACGAACTGGCTCAAGTCTGGGAATTGATTGAGAGGTTGTGACTCTCTCTTCTCATGATTTGAGTTAGACCCTTGTTCACTTGACCTAGAACTTTTCTGCTTATACAAATCAAGTAAGAATTTAGTAGGCTTTCTATCTATTTCATTTCTGGGAACACCAGGCTTAACTAGCCAAAGTCAGAGGTCAGATTATTTTAATTGTAGATTTGACTCTTCTGTTCAGTATGGTAACCATGCCCACTTTGTTTATGGTGGTTGAGTGCCATCACTTGACCCCTGCTACCCCGAGATCCAACTACTCCCATTGCATTTAGGTCTTCCAGTTGAGTGGCTGCTTCCCACTCTAAGTTCCAGCCTACAGAGAAGAGTGATTATAGAGCCCTTGAAGCATGCTGGGCTCCTCTTACAAACTGGTTTCTCAAAATATTGGTGAAAAGTATGTCTTCTGGATCCTCCCAGTGAACCTGAGTAAATCTTAAATGATAAATCCACTCTGACATTCCTATATCCATAAGCCGTTGAATCCCTTTCTCTCCAGTAAACCAACTTAGGTTAGACATTTCCAGTTTTCACATGGTGGGCCTTCTTTTGGTCCATATATCAGCCAATCAAACAACCAAACTGTTAGAGCCTTTATAACTCCCTGAGCTACATCATTAAATAAAGAATCTCTGGTTAGGGTCTATATCAGTCAATTTGACCTGATCTAGCTTTATATTTCTCTCACCATTATCCCATACACTCAGTGTTCATTCCCACACAAATTCTGCAGAGTTGTTTGCATAAATTGGAAAACTCAAGTAGTTCTTTCGGAGTGTAGTGTACTTCCTCATGAGTCACACTTTGCATCTCACCATTGAGGGTCTGCTTGAAGTTGAGGCTCGTTACAAGTCTAGAAGTAAAGAGGGATAATGGGGGTAGGTGCTGTGGAGATTCTGCATTGTCTTGCATGACAACTGCCTCCAAGGAGGCTATTACTAATTCCTCAGCCTCTGCAGGATTAATCCCCTCAGATGGAGGTGGGAAGGCCAACACCACTGTGCTGGAGGTACCACTGTGCTGGAGGTACCACTGTGCTGGAGAAGTGGATGCTACTGCGGGTGGGGAGGCCAATTTCTCTGAGGATGAGAAGTCCTATTCCACTGGCAGAGGAGACTCATTGGAATTTAAGGGCTTGATATTCCCCAGTTTTATCAGCACCTTTCATGCGTTCCCATCCCAACTTACAAGACCCCATTCTCTCCCAACTGATGTCCTCACTAACAGTAGAAACACTGCAAGACTGGGAATTCAATTTGCATTTTAATGTAGCCAATTGTAGAATGTGGCTCTGATTTTTAGCAATTTCAGCTCTGGAGCTACAGGAGATAAGGCTCTCCTTCAGTGCATTACCTAGAAGCTCTTAGGTCTTTTATGGGGCTCTTGAGTGGGGAATTTAAATCCCTGACCTCATCTTTTTCTTTTATCACTTTGTCCGGCAAACCAACCAATTTCATTTATATTCCTTAGTTTTCTGACGATGTGCAAAGGTATCACATACAGAGTCACTTAGCTCATTGCTTCTTATAAGTGGTTTATTAGGAGTATTCAATGCCAATATTTTGTGTATCTCTATAAACAGTTCACATCAAGGACTATCAGTTTCTGTTTCCTACTGGAAATAGAATCATTAGCTTCTTTAAATCTAATCAGATTAGACAGCCAATTCCAAATGGTTCCAGAAACCCTAGAACCAATTCAGAAAATTCAACTTTAAAATTCTCTTCCTCTAGAACCACTCTTGGTATCTTGCTCCAATTGTGTGTCTTGCTTCAACTTGAAAAAATACCTCCTGTCACGAAGATTTGAGAAAGTTTACTTTTCCTTTATGTAAGGCCGAGTAACAAACATTTATGGTCTATGATCCATCCCACCTGAAAATTCTCCCACTCTTTGTTTCAATAGAGTTGATTTCAGGCTGTTTTGACAGTAGCACACCTACTAAGTAATTTTAGAATTAAGGAATTTATCCAGTTAATTAGAATTTAAAAAAAGCTACTTTTAAAAATTATCTAGAGATAGACAAAGCAAAATTGCTGAACAAATTATTCTAATAATTACTTGGCTATTGAACTTTGCCTATGAAGAGCAAATATTTAGAGTCCATTCATAATGTATTTATATAATAAGAAGATCCAGTAAGAAAAAAAAAGTATTTATTTACTCAGTCAACTATATATTATTTTTATTATTTATCAATATGAATTTTGGAGAGAAGTTAATACTTTTCTACAAATTGCAGCTTTTTTCCAGTGAGAATAAAATGATAATTTAATGTGAAATATATATTATCATTCTTCCTCAAGATGGTCTTTTATTCACTTTATTACAGATTTATTCTAAATTATTAAAGCAATATGATCTGTGTTTTATGACTTGTTTATGTTAGGTAAGCTAGGTTAGGCCTTCATTCTCATAATTCACTTATGTACAGATAATGGTAAATATCTATTTGTACATGATACCATAGAAAAATTGTAATCACTTAAAATATTATATACGTAAGTACTGTGAAAGGATTTCAATCTAAAATGGAACTGAAGGAAATGAAACAGAGAATCTCATGCATGCCCTTAGAATAAGGAAACACACTAGAGACTGATTTCCTATAAATGCCTGATTTACAGATGATCAAGACTTCTCTCCTGACCAATGATCAGCCACCAAGGAATCTGACCCCATCCCCAAGCCAAGGAACTTACTGCTTGGGCTCTGGCTGACTTCCCCCTCTCTTCACTTCTTGCAAACCCTCAGCAGACTCCCTGGGTCTTGCTGCAGTGCGCATTTCCCTGAATGAGATTCCTTGGCTATTCCGGAATGAACTCAATTTCTGGTCATTCAAGCTTGCTTCAGTTTACCTCCTTATTTAGGATGACAGCATAAAACCATACTATCTAACAATAAGTGCCAAGCAGTGTCACAGAAATGTGCTATAAAATAAGAAAACACAAACTCTTGCTTAGAAAAACACAAGGAAGACAGAAAGGGCATTTTGGAAGGTAAAGAAAAGAGTGAATGTGAAGACAAAGTAAACAGAAGAGTAAAAACCAATCAATTGTAACGAAAATAAAAAATTTTCTCCATATATATCGTGTAAAAAAGGAAATGTGAGGTAGAACTTAAAGACAATATAGCAGATATTAGGCGTTGTATTTCTATTTCTGATTTTCTCCAATGATCAACCAAAATGTATATTTTAACTCCAGGTAGAAAATTAACTTGCCTGTGTTAAAATAATGTATTTTACTCCCTTTATTTATGTGTTATATTATTTTAAAGAATCAGCAATGTAGGTCACATCTCCATTTCTATGAACTCCTTATCTTAGAAGTGGATGTGTTCAGTTTTAGAAAGTGGATAAAATATACTACTGAAAGGAACTACATAAATAATGAATGAACTGAAATGGAACAAATGTATTTTTAATAGCTCTGATGAAATAAATATTAATTTAAAAATAACCCTGTGTTGTCTTTCAGGTTTGTGGATGCATGTTGCATTAAATATCTTATATAAAATAAACAGTAAGTTCTCATGTGAAGGTCAGAATATTATATTTGTATAGTATATACTTCTGTGATTCTACTTTTTTATATTCCTGAGATTGCCTGATTTTAACAAGGTTACTAAAAACAGAATGAGCTTTTTCTATTAATTACTGTACATATTAATTAATAAATAATCCCTTATTCTACAGTGTATATTTTCCATAGCAATAGGATTAAAAATCCAGTCCTTTGCAAATTCAAAATTGTCAGATGCTATGGTTTTTTCCCTGCATAATTAACAACTATTAATTAATGTATCAAAGCAACTTATGATTTACTCTGTTATCCAAAGAAACGTTTTAGTTTTTGTAGCTGCAGTCTCAGTAAGTATTCTAAATTTCTACAAACATGTTTATTTTAATTATTGATGTATAAGAAATAATTCTTTTTACATGAAAGGTACTGTTATGATGGAATTTATAATCCTTTTTTTAACCTTCATATGCTTTTTCTTTTAGATTAATGGTGCTGAAATTCAATGAATTTATTTTCACAGCACTATATAGAAAAGATGTTTTGATTTGGATTCACTTCACAAAAAATCTGTTAATTAACTGAAATAAGCTATGTAGCCTTCCTCTTTTATCTACTTATGTTACTTTTTATTACTATCACTTCATTTAGCAGAGTAAAATGTGATTAGCAGTTATATAGCCCTTCTTTTTATCAATAAAGAGTTAATATTATCTAGCTTCATTATTTTAGCATATCTAGAACAATGAACTGAAGTCATCAATTAATATGTTTTAACATATTAAACATATGCATATATGCATATAGTGCATATGTTTTTATGCACTATAATATCAATTATTGAAAAAGTGTATTCATTGGTTAAAGGTAGAGTTTGAAATAACAGTTAAACAGCTAACCAACAAAAATAATGTTTACTTCCGTGGGTACACCATGTTTCTTTTACTTACTTTTATATATATATAAAACATTATACATATAATATATATACCTTCATGTAGCAAAATCAGTATATATTACACAAATATATTCAAGAGACAATTTATCCTAAATAGAATATTTTCAATGGACTTTATATACACCTACATTTATTTTGCAGGACAGGAGAATATCTTCATGTATTCACCACTGTCAGTGAGATTTTACACATAGATGGTGCTTAGTTGATTTTTGTATATGATGTAAGACATAGGTCCATTTTTATTCTTTTGCATGTGGATATTTAGTTTTCCCAACACCATTTGTTGAAGAAACTATCTTTTTCCCATTGTGTATTCTTGGCACCCTTGTCAAAACTCAGTTAACCATATATATGTGGATTTATTTCTTGATTCTTTATTGTTTTCCATTGGTTTATATGTCTGTGTTTGGTTTATATTGGTTTATGTGTATTTGTGTGTGTGTGTGTGTTATTTTACAAAAGTGAAAAAAAATTTAGAAATACTCTGAGAATAATTATTACCAACTGAGGTTTATCCCCCTGGCTAAGAGATAAATTATGTGTGAGGTCAGAATAAAGACATTTTTAGATGGTCAATATCACTAAAATGACATTCCAGGTACACATTCTCTGGAAGTTACAAAAGGATATGCTTAATCAAACCAAAAAGGGAGACACTGGATCCAGGAAAGAGAGATAAATGGAGATAATCAGAGATTATATGTGAGGGAGACCAAGAGAATAACTAGTCTAGGATTAAAGGGAATGACAGAGGATTTCAATTCTTATGTCACTAAGGGAAAAAAAAAATCTGATATACTAGTTGATTTATTTGATCTTATAGACAACATAATTCCATAGCATTTGGCAATTATATAGAAAAAATTGGAAAAAAATAGTAATAGTTATATACAGGTAAAACTTCTTTTATTGAGCTTTGCTTTATTGTACTTTGCAGGTATTGTGTTTTTTTTTTTTTCCAAATTGAAGGTTTGTGATAATCATGCATCAAGCCAGTTTATCGGTACCATTTTTTCAACAGCTTTTGCTCACTTCTTGTCTGTGTCACACTGTGGTAATTCTTGCAATATTTCAAACTTTTTCATCACTATATTTGTTATGGTGATCTGTGATCAGTGACCTTTGATGTTACTACTGTAATTGTTTTGAGGCACCACAAACTGGGCCCATATAAGAAGATGAACTGGATCGATAAATGTTGTATGTGTTCTGACTGTTCCACTGACCGGCCATACCCCTGCCTCTCTCTCTCTACTCAGGCCTCCCTATTCCCTGAGACGCAGCAATATTAAAATTAATTAATTGGGCCATTGAATAACCCTACAATGATCTCTAGATGTTCAAGTGAAAAGTCACAAGTCTTTCACTTTAAGTCAAAAGCTAGAAATGATTAAGCTTAGTGAGGAAGGCATGATGAAGGTTAAGATAAGCAGAAAGCAAGGCCTCTTCTGCCAAAAAGCTAGCCAAGTTGTGACTGCAAAGGAAAAGTTCTTCAAGCAATTAAAAGTGCTACTCCAGTGAACACAGGAATGATAAAGTTTGAAGCTAGCAATGTAAACCCTGAGGTTTACAGAAAGAAACCATCTCCATGACTTAAAAATGAAAGATGAAGCAGCAAATGTTGATGGATGTAGAAGCTGCCGCAAGTTATCCCGAGGATCTTACTAATAAGATAATTAATGAAGGTGGCTACAATAAATAATAGATTTTCAATGTAGACACAACAGCCTTATTGGGAGAAGATGCCATCTAGGATTTTCATAGCTAGAGAAGAGAAGTCAATGCCTGGCTTCAAAACTTCAAAGGACAGGCTGACCCTCTTGTTAGGGGCTGGTGACTTTAAGTCGAAGTCAATGCTCATTTACCATTCCAAATATCCTAGGGCCTTTAAAAACTGTACTAAATTAGCTTTGCGTGTGCCCTATAAATGGAAAAACAAAGCCTGGAGGACAGCACATATGTTTACAGCAGGGTTTACTGAATATTATAAGCCCACTGTTGAGAACTAATGTTCAGAAAAAAAAAAAAATTCTTTCAAAATACTACTGATCGTTGATGATGGACCTGGTCACCCAAGAGCTCTGATGGAGATGGGCAACGAGATGAATGTTGTTCTCCTGCCTGCTAACATGACATCCATTCTCCAGCCCATTGATCAAGGAATAATTTTGACATTCAAATCTTATTATTTAAGAAATATATATTTTATAAATTGTATACATTTCAATGAAAATACTCAGACAATATAAAATAACTCAGAATCACACACACAAAAAAACCCTCAGTATGTAAAATTCAAAATTTACAACAAGAAAACCAACATGAAACCCCTTTTCTTTGTGGACCATGTGGGTATTGCTGTACTACATTTAAAGCAAATTAGAGCTTTTCATTGATAGCTTAAAAATATAAACTGTAATATGTAGCCGAAGAATTTCCATACATTGGTTTTCATAATCTAGTAAGAAATACATTTCATAAGGCTATAGCTGCCATAGATAGTGATTCCTCTGGCGGATCTAGACAAAGTAAATTGAAAACCTTCTGGAAAGGATTCACCATTTTAGATGCCATCAAGAACATTCACGATTCATGCAACCTTGGCAGTGAAAGCACGGAGTCCTAACCACTGGACTGCCAGGGAATTCCTGGATTGACTATAATTTTGAAAGAAAGTCTGCTGTGGGTGAAATGGTATCAAACAGCATTGCATGCTACAGAGAAACCATTCTCGGGGGGAAGAGTCAATCGATGTGGCAAACTTTATTGTGGTCTTATTTCAAGAAACAGCCACAGCCACTCCAACCTTCAGCAACCAATAAGCTGGTCAATCAGCAGCCATCAGTCTTCAGGCAAACCTTCCACCAGCAAAAAGATTACGACTCTCTGAATGCTCAGATGATGTTCAGCATTTTTTAGCAATATAGTATATTTTTAAAATAATGGTATTTTCAGTAAGATATTTACATTGTTTTAAAAGATATAATGTTACTGATCACTTAATAGACTACAGTATAGTGTAAACATAACTTTTATGTGCAGTGGAAAATCCCAAAATTTGTGTGACTAACTTTATTGCAATATTTGTTTTATTGTGGTGGTCTGGAACCAAACCAGAAATATCTCTGAGGAAAGCCTATACATAGAAAACTAGCTCACAAAAATGAGAGGAGATGCATACAAGAAAAAGGAAGACTATAAAGCTTAAGGGAAGAAAAAGGAATAGTAACCAAAGTTATAGCACATTATTTGACTGAGCAGTTATAATATTAATACAACTATGTTGAGATAAATCCATACTGGAATGGAGGGGATGTGTTAGGGAAGAGAAAAGAGAAGAAAAAGCAAATCTAACATCATAAAAAACAAAATAAAAACCAATAGATAATGTATAAAATGTATAAATAAAAATAGTACAGTATTTAGATATACTGAAATAAAAGCCAGAATAAATGACTTAAGATTTTTAAATAAAAGTCAAAGTGGCATAACAACAATAAAAGTCCCTTCCCCCATTTCACCGCACTCTGTTCTACTTCTTAAAGGCAACCACTTGAACTTTCTATGTCTGTCTTTAGGCCAGTATTATATTATTCCTCTGTAGTATAAGAAGCTTGACCTCACTGTCATTAATCATCAGAGAAATGTAAATCAAAATCACAATGAGATATAACCTCACACCTGTTAGGATGGCTATGTTCAGAAAAACAAAAGATAAATATTGGTGAGAATGTGGAGAAATTAGAACACTTGTACACTATTGGTGGGAATACAAAATGGTGCAGCAGCAATAGAAAGTGATGTAGGGGTTCCTCAAAAAATTAAAAACACAAAACAAAACTACCCAAGAGCCAGTAATTCCACTTCTAGGTGTTTATTGAGAAGAACTGAAATTAGAATCTCAAAGACATATTAGCATTCCCATGTTCATTGAAGCACTATTCACAATAGCCAAGATGTTGAAACAACTTAAATGTCCATTGATGGATAAGTGGATAAAGAAAAGGTGGTATATATACACAATAGAATATTATTCAGCCTTTAAAATGGAGGAAATCCTGTAATAAGCTATGACATGGGTGAAACTTGAAGACATATGCTAAGTGAAATAAACCAGGCACAGAAGGACAAATCTGCATGATTCCACTTAAATGAAGGTACCTAAAATAGTCAAACCCATGGAAGCAGAAAGCAGGATGGTGGTTGCCAGGGGCTGGAGGGAGAGGGGAAGTAAGGATTTGCTCATCAAAGGACAAAGTTTCAATTATGCAAGATGAATAAGTTCTAGAGATAAGCTGTAAACCACTGGGCTTGTAGCTACCAATACTTTATTGTACACTTAAAAATGTGCTCAGAGGGTAGATCTCATGTTGTGTTCTTAGCACAATAATGTAATAATAATGTAACAGTAAATATGTGTGTAATTAATAAAGACAAATTATTTTGAAAATAAAATTAATGAAACTATCATTAAAAACATTCATGTTTTTAATGTTTTAATTAAACATTAGAAACATTAAAAACATGTTTTTAATGCTTTAATTAAAAACATGAATGTTTTTAATGACAAAAGATGTGTATTTCAATCTCATTTTCTTGAGAAGAATGTGTGCTTTTTGAAATGTAATAAAGGAGAAAAATAGTTCCACACAAAAACACATATACACACACTGCTATTCTCTTTCCTCTGAAAAGAGATAACTTGTTAAAAAAATTAAATTTGTAGTTAATCTTCAAACCACCTAGCCATTGGTAGAAAATTTTTCTACCACATTCTGCAAATGATAGAAAATTATTCTAAGCAAGTGCTACACAGAAAATGTGCACATTTAATTTACAGGAAAGGTTAATTGCATTGCTCTGTTAGCATGGCCTGCTTGAGTGCTGAATCCAGGGAGCATAAATGATTTTTAAGTACACAGTGAGAGAGTGGATTCTCCCCCTAGGATTATTCCTAAGGGTTTTGTGCTCAGTCAAGCAATAAGAGATGTTACACATCTCCACGGTGATTGTTCTCAGGATCCCTGAAGTTTAATCCCTAAAGATCATGAGACAAAACTCAATAATAAATGGATTTCTGATGCTAGCATCTAAACAGAAAAGGAACATTATTGGTTTTCTTCTTCTTAAAAAAATATAAAGCAATTGTAACATAAACATACTGTGATAATTCCTTGAATCACTGAAGTTTTATTCTTTCCTTCATATTATGAAGATTCTACTCTATTCAAGGTATTTTTAATTCTAATTACATGGTCTTTCTTTAAAGATGACTTAGTCTTTGACAAAAATATGGATTATTAGAGGAAATGTAATTTGGGCTAGTGTATATTACATAGCTGCTACTAAGATTTAAACATACTATTGCTGCCACTGATACACTTGACTTCACTTCAAAGCTCATATTGGGACTTCCCTGGTGGTCCAGTGGTTAAGACCTCACCTTCCAATGCAGGGGATGTGGATTTGATCCCTGGTTGGGGAGCTAAGAGCCCACATGCCTTGTGGCCAAAATACTAAAACATAAAACAGAAGCAATATTGTAACAAATTCAATAAAGACTTTGAAAATGCTCCACATCAAAAAATCTTTTAAAAAAATAAAATAAAATCAATGGGAAGAGAAAATTCATTGTTTTCTAAAATGTAGATTCTCAAGCCAGCAAACCCTAGCTAAACTGATAGTCTCCATTTCAACATTTTATCAATTGAGACTTAAAGAAAATTCTAGTGATATGTCTCTGCTGTGAAAACTGTCAAAAGTAATCAGAGATTTGTTGTAAACAAAAAATCAAAATATTTTTTCTGAAAACCTCAAATGTGATATATTATTGAATTTATCCTAAACCCTTAATAGACTTCAAAATATAAAATATTTATAAAAATGGAAATGTAAATTTCACATAAAATTTCATGTGTAAAAATTTAAGCATTTAAACTTTTCAAATTAAGACACAATTATAATATAAATAATTTCAAAACAGTAAGTCATAATTTGAGTATATAAACTGGAAACCCCACAGTTTAAACATACACAAACATTCTTTTGGTATATGCTATATACAAGGCACTGTGTACTAAGCACACAGAAGAAAATATTGCTCAGTACCACATTTCATATATTAGAGGGTGTCATCAATTGTTAAGATGCACTATTATTTTTTATACAACTTAGAAAAATATTACAATTACAGTGTGATACAATACTTTAAAAAGAACCCTGCACAACTAAAGAATTGCTCCTATATATCTCTCATTGTTATCATTTTTTTTTCACTTGTTCCATTGACTTTCTAATTCATCTTACTTTGTTTGCATTGCTTAACATGTGATGGGCAATCTCTCTGCATGTACCTCAGTAACAAAACAGAACCCAGCTTTATTTACCTGTAAATGTACTCCTTTCTTCACCAACATAAAGCTCTTGTTGGGTGCTGTTTTTTGTTTTTTTTTTAATAATATATATATGGAATTCTAGTTATTTTTCTGAAGATAGATGTTTGCTTCAATTATATCAAACGATATAATGCTTCATGCTTCAGTTATATCAAATGATGTTTCTCTGCTCTGATTTCCGGACTTTTTATGCAATAACTTTCCATGATAATACTGAAAGAGTCCAATCTCTCTGAACACTTAAATGTCAATTCAATTTAATCTATTGATTGACAGTGCATGTCCTTTAACTGAAGTGAGAATGAAGTGGAGAACTACGATCAAATTCACACGATTCACATGATTTTCAAATATAAAACTAAACTAAAATACACACAAAATTTGTTTCCTCCTACATTCCTTTCCCAAATTCCAATATTCTCCAAACATCTGAGATAATCGTAACACCATAGACACATATCTAAAAAAATTATCAGAAACAGAATGTGATCATTGAAACAACTCCCCACAAAACATCAGGGATCAATTTGATTATAAAATTACATATTCAAGGAAAAAAAAAATCTCTGTTCGAAGGCTAATAGGTACATTAACAGAGTTGTCACGACATGTTTCAGACACTTCTTCCTAGGCATGCTCCGAGGTGCACCCTTTAGACAATTAAGTGCACGCTGGTTATGACTGAGTAGCACACAAACAACAATTGTAAAAGCCAGGTGAAATACAAACATGCTGACATTTGAAAGCCCTAGAAAGCATCCGAGGCAGCTGAGATTTAAGAGTCAATGCAGCACCAAGAAAATGCAGCAAGGTGAACCTGATATTTTCTGCTGCTTTTTCCTTGAGACACATGCTGGTTCTTAATTGGTATGCAGCTTAGAGGTCAAGAAAAAGAAGATCAGAACGAGAGCAGCCTCAGGTAGCTAGACAGACACTGGAGAGCAGGGATCTGAAGGTGCCTTGGACTTCAGGGGTCGAGATGCCAGAGAAAATGGAGCCTCTGAAAGGTGAGCCTTACATTGTGTCTTAAGCTTTTTGTCATTTTCTCAATTTTTGCTGGTCAAGAATCTAATAAGCGAAGCAAAATGTGATAGCTAAGAAACTAAAAAAATAAGCAATGGTTCTGCTTTTGGATAGGATGGAGCAGATTGCAGCAGATTCGCATTACAGTGAAAATAACAAGGATTTCCAGAATGGCAGTGTGAGGTGCTCGACAAACTCTCTCCCCAGTGAAATGGACATTTAATGTGTGAAAATTACATACATACAAAATTGGAGTCTCTGCAAATTGTCCTAAGAGCATTTGGAAAAGAGAGGAGCATAAATTCACAAAAATTGACTAAATCTCAGCCAGGGCAGTGAGTCACAACATGCTCCCTCCCTACCCCCACTTCCAGCTCAACATGACAGAGCTCTACTCCAGGAGGACAGGGCTAAGAACACAGAGCTTCCTTGCCCCCAAGCTCCCAGTCTATGGCTGCATATTTGCTCCAGGAGGGGCAGGGCACCTGCATCTTTCATCACACCCCCAGCTCTACGCTGCAGAAACTATTCCAGGCAGTCATAGTCAAGAAGACCACTACATACTGTCTACCAGAGACACAATTTAGATCCAAAGTTACAAATACACTGAATGTAAAAGGATTGAAACATGCACACAGAAACCGTAAGAAATGAAATGGCTGTACTAATATTAAATGAAATAGACATAAAGTTACTTGACTACAGATATTTTATAATAATAAAAGTGTCAATCAATCAGGGTGATATGACAACTATACACCTATATTCACCTAATAATAATGCCTCAAAATACATGAAGCAAAACTGATAGAACTGAAAGGAAAAATAGGTAATTCAACAATAAGATTTAGAGATTTCAGTACCCCATCTTCCATAATGAATAGCACAATCAGGTGTAAGATCAACAAGGTACTAAAACCTTGGAAACACTATAAACTAACTAGACTTAACCTGACTCTATAGAACATTCGATACAACCATAGCAGAATTCACATTCTTCTCATGCACACGTGGAACACACTTCAAGGTAGACCAAATGCAAGGCCATAAAAAAGTCTCAATACATTTAGGAGAAATGAAATCAAACAATTATGTTCTCTAAACACAATAGAATGAAATCAGAAATAAATAACAGAGGAATAGTGGGAAAATGGCAACGTGGGAGAACCTAGCTTCCCCATTTCGCCCTCTCCCACAAAGATCAATGATTGGATAGCTACCCATGAACAAAAACAGCTCTGGGAGACCCCAAGAATCCACTTGGGAAGTCTTTGCAACACGATGAAACAAAAATACACAGTTTTCCAATGAAGACATACAAATGGTCAACAGGTACATGAAAGAGTACTCTACATCACTAAGCATGAAACTACAATGAAATATCACCTCACATTTGTTAGAATGGCCATCATCAAAAAGACAGGAGATGTGGTGTTGGTGAGGATGTGGAGAAAAGGAACACTTGTTCACTATTGATGGGAATGTAAATTGGTACAGTCACTATGGAAAACAATATGGAGGTTCCTCAAAGAATTTAAAAATAAAATACTGCATGATCCAGCAATCCCACTTCTGCGTATATGCCCAAAGGAGTTGAAATCAAAATCTTGAACAGATAGCTGCACCCCCATGTTCACTGCAGTATTGTTCACAATAGTCAAGATATGGAAACACTTAAATGTCTGTCAACAGATGAATGGATAAAAAAGATGCTATATGTATAACGGAATATTATTCAGCCATTAGAAAGGAGGAAATCCTGCCATCTGTTACAATTTGGATGAGACTTGAGGGTGTTATACTAAATGAAATGTTACAGAAAAACAAATACTGTATGATATCACTCATATGTGGATTCAAAACAGCCTAACTCAGAGAAATGGGGAGTAAAACGATGGTTACCAGAGGACAGGGGCAGGGGAAATGGAAAGACATTGGTCAAAGGATACAAACTTCCAGTTGTAAGATTAACATGTTCTGGGGATCTAATATACAGCATGGTGATTATAGCTAATAATACTGTATTATACACTTGAAAGTTTGTAAGAGAGTAGATTGTAAATGTTCTCACCACAAAAAATGGTAATTACCTGATGGTCTGAAGGTATCAGCTAATGTTAAGTGGTAAGCATTTGCAATATATAAATATATCAAATCAACACCCCATTCATCTTAAATGTATACAATGTTATATGTCAATTATATCTCAATAAATCTGGAATTTTTAAAATAAGTAATGGAGGAATTTGGAAACTTCACAAGCAGGTGGAAACCAATACATCCATAAATAACTGATGGATCAAAAATTTAAAAAAAACCCACAATAGACATCTTTCCTCCTCCTGCATATTTTCAAATAATTTTTGATGGCTAAAGAAAAAACTGTAACACTGTCTGATATTTGCCATTTATGCAGAGGCAATATTTTAAACAATTATAAAAGTGTAACTATTTCATTCTTTGCTGTATAACCCAATATTATAATTCTTTGTTTTGTTCAAATTATTCCAACTTTCACAATTGGGAGATTTTCACATTGACTTCCTCTTCTTTTTGACATGCTTCATCCATTTTTCTCTTTTGAGAAATTCCCTATGTTCTACCAATGCAAGATGCTTCAGGCTTATCTTGTTTTTCTCCTGTTCCAGCTGTAGACTTTGCTATTTCTTCAAGTAGCCCTCATTCCCTTCATTGGAGAATGTTAATTAAAAATAAAGATCTGAGCGTAAGGTAGGTTCATTGTTAGTGAGGATTTTCTGCTTTTAAACCATCTAAAAGAACAGAATTAGGAAATATGTGTATGAATACTAACACACAAACACATAGCTGTTTATTTTTCTATCAAGCAATCAACAAAGCCTTTAAAATAATTTCATTACATGTATTTAATATATTTGGAGTAATTATGAGATCCGTGTGTGTGTGTGTGTGTGTGTGTGTGTGTGTGTGTGTGATAGAGAAAGAGAGAAGGAGAGAGAGATTATTCTACCTGAAAATCCTCATTCCATTTTGCAACATTATCTAGTAACATTTCCCTTTGGTATAAAGAACTGCTGTTAGTATTTCTTGCAGTACAGTTTGACTAAAGAGTTTTTTCAATATTTGCCTGTCTGTAGTATGTTTATTTAGGTCTTATTTTTGAAGGATATTTTCACTGGCTTTAGTTTTCTAGGTTGATAGTTTTTATTTTTTCTTAGTACTTTAAACACGTTTTCCCATTGTCTTCTAATATCCATTGTTTTTGATGAGAACTCAATCACCATTTTTCTTGCTGTTTTCCTGTACATAATTTATCTTTTTATCTGGTTTCTTTAGGAATTTTTCCTTTACATTGGTTTTCAGCAGTTTGACAAGGATGTGCCTAGGGATGTGTGTGTGCGTTTTTCAATTATTATTCTTGTGGTTTTCTGAGCCCCTTGGATTGGTTTATGCTTTTAAATGTGGGGAAATTGTTGGACATTATCCTTCAAAGATTTATTCTGTTCCATCTTCTCTCTCTTCTCAGGTGCTCCAATTACATATTTTTCTGTTATCTCAAGATCTTGGACACTCTTTTAAATTTATTTTTCTACTCAGTTTTTTTTGTGTTTTAGTTGGTATAATTTCTATTGATTGTTTTTCAGTTGTACCAATTCTTTCCTCTATTTTGTTCAGATAATTAGTCCAACAAAATATTCTTCATCACTGATAACTTATTTTTCAAGTCAGTATTTTAATTTGACTTATTTTATTCTTCTGTCTCACTGCTAAACTTCTTTATCTGTGCATGTTTACTGTTTACCTTTTGCAATGTATCATTAAATATATTTATATTATTTTTTGTAACTCTGCCTGATAATTCCATACTCTGTTCCATCTCTGGCTCAGGTTCCACTGACTTTTTCTTCTCTTGATGCTCTGTCATATTTTATAATTTTTTCGTAGATTTTCTAAAATTTGGTTTGAATGTAAGGTTTTATAAGTAATAGAACATTTCTCTAATAATTAGTGATGTTGAGCATCTTTTCATGTGCCTCTTGGCCATCTGTATGTCTTCTTTGGAGAAATGTCTGTTTAGGTCTTCCACCCATTTTTTTGATTGGGTTGTTTGTGTTTTTGATTGGGTTGTTTGTTTTTTTGATATTGAGCTACATGAGCTGTTTGTATATTTTGGAGATTAATCCTTTGTCAGTGGCTTCATTTGCAAATATTTTCTCCCATTCTGAGGGTTGTCTTTTTGTCTTGCTTATGGTTTTCTTTGCTGTGCAAAGGCTTTTAAGTTTAATTAGTTCCGTTTGTCTATCTTTGTTTTTATTTTCATTACTCTAGGAGGTGGGTCAAAAAAGATCTTGCTGTAATTTATGTCAAAGAATGTTCTTCCTATGTTTTCCTCTAAGAGTTTTATACAATGAGGTATAACTTCACACAGGTCAGAATGGCCATTATCAAAAAAAATCTACAAACAATAGATGCTGGAGAGGGTGTGGAGAAAAGGGAACCCTCTTGCACTGTTGGTGGGAATGTAAATTGATACAGCCACTATGGAGAACAGTGTACGGAGGTTCCTTAAAAAAAAACATAAACACAGAACTACTAGATGACCCAGCAATCCCACTACTGGGCATATACCCTGAGAAAACCATAATTCAAAGAGACACATGCACCCCAATGTTCATTGCAGCACTATTTACAATAGTCAGGACATGGAAGCAACCTAAATGCCCATCGACAGATGAATGGATAAAGAAGATGTGGTACATATATACAATGGAGTATTACTCAGCCATAAAAAGGAACAAAATTGGGTCATTTGTAGAGATGTGGATAGACCTAGAGTCTGTCATACAGAGTGAAGTAAGTCAAAAAGAGAACAACAAATATCATATATTAACGCATATATGTGGAATCTAGAAAAATGGTACAGATGAACTTATTTGCAGGGCAGAAATAGAAATGCAGACATAGAGAATGGATGTGTGGACATGGGGGGGTGGGAAGGGGAGGGTAGGATAAATTGGGAGATTGGGATTGACATAAATACACTACCATGTGTAAAAGAGATAGCTAGTGGGAATCTGCTCTATAGCACAGGGAGCTCAGCTTGGTGCTCTGTGATGACTTAGATGGGTGGGATGGGGGGGGAGGGAGGTCCAAGAGGGAGGGGATATAGGTATACATATAGCTGATTCACTTCATTGTACAGCTGAAACTAACACAACATTGTAAAGCAACTATTCCCCAATTAAAAAAAAATAAAAAAGAAATAAAAAGAAGTAATAGAACAACAGAGACTGAAGCAAGCAATGTTAATATATTATATATAATAACACATGCTCAGGAAATGTCATATCTCGCCTTTTGTCAGGCCACTGGCATGTGTGGTGAAGTCAATCTAATTGGAACTGAGACCATCTGGGTTGTGTATTTTGGGAGAAGTTTCCTTGAGTGGCGCTATGACTTGACTTGCAGATCACCTGCCCTACTTTCAGACTCAGCAGCACCTGAAAGTGCATCTCAGGGAGCATCTCTCCAGGCACCTACCCACCCCAGTGAACAGTGCCACTGCTTGGTGCCTCGTGTGGGGCCCAGATACCTGTGTGGTTTCTCTCTTTGCTCCCCTCCACCATTTGACTTCAGCAAACACTCTGTGCTTAATCTTTAGCAGGTAAATTTTTTCTTTTTTCAATGTCCTTGGCCATCTTTTATCAGCAGGTGGCTTAGAATGTTCACGGGTTTCTCTCAGTTGCTTCTCTAACATCAGATTTTGGCAGGACCCTTTAGTATTCCCCTGTGAGAGACTCAGCTTTCCTCCCCTCCTCCTCGCAGATCAACGACAGTTACCGCCTGCCTGACGGCTGTCTCTCCTCCTACTCCACCCTCAGACGTCAGCACTCTTTCCTCAGACAGGATCCCTTTCAGCCTCCTGCTAGGTGGCCAGTCACCCTCAGGAGCTCCCCATGCAAGGCTGAGTAACACGTGGAGACTGCATGGAGATTCCTGTTGTGTCTGGGCCTCCCAGGGGTTCCGGGCCCTCATGCCAGACCCCCCTAGAGTTTTACAAGTTTGATCCACTTCATCAGCGTTCTTACTTGCATCTGTGGCAGTTTCCTTGATTCCCCGCTGCTCTGCCAGGAATGACAGTAGCTGTGGGTCTCTCCTCCCCCAGTAAACTTGTCACTTTCTGGATTTTAGTTAATTAGATTCCTTGCCAACTAAGCGCTCAGATGTTTTGTTCATATTGTTAGGGTGCAAGAGAGTTCTCTTGTGATTATCTCCTAAAGAAAAGCAGAAGTTTTATTTTAAAATGTCAATAATCACAGCACCTCAGAAACTACACACCTTGGAACTGCTTTAATTGTGAAAAGTTTTAGATGTCAAATTTAAAGTGGCATACATTTTATTACAAATTTTTGAAAAACCACTTTATTTCAAATTTCTTCTACAATGTACCTGAATAATAATGCTTGGAGACCACTAATCTAAGGCACTTTGTATTAATTGCTATGCCCAGTGATAAAAGAAAATGACTGATTACAGAACCCAAGTAGGCATAATACCAAGATAGCTATGACTCCTCAGTAATAGAGATTCTGGTCTTCTATATCCCCAAATAAACAACCCTGGCCATCTGAAAAACTAATGGAACAAAGGACATGTAGTGGAAAGAAGTTCAAAAATATTAACTATGGCCAGTTGCATAAATGAGCATAGTAGCATTAGTTATCTGTTCTCTCCAGCCCACCTTATAAAGAGGTTGTGTGTAGTGGTTGTTTGCCGATCTTTGAATTATAGCAATAATAATCACTCACAGATAGATGAAGTAATTAAAAGGACATTCAGATGTCTCTTGGGAAAATGTTCAATGCGTGTGTGTGTGTGTGTGTGTGTGTGCACATTAAGTGCAGTACGTTAGGTGGGAACATTTGTTGTTTCTTTATTAGTAGAATTTTACATATATGTAGTAAGCTGTATAGATCTTTCATTGGAAACCAGTGTAGGATGTGGCTTATTAATTCTCAGTATCCATCCTATCCTCTCCTAGTGCACCTTCCTGAACTTAGAGACTGAAAAGCTCAAAACTATTTTTTTTCCTACTTCTTTGTGATTGCCTCTGGAGAAGAGATACATTCCAGATTAAGAAGCATTTGTTTGATATCCAGAAGGAATATTTAAGAAGAACATCTTATGCTGATTGTTTCTTCTGGCAAGCAAGCCATCATTTTGGTGGACAGTTTCTAGTTGATTTGCAAGCAGCAGTTGAGGCTGTCTGTGATCCCTGGATCATAGCAATGAACATTTGTTCTTTTTATTTAAGAAAATAAAACTTTATTTTTTTTGGAGCAGTTTTAGGTTAACAACAATATTTATGGGATGGTACGGAGATTTCTCTTATACCCCCCAGCTCCTACACATGCATAGCTTCTCTTACTGTCAACGTCACTCACCAGGATCGTATGTTTTTACTAAGGATGACCCTAAATTGATACATCATAATCACCCAAAGTCCATAGTTTACCTTAGGGTTCACTCTTTTTTTTTTTTTTAATTAATTAATTAATTAATTAATTTATGGCTGTGTTGGGTCTTCGTTTCTGTGCAAGGGCTTTCTCTAGTTGCGGCACGCGGGGGCCACTCTTCATCGCGGTGCGCGGGCCTCTCACTATCGCGGCCTCTCTTGTTGCGGAGCACAGGCTCCAGATGCGCAGGCTCAGTAGTTGTGGCTCACGGGCCCAGTTGCTCCGCGGCATGTGGGATCTTCCCAGACCAGGGCTCGAACCCGTGTCCCCTGCATTAGCAGGCAGATTCTCAACCACTGCGCCACCAGGGAAGCCCTAGGGTTCACTCTTGGTGCTGTAAATTCTATGGGATTGGACAAAAGTATGACATAAACCCATCATTATAATATCATATGGAGTATTTTCAAGGTCCTAAAAGTCCTCTGTGCTCTGCCTGTTCGCCGACCCCTGGCAACCACTGATCTTTTTATTGTTTCCATAGTTTTGTGACCATTTGCGCTTGAACTCATTAATTTCAGTGATGGATCTTGATTCTCACTCCTACAGGCCATCTGTTGATTTTATGTCTTATACTTCCCTACATTAACTCCATTTCTGCTTTTTACACCTGGAATGTTTCTGTTTCCCACCACTTGTTTATACTGATACACTAGAGAAGAGCTCAGAGAACAGAAATAATTAGAGAAAAAAAAGTAAATTTTAAGTATGCAACTACTGGACCCCAAAATTTAGCAAATTCCTTCCCATCTAAACTTTGATGTGGTGTGTGAAGGAATAATACGAGAAACCCGTGGCAGGAAACTGAATGTCTATTCATTTCATGATTGCATATAACAATAAGCATGAGTGGTTCTCCTTTGAATAAACTGCTTTTGCAAAGACTAGAATCAGTCAAAAATTCTTACTGTGCACTACATTCAGACACAAGAAAGTACATAAATAAAATATAATTTAAAAAAATGTGATTTCTCTAATAAAGCATTTCCATGTTTCCTATGGCAAAATGCTATAATTATAAATCCTAGCTGCCTTATTAATATCATATGTGAGGTGCCTTCAGAAAGCATTTTACATAATCTGAAAATCATTCTATTTCAATATGCCAATGTACCCTCACAGCTCCTGTAATTACAATGCTGGGAATGTAGCTCAAGAAAAAATCTTAAATATAAGAACAGCTTAATGCATTTCAATATACTTCTGTTTTATTTAATAAAAGTGGAATTTATTTTTTAATACTCATAAATACATCTTTAGTTCAGGAAGACACAGGATGACCACTCTAAGTTATGGAATCAGTATTTTGAAATTGATATTCTGGGTTAATAAGAGATTGTTATTCTATAAGGAATGAACATAAAAGTATGATAAACTGTATAAAACAAAAAAATCTCACATGTTAAAGTGGGGGAAAGCATGATTTTAAAATGTAATGTATTTGTTTTTTTCTCATGTGAAATTGGCTAAATTGTGCTTTAGGGAAAAGAGTTGTTTTGTTTTATTAAATAATCATTTTACTGACATCTAAATGTCATGAGAAAAGACAGAAAACAGTAAATAGTACAGTAAATGTGGCTCAAGATGTCATGGAGCTTATGGTGTAGTTGGAAGAATGGACATTATTCAGGCCTCCTCACAATTAATATAACTTTGATAAACAATCTATGTAGTTAATATGTGCTGTAAGATTATAAACTGAGAGAGTTTTACATATCCACAAACGCCAGAGAAGTCTTAAGGAAAAAAAAAAAACCCAAATCTTAAAAGCACATTAAATTCATACCAGAAAAAAGTATAGGAACATTCTATATCTCTTTTTTAAATTATCATTCCATTATGTTTCACATGTTTAATTTTTGGTACGATCCATAATCTGCCCACTATTAACTTCTTGATGGTAATGACCATCAACTCCAACCCTATATTACCCAAAAGGTATAGTATGAATCTTACATTGCATTTGGTTCTCTATAATAGTATTTGACTCAACAAGTTAATTAGACTTTGCCAGAAATATTCTAAATAGGATGCAAATTCTGTGAAGGCAGATGTCGTACACTTTATTTTCACATGTTTCTCTTTGGACCAAAATGGCTTTTCTACATGATACAATATCTACCAGAAACTCTCAGTATTTATTTATTTATTTTTTTGTTTGTTTTTTGCTTTTAAAAAATTTATTGAAATATAGTTGATTTACAATGTGGTGTTAGTTGCAGGTGGACAGCAAAGTGGCATAAAATCATTTTTAGATTGCTTTTTTTTTTAAATTAATTTTTATTGGAGTATAGTTGCTTTACAATGTTGTGTTAGTTTCTACTGTCCAGTAAAGTGAATCAGCTATACGTATACATATATCCCCTCTTTTATGGATTTCCTTCCCATTTAGGTCACCACAGAGTGCTGAGTAGAGTTCCCTGTATTTATTCTCTGCAAAGAAAGTGGTAATGAATAGTGGTTAGGAGAACAGATTCCATGATCAGATTACCAGGGGACTTGAGTGCTAATTCTACCACTTTACATATTCTTTAACCCACGAAATTTAACCACTCTATGTCTCAGCCTTCCTGTATATAAAATGAGAATTAGCAAACATTTAGCTAGGTATAGGAGAAAGGATTTGGTAACGTATAACTTAGTAGTCAAATTAGTCTGTATTAAAATTCAAAGGTTGTCAAATTTTTGATATGGGGTATTCCCACAGAGTATAGCTTATAAGGTACATTTTTAAATTAGAAATATTGGAATGAAGAGCCTAAAGAGAGTATTTTCATTTTAGGGACTTCATTGCTTAAATAGCAGTAACAGCATTTGTACATATGCATACAAGAGAAATTGTGATAAAGGGTAAAACTAATTTTATTAAGTTTTTCAGCACATAAGCTGTTGCTTCTATCTTTGCCCATACTGATATTTATAAACAATAAAGAAAATTTAAATATTTTAAAAAATCTCAGTAGATGTATCAAGCACCAGACAAAGCAATAGTTGAATCTGTAGGTAGTCATAAACCAATGACTTGGAATACATTGCAGAAAAATTTTAAATGTAAATACAAAAGCAAAGTTAAGAGACATGATGCTCCAAGAAGTTACAGGAGAAAATCAAGAGAAAAGGAGAGAGGCAATATTAAAGGACATAATGTCAAAAAATTACCTCAATTTTAAGGAAGTGGTGAGGTAGCAATAGGATTATATTAGCATCTAAATCTGAATTGCAGTCTCTTCTCGAGTCACCAATCAGATGCAGACTCTGGAGGTGACTGAAAGATTCGTGTTTATTTACCTGTTTCCAGGTAATGAGAAGTTGTCGTATTCTCTGTCTCCTAGTTCTGTGTTAGCTATAGATATAGGATTTTTTCTCTTACCTCATGCTTGACCTGTTTTTTTTAATTTTTATTTTTGTATTGAAGTATAGTTGATTTACAATGTTTCAGGTGTACAGCAAAGTGACAGTTTATATATATATTTATATATACTTATATGTATATATATTTATAGTTATTATATATTTATATATTTATTATGTATATGTATATTTATACGTATAAATCTATTCTTTTTCAGATTCTTTTCCATTATAGGTTATTACAAGATATTGAATATAGTTCCCTGTGCTAGCAGTAGGTCCTTGCTGTTTATCTATTTTAAATATAGTAGTCTGCATCTGTTAATCCCAAATTCCAAATTTATCCCTCCCCTGACCCCGATCTGGGTTTTTTGCTGTTTGTTTGTTTTGCTTTGTTTTTGTGATTTGAGGATGTGTTAAGAAATTCAGAATAAAAGAAAGCAGGGCTCCTTATAGAAACTGCTCACTGTTGGAGCCAGGGCAGGGAAAATACTAGATGAGCTTGGGGCATTCAGTAGTGTCACAAAGTAAAAAAGTGCTTAAAAGGAGGAGGAGGGGCATGAAAAAGAGCATAGCAACCAACCTGAAAAAGCTTCTAATGGGCAAAGCTAGAAGAATGTGAGCAACAAAACACAGTACAAAATTACTTTCTTATAAATCGAAACAAAACAAATAACTGGTAGGGAGGATTTGGGTTCCTTTTATCTTTGTTGCCCAGAATATGTTATCGAAACGGAGCAAGACCCTATGGTCTATGGACCCCATGTCCTCAGCCTGACTTTTGTCTGTGGAAAAACTTTAGCCAAAGAATAAGTTTAATCAGAGAGTAAGAAAATGCAGAGACAAAGGAAACCAGTCAAAGGAGACCAAATAATAATAGTTTAGTCATTAAGCATAGTCAAGGACCTTCAGTCCCTCCTCAAGGGCTACAGATAATATTCTGAGCCGTACCCTGTGAGCTGTCTTATAGACAAAGAGACCCCCACCAGGTGGAAGAGGTTAACTACATGATGACCAGGCTGTAGCCATGACATAAGCTGCCACAATTCCGAAAACTGGCCTCAAGGAAATGGGAACAAACCAACCCTGGAAGTGAAGACTAACTGTACCGAATACAATCAAGATGACGCTGGTCAGACCACCACACGACCAATTTCAAGATGACTGCCAGAGCTGACTGTGCTGTTTCTGCATGCAGCCCCCTCCCTCCACCTATAAAAGCTCTTGCCCCCTGATTCTCGGTGGTGGGGGGGGGGAGTCGGCCTTTGGACAGGAGTCGGCCCTCTCCCCCCCACCCCCAACCCCACCAGTTGCTGGCATCTAAAATAAAGGAAACTTTCCTTTCCACCAACCTGGCCTCTTTATTGGTTTCTGAGCGGCAAGCAGCCAGGCCCCACTTTCGGTTATATTATGTGACATGGCAAAAAGAAATTTGCAGATATAATTAAGGTTATAAAACTTAAGGAGACTATCCTCAGTTCTCCAGATGGGCCCAGTTTAATCACCTGAGCCCTTAACAGCAAAGAGATTTCTCTCCAGCTGGGAGCAGTCAGACAGAAGCAGCAGAAGAGGGAGGCAGAGGGAAGATTCAAAGCATGAGAGGGCCTACCCATCACTGCTGGCTTACCCATCACTTACCCATCACTGCTGGACTATGAGTTAGAGAATGCAGGTGGTCTCTAGAAGCAGAGGATGACACCTGGCTGACATCTGGCAAGTAAACTTCAGGCCTCCAACGGCAGGCAACTAAATCCCACCGACAACCTGTGTGAGCGTGGAAGGACTCTAGAAAATAATTCAGCCCTGTATACACCCGTTTTCTGTCTTGTGCATCTCAGAGCAGAGGAACAAGCTGAGCTACACTATGCCCACACTTCGGACACATGGAAATTGTGAGATGATAAATGGATGCTGTTGTATCCTGCTAAATTTGTGCAATATCTTTAAAGCATCAATAGAAAACTAATATGATAATCATGAATCCATCTGATGTAAATAAAGGAATAAAGGACAAATCTTTCTTACAAAACAGTTCAAAATAACAAATGTAGAAGAAATGTGGGAAATAGAAAATCACCATGAGAATACCACAATAACTGCTGTAGGTGAGACCAATGATGAATGATAAAATTTGTGAACAAACAGATAAGGAGAAACAGTATAGATGCATAGCCTCAAAGTATCTCTCCCAATAGACATATTAATTTCTGGGGTGATTTTAACATGTCTACATATTATTTAATTATTCTCTCACCAGGATGTAGAGCTTAATTCCCCCTCATTATGAGCATGGATACTTAAATAATACATTTTAATTTTTGTTCATTTAAAATAATATGTGATAAACTATAATTAAATATACACAGAACAGCAGTTCCACTGAGGCTGGACAGAACATCAAAGAAAGTCCTAGACAATAGAAACATATAAAACGCAATGGGATGCAGTTTTACTGTCCTTTGGTACAATTTGGGTCAGCAATTACTCCTAGAGTTTAGAATAATTGAATCACTAACTAAACAGATCAAAAAGATATCAAAGGTATCTTAAATCACACAGACTGGCAGTTGTTGATGTAAGCAACTGAAAATTCATTGCACAGCTTGAATCATGCTAAATTAATATCAAAGAAAACCAGGCCATGATGAATGAACTTGAGATGGATAACAAGAGAAACTGAGCATAATGTTAAGATAAGGGTAGATGAAACACAAATGTATTAAAATAACAAGTGTCCATGGCAGAGATTTGATTTAAAAAAAAAAAAAACAAGCACATGTGCAAAGCTGGTTATAAATATAGAATAACTAATATCAGTAACACACAAGCAACAAAGTTGAAAATATTCAAATAAATGAATCATAGGTTCAGCAGCCTATTTATTTTTCTTGGCTCTGGTAGATTTACCTCCACCTGAGGACTCAGGTTAGAACTTGCAGTGGGATTAATCTCTCAGGTGATGTTTTAGTAGACCTTGAACGTAAGTGATGACAGGAAAAAAATAAACACTATTGCTTGATGGAGAGTGAAATAAACCTGTTAACCCCAAGAAAATAATAAAGAAAGAGATAGAAAAATAATATGAAAAAATTAGTTTCAGCCATTGAAATGGGTTGGCTTAATCATTATACTAAAGAAAAATTAAAGCTTAAATAGTCATTCTTATCCAACCTTCCATAAAATGTTGCAAAGGTCAAATGAAAAAATATAGAAACCATGCTTATGGAAACTTCCCTTTTTAAAAAATGAGGTCTCAAATATAAAATATTCTTATTATTAATAAGATGTCATTATCAATAATTTATTGAACTGAGAGCTTACTGTATTATTCAGAAACCCAAATCCCAGCTCAGTGGAGGAGCAAATTCTCAAGAGTGTATTGGGGATTTTTGTAGGCAACTAACTAGATTCATGGCCACTTAACAACCTCTGTAAGTCAGCTGTAGCAGAAGCCACTTACTAATTGATGAGCAAGTACCTTTGAGAAGAGTTAAAATAAAAAGTATTTATTTGAGGCCCAGATTCATACAGTGCATGACAGTGAACTCACAGTCATGGTGGAGATAATCAGGCCAAGAAAGTACTGTAGTGAAGGTTCAAGAACATCTTACATATTCAAATTACCTCCTCTACAGACTGAGCTATAGTTAGTTTGCTAAATGTGAAAACAGCTGAGTGTTTTGAGGTCAGAGGTGACATATGATTTTCCTTAATTTATTCATTTACAAAGTTTAACAGACAAAAGTTTGAGAAAATATCATGGTACAAAAGCAAAAGCATATCTATCATATAAATAAATATATTAATACACATTTCAGAGCAATTCAAAATTTCTAATTTTAATAATACCATTCTGTGCAGAAGGTCATGCTTAAGAATTCATTTTACTAATACAGATTTAAACAGACAAAACTCTACCTGTTTTTGTGGCAACGATTCTATTTGTATTCTATAGTTTCAAGTGTAGAGTGTTTGACAATGTTCTACAGTTTGGTTAAAACACTCATCTAAGAGAGTCTGATACTTTCCACTTTTAAAAAAATGAAGAATAATTAAGAACAAGAATGTTCTTATTTATCTCTGTTGACACTCAGGTTGACTCTTAGATTAAATGATTGTAATAAAAATAAACTATTAAAAAATACAATAATTATTATGTAGGGAAGCTGTTACAACTTTTGGTTGAGTGCATTTTTAGCATTTACAATTTACATCCTTTGAGTTCTATGCATGATTTGTTTGGTTAATTGATTTTGTACATTATTCCAGATTTATGTTTATTTATCTATTCATGTAATGCAAATGATGGACAGCTCATGAAAAGAACATTTAGACTTTGCCTAGTTGCCTTGAATAAAAATAAGTTCAGGATAGAAGATTAAACCTTTGAGACATAAAATATATTTCTGATCATGAACTGTAATTCCTTAGCAAATATTAGAGGTTAAAAAGTTAGTCTTAATAATCCACAAGTGAATTAGAAATTCATATTTCATTGACTCAAAATTATACAGTATGACCAAAAGTCTCAACATAAAATGCTAGATGTATGATATATTCTTTCAAGTTAAATAAAAATGAAAAGTAGAAATACTGAAAATATAGTGATTTCTGAATAGCCAAGTCAATTTTTCATATTTTTTCCAGAAAATAGCATCAATGTGAAATGTATCAATCACAGTTTATATCAAAAAATTAAAGTTTGTGAAAAACTTATTTAAATAGCAATTTGTATTTCAAAAATTAAATGAAAGTAAATAGAATACTTTAAAAATTCTGATGTAAGGATGAATTAAAATTTGTGATATATTCTGCACAAAAAATTATAATCAAATTTTACAGCAAAATATATCTTTAAAGGTGACATAATTCATCCCTCATGTTAAGGATAGAAAAAATAAATTGAAAAACTTTTAATATGTGTTGGATTTCTTGAAAGTTATAATGTCATTATGAAAATAGTAAATACTATTGAAGTTACAAAGACTACATTTCAACTCTGGTTAATAACATTGATGGTAATTAATAAGTAATATTAGATAATATACTATAAACTACAACATGCTTATACCATATATCCCCATATTTTATACTTATATAGTCATAATTATATTGATGTGATTATGATATGCCAATATATTATATGTGCAATACATTATATGTATGCACATAATATTTTATCTATATGTAATTCAGTATTATAGGGATGATAGATTATTTAAATTTATGTTAATATATTATAAAATAATGTTTGTTGATCCCCTACATTTTGTTACACATTATGAATTTTACTATCATTATGTTCTAAAACAATTCAATGAGATATGGGTTACTGTAGCTCCATTTTACATTTGTGAACATTAGAATCAAAATAACAATCTTCTGGCCAGAAAGCCCATAATCTGAGTGACAACATTGGAGTGAGAGAGTTTGACCAAATTACTCTGCACCTCTGACTCTCATTTACCCTCTTTGTATAAAGTGTTTGTATAAAACAATGCATATTAATTTTAGGAAATAAGGTATTATAATAAGCCATTTTCATATTGTAGATAGATATCAATTATGTAAAACACTTGAACAGTATGTTACATGTACTAAGCACTCAATAGGAGAGCCACAATTATTATTATAATTATGATTATTAATTACTGTTACCACTTTTCTGGATCTTATTCTACCCCTAGCCTAATGCACTATCATTTAAAATATATATATATGTGTATCTATCTATTTATATATATAAACATTTGATTTTAGTCATGTAATATGTTTTATATAATATACACTGTTTTAAAACTTTTTTAAACTATGATGAGAGCAAACCTTTAGGGGTTAAGATATTTGAGTAAATGTCCACAGATCACCCTGAAGCTTCTGATGCCTTGACCCAAGTTAAGATTGCCTGATTGCAGCACTACAAACTGAAAATTGTTAAGTATTCTCTTTTGGGGTTTCACCAACTAAAAGAAATAATGAGGCTTACCATTATAAAAACTAATGTCTTTATAAAACCAATGCCTTTTGTCTACTAGTTTCTGGTCTACAGTAAGTTTTCCAGTGTTATGCACCCTGCTCTCTCTATTTATTGTATTATAAATGTCTTAGAAAGATTTAATTAAATTTTTATAAGTTTAACATATATTTTCTATTCATTATATGTCAATTATACACACATACACAAATATTTTGACATTGTCATATGTCACCTTCCCATACATTGTTAATAAATACGAAAAATGCAGTGGTCAAGGTTTGTGAAGACAATTCTGAGATTAATAATATTGGGGACTTCCCTGGTGGTGCAGTGTTTAAGAATCTGCCTGCCAATGAAGGGAACACGGGTTTCAGCCCTGGTCTGGGAAGATTCCACATGCCGCGGATCAACTAAGCCCATGCACCACAACTACTGAGCCTGCGCTCTAGAGCCTGCAAGCTACAACTAATGAAGTCCGCATGCCACAACTACTGAAGCCCCCGTGCCACAACTACTGAAGCCCACACACCTAGAACCCATGCTCCACAACAAGAGAAACCACCACAATAAGAAGCCCACGCACCAAAACGAAGGGTAGCCCCACTCAATGCAACTAGGGAAAGCCTGCGTGCAGCAACAAAGACCCAATGCAGCCATAAATAAATAAATAAATAAATTTATTTTAAAAATAATAATAATATTGGGATATGGAAGTAAATTATGAAAAAGAAAGTGGTTTTATCTCTATTGATATTTCTGAAGTCCATCACTATTGTAACAGGATTATTGTCAAAGTGTTTTAATTCAGTGGTTTTCTTGCTTCCACTGTAGAACGTATTAGTCTAACATCCATATGAACTTCAGGAGAACATTGAAGAAAGCAAGTCTAGCAGAAATAATCACAAAATATGTACAAAGACATTATACAAAAATTATACATTAATTTTAAAGAACATTCAAGAAGGCTTAATAAATGGAGAAAAGAAACAATGTTATGGATGAGCAGGCAATTATACTAAGATGTCAAATCTTTTGTAGTGAGCGCATTGATTCAATGTGACTCCAATCACAATTATGGCATCTTTTTGGTAGAACGTGAAAATTTATTTTTAAAATATATTTGGTAAAGATCCAAGGGTATACAAAACCCTCTGAAGAATAAAAATATGATTGTGAACAAGTTGTTAGATATCCACACTTTTAATAAGGCTGTGGCAATAAAGATATATTATTGGTTAAAAAGCAGAAAACAACATGAAACAGAATTGAGAGCTCACAGATCTATAATATATCAAAGAGCTAAAATTACAGGTAAACAGAAAAAGGATGGATAATTCAATAAATGATGGAGGGAAAAGCTGATTATTTCCTTGGGAAAAAACCTCCATCACACACCATACACATATCTTAAAAATGAAAGTAAAATTTGAGACATACTAGAATATTTGACAAAATATTAAGCAGATATGGATGGAAAGAAGAATTTCTTAAGAGACATATTCAAATCATAACAGAAAATACTGATTCATTTAATCACATGGATAATTCTCTCCCCTTGAGCCTTCATGGGACTTGGAAGTATGATGGAATTGTCCTTCCCTTCATTTAGTTATATTATATGTCAAAGATGATGGGAAAATCTCTCCCATGATTATGTATGTTACGTAACATTCCCTTGTAGCCAGCTGGAGGAAAATTCTCCTGCTGTCCTTGAAGTAAGCTGGTACCTTACAATAGGGCCCCATGGCTAGGATCTGGGTGGGGCCACTAGCAACTGGCAGCTACTTTTGGCCAAAACCAGTAAGAAAATTGGGACCTCAGATCTACAACCATGAGGAATTAATTTTCCTAACAACCTCAGTGATCTTGGAAGAGAATATTTGTCTACAGATGCGCGTGCAGTTTTGGCAACACCATGATTTCAACCTAGTGAGGCCCCAAGCAAAGAATCCATCTATGCCATGCCCAGATTTCTATCCTGCAGAAGGTGGGCATCATAAATGGGGGTTGCTTTATGCCATTAAATAACAAAAACCTAAAATGTAGGAGTCACTTTTAGTACAGGAAAAACTTTCAAAAAGCACTATGATATTTTTCTCTCTGCACCCATTTTACCCTCTCTATGCATTCATTACAACACTCACATTGCAACACAAGCATTGTGAATATCTATTTATCTGTCAAATTATATACAAAGACAGTATTTTATTCACCTCAGTATTTTTAATAGTTAGCTCATTTCATCACATTGTATATGCTGAATATATATATATATATATACACAAATAGTATGCACTTAAGAAAAGTGCTGAATAATGAATGAATAAATATATAAATAAACAAACATGAGTAAGGAATGGGCATTTAGGAGAATTTAGGACGGAATATACCGACAGATCGAGTAATATATATCTACATGTCTGCGTAAAATTTATGATTATGTAAATAAATTCAGTCTTTGCTTCTTCTGTCAGTTTTAAAGTAGAGACCACTTTTAGGTATTTCTCTTTGGGAGTTATGGGCTAGGAAAAGACTAATTGTCAGCAGGTCTATGAATAAAAATCTCTTTAAGATAACAAAGTAACCATTCCAGACTACTGTTTTTTGTAGAAAGGTAGAGTGTTTTTTGTTCATTCATCTAATCAAAGCAAAGGGGAATCTAATTGAATCCAAAGAATCAGATTCTCTGTGGCAAAATATTCTAAAAGCTCACTGGCTAATTGAAAATTATTTGTATCATTATCTCAGAAACTATGGTACTGTACAGATAAATCTGGGATGGTAGTCCACAGTTCTAGGAAGTGACACCACACATGTTACTGTATTATTAGTTATGTGTATATCCAGAAAACATAAATCTACTGACTGAGATTGAGGATGGGTAAATATTAGCAACCATACTGAGGAAATTAACTGCCAAATATTGACCAATCCATTTGCTGTTTCCACCAATGGTCTTCAGTTTGACTACACATCTTCAAAGATTTTTATTTTCAAAGAAAAACGTATGGAATGATGAAGTAGAAAATGATATTTCTTGAACTATCTTGACTAAGTAAATGCTATATTTATTATACAAATCCCATTTTCTCATGAGAATTTAATCTATGCATGTAGTACAGTTACACCAAAACATATAATCAGGGGAGACCTTCAAGATGGCAGAAGAGTAAGACGTGGAGATCACCTTCCTCCCCACAAATACATCAGAAATACATCTACATGTGGAATAACTCCTACAGAACACCTACTGAATGCTGGCAGAAGACCTCAGACCTCCTGAAAGGCAAGAAACTCCCCACGTACCTGGGTAGGGCAAAAGAAAAAAGAAAAAACAGAGACAAAAGAATAGGGATGGGACCTGCACCAGTGGGAGGGAGCTGTGAAGGAGGA
Organism: Balaenoptera physalus; assembly: GCF_965194825.1. Taxonomy (NCBI): domain Eukaryota; kingdom Metazoa; phylum Chordata; class Mammalia; order Artiodactyla; family Balaenopteridae; genus Balaenoptera; species Balaenoptera physalus. Next base: position 7,946,244 of record NC_138882.1, read on the forward strand.
AAGGTTTCCACACATTAGGAAGCGCCTTCACGGGCGGAGACAGCGGGTGGCGGAGGGGGGAAGATTCGGAGCCACGGAGGAGAGAGCAGCAACAGGGGTGTGGAGGGCAAAGCAGAGAGATTCCCGCACAGAGGATCGGTGCTGATCAGCACTCACCAGCCAGGGAGGCTTGTCTGCTCCCCCACTGGGGCGGGCGGGAACTGGGAGCTGAGGCTCGGGCTTTGGAGGTCAGATCCCAGGGAGAGAACTGGGGTTGGCTGCGTGGACACAGCCTGAAGGGCCTAGTGCACTACAGCTAGCTGGGAGGGAGTCCGGGAAAAAGTCTGGAGCTGCCAAAGAGGCAAGAGACCGTTGTTTTGGGGTGCGTGAGGAGAGGGGATTCAGAGGACCGCTTAAAGGAGCTCCAGAGACGTGCGTGAGCCGTGGCTATCAGTGTGGACACCAGAGATGGGCAGGAAATGCTGAGGCTGCTGCTAAAGCCACCAAGAAGCCTGTGTGCAAGCACAGGTCACTGTCCACACTGCCCCTCCCGGGAGCCTGTGCAGCCTGCCACTGTCAGGGTCCCGTGATCCAGGGACAAGTTCCCCAGGAGAACACAGGGCGTGCCTCAGGCTGGTGCAACGTCATGCTGCCTCTGCCACTGCAGGCTTGCCCCGCATCCCGTAACCCTCCCTCCCCCACCCACATCCCCCATCCCCCCAGCCTGAGTGAGCCAGATCCCCCGATTCAGCTGCTCCTTAAACCCCCTCCTGTCTGTGTGGGGAGAGATGTCCTCAGGTGACCTACACACAGAGGCGGGGCCAAAGCCAAAGCTGAACCCCAGGAGCTCTGTGAACAAAGAAGAGAAAGGGAAATCTCTCCCAACAGCCTCAGGAGCAGTGGATTAAATCTCCACAACCAACTTGATGTACCCTGCATCTGTGGAATACGTGAATAGACAACGAATCATCCCAAAATTGAGATGGTGGACTTTGAGAGCAATGATATATATATTTTTTTCCTTTTCCTCGTTTTCTGAGTGTGTATGTGTAGGCTTCTCTGTGAGATTTTGTCTGTATAGTTTTGCTTTTACCATTTGTCCGACGGTTCTGTCTGTCCATTGTTTTTTTTTTTTATATATAGTTTTTAGTGCTTGTTATCATTGGTGGACTTGTTTTTTGGTTTGGTTGCTCTCTTCTTTCTTTCTTTTTTTTTTTTCATTACTTTTCAATTTCTTTCTTTTTAATAATTATTTTTATATTTTAATAACTTTATTTTATTGTATTTTATTTCTTTTTATTCTCTTTCTTTCTTTTATTCTCCCTTTTCTTCTGAGTCGTGTGGCTGACAGGGTCTTGGTGCTCCAGCTGGGTGTCAGGCCTGTGCCTCTGAGGTGGGAGAGCCTAGTTCAGGACCTTGGTCCACCAGAGACCTCCCAGCTCCACATAATAACAAACAGCAAAAGCTCTCCCAGAGATCTCCATCTCATGGCTAAGACCCAGCTGCACTCAACGACTAGCAAGCTACAGTGCTGGACACCCTATGCCAAACAACTAGCAAGACAGGAACACAACCCTACCCATTAGCAGAGAGGCTGCCTAAAGTCATAATAAGGTCATAGACACCCCAAAACACACAACTGGACATGGACCTGCCCACCAGAAAGACAAGATCCAGCCTCATCCACCAGAACACAGGCACTAGTCCCCTCCACCAGGAAGCCTACAGAACCCACTGAACAAACCTTAGCTACCGGGGGCAGAAACCAAAAATAACAGGAACTACAAACCTGCAGCCTGCAAAAAGGAGACCCCAAACACAATAAGTTAAGCAAAATAAGAAGACAGAGAAACACACAGCAGTTGAAAAAGCAAGATAAAAACCCACCAGACCAAACAAATGAAGAGGAAATAGGCAGTCTACCTGAAAAAGAATTCAGAGTAATTATACTAAAAATGATCCAAAATCTTGGAAATAGAATGCAGAAAATACAAGAAACGTTTAACAAGGACCTAGAAAAACTAAAGAGCAAACAAACAATTATGAACACAATAAATGAAATTAAAAATTCCCTAGAAGGAATCAATAGCAGAATAACTGAGGCAGAAGAACAGATAAGTGACCTGGAAGATAAAATAGTGGAAATAACTACTGCAGAGCAAAATAAAGAAAAAAGAATGAAAAGAATTGAGGACAGTCTCAGAGACCTCTGGGACAACATTAAACACACCAGTGTTCGAATCATAGGGGTCCCAGAAGAAGAGAAAAAGAAAGGGACTGAGAAAATAACTGAAGAGAGTATAGTTGAAAACTTGCCTAATAAGGGAAAGGAATTAGTCAATCAAATCCAGGAAGCACAGAGAGTCCCATACAGGATAAATTCAAGGAGAAACATGCCAAGACATATATTAATCAAACTATCAAAAATTAAATATAAAGGAAAAGTATTAAAAGCAGCAAGGGAGAAACAACAAATAACATATAAGGGAATCTCCATAAGGTGAACAGCTGATGTTTCTGCAGAAACTCTGCAAGCCAGACGGGAGTGGCAGGACATATTTAAAGTGATGAAAGGGAAAAACCTACAGCCAAGATTACTCTACCCAGCAAGGATCTCATTCAGATTCTATGGAGATATTAAAACCTTTACAGACAAGCAAAAGCTAAGAGAATTCAGCACCACCAGACCAGCTTTACAACAAATGCTAAAGGAACTTCTCTAGGCAGGAAACACAAGAGAAGGAGAAACCCTGCAATAACAAATGCAAAACAATTAAGAAAATCGTAATAGGAACATACATATTGATAATTACATTAAATGTAAATGGATTAAATGCTCCATCCAAAAGACATAGAGTGGCTGAATGGATTCAAAAACAAGACCCATATATATGCTGTCTACAAGAGACCCACTTCAGACCTAGGGACACATACAGACTGAAAGTGAGGGGATGGAAAAAGATATTCCATGCAAATGGAAATCAAAAGAAAGCTGGAGGAGCAATTCTCGTATCAGACAAAATCGATTTTAAAATAAAGACTATTACAAGAGACAAAGAAGGGCACTACATAATGATCAAGGGATCGATCCAAGAAGAAGATATAACAATTGTAAATATTTATGCACCCAACATAGGAGCACCTCAATACAGAAGGCAAATGTTAACAGCCATAAAAGGGGAAATCAACAGTAACACAGTCATAGTAGGGGACCTTAACACCCCACTTTCACCAATGGACAGATCATCCAAAATGAAAATAAATAAGGAAACACAAGCTTTAAATGACACATTAAACAAGATGGACCTAACTGATATTTAGAGGACATTCCATCCAAAAACAACAGAATACACTTTCTTCTCAAGTACTCATGGAACATTCTCCAGGATAGATCATATCTTGGGTCACAAATCAAGCCTTGATAATTTTAAGAAAATGAAATTTTATCAAGTGTCTTTTCCAACCACACCACTATGAGACAAGATACCAATTACAGGAAAAAAATCTGTAAAAACTACAAACACATGGAGGATAAACAATACACTACTTAATAACCAAGAGATCACTGAAGAAATCAAAGAGGAAATCAAAAAATACCTAGAAACTAATGACAATGAAAACACGATGACCCAAAACCTATGGGATACAGCAAAAGTGGTTCTAAGAGGGAAGTTTATAGCAATACAATCCTAATTCAAGAAACAAGAAACATCTCAAACAAACAACCTAACCTTGCACCTAAAGTGATTAGAGAAAGAAAAACAAAAAAAACCCAAAGTTAACAGAAGGAAAGAAATCATAAAGATCAGGTCAGATATAAATGAAGAAGAAATGAAGGAAACAATAGCAAAACTAAAAGCTGGTTCTTTGTGAAGATAAACAAAATTGATACACCATTAGCCAGACTCATCAAGAAAAAAAGGGAGAGACTCAAATCAAAAGAATTAGAAATGAAAAAGGAGAAATAACAACTGACACTGCAGAAATACAAAGGATCACGAGAGATTATTACACGAAACTCTATGCCAATAAAACGGACAACCTGGAAGAAATGGACAAATTCTTAGAAAAGCACAACCTTCAGAGGCTGAACCAGGAAGAAGTAGAAAATATAAACAGACCAATCACAAGCACTGAAATTGAGACTGTGACTAAAAATCTTCCAACAAACAAAAGCCCAGGACCAGATGGCTTCACAGGCAAATTCTATCAAATATTAGAGAAGAGGTAACACCTATCCTTCTCAAACTCCTCCAAAATATAGCAGAGGGAAGAACACTCCCAAACTCATTCTGCGAGACCACCATCACCCTGATACCAAAACCAGACAAATATGTCACAAAAAAAGAGAACTACAGACCAATATCACTGATGAACATAGATACAAAAATCCTCAACAAAATACTAGCAAACAGAATCTAACAGCCCATTAATAGGATCATACACCATGATCAAGTGGGGTTTATACCAGGAATGCAAGGATTCTTCAATATACGCAAATCAATCAATGTGATAAACCATATTAACAAACTGTAGGAGAAAAACCATATGATCATCTCATTAGATGCAGAAGAAGCTTTCGACAAAATTCAACACCCATTTATAAGAAACACCCTCCAGAATGTAGGCATAGAAGGTACTTATGTCAACATAATAAAGGCCATATATGACATCCCACAGCCAACATCATTCTCAATGGTGAAAGACTGAAATCATTTCCACTAAGATCAGGAACAAGACAAGGTTGCCCACTCTCACCACTATTATTTAACATAGTTTTGGAACTTTTAGCCACAGCACTCAGAGAAGAAAAAGAAATAAAAGGAATCCAAATCAGAAAAGAAGAAGTAAAGCTGTCACTGTTTGCATATGACATGATACTATATATAGAGAATCCTAAAGATGCTACCAGAAAACTCCTAGAGCTAAGCAATAAATTTGGTAAAGTAGCAGGATACAAAATTAATGCACAGAAATCTCTTGCATTCCTATACACTAATGATGAAAAATCTGAAAGAGAAATTAAGGAAACACTCCATTTACCACTGAAACAAAAAGAATAAAATACCTAGGAATAAACCTACCTAAGGAGAGAAAAGACCTGTATGCAGAAAACTATAAGACACTGATGAAAGAAATTTAAGATGATACAAACAGATGGAGAGATATACCATGTTCTTGGATTGGAAGAATCATCACTGTGAAAATGACTATACTACCCAAGCAATCAACAGATTCAATGCAATCCCTATCAAACTACCAATGGCATTTTTCACAGAACTAGAAAAAATTTTTTCACAATTTGTATGGAAACACAAAAGACCCTGAATAGACAAAGCAATCTGGAGAAAGAAAAATGGAGCTGGAGGAATCAGGCTCCCTGACTTCAGTCTATACTACAAAGCTACAGTAATCAAGACAGTATGGTACTGGTAGAAAAACAGAAATATAGATCAATGGAACAGGATAGAAAGCCCAGAGATAAACCCATGCACATATGGTCACCTTATTTTTGATAAAGGAAGCAAGAATATACAAAGGAGAAAAGACAGCTTCTTCAATCAGTGGTGCTGGGAAAACTGGACAGCTTCATGTAGAAGAATGAAATTAGAACACTCCTTAACACCATACACAAAAATAAACTCAAAGTGGATTAAAGACCTAAAAGTAAGGCCAGACACTATAAAACTCTTAGAGGAAAACACAGGTAGAACACTCTATGACATAAATCACAGAAAGATCCTTTTTGACCCACCTCCTAGAGAAATGGAAATAAAAACAAAAGTAAACAAATGGGACCTAATGAAACTTAAAAGCTTTTGCACAGCAAAGGAAACCATAAACAAGACGAAAAGACAACCCTCAGAGTGGGAGAAAATATTTGAAAATGAAGCAACTGACAAAGGATTAATCTCCAAGATTTACAAGCAGCTCATGCAGCTCAATATCTAAAAAGCAAACAACCCAGTCCAAAAATGGGTAGAAGACCTAAATAGACAGTTCTCCAAAGAAAATATACAGATTGCCAACAAACACATGAAAGAATGCTCAACATCACTAATCATTAGAGAAATGCAAATCAAAACTACAATTAGGTATCACCTCACACCAGTCAGAATGGCCATCATCAAAAAATCTACAAACAATGAATGCTGGAGAGGGTGTGGAGAAAAGAGAACCCTCTTGCACTGTTGGTGGGAATGTAAACTGATACAGCTACTATGGAGAACAGTATGGATGTTCCTTAAAAAACTAAAAGTAGAACTACCATATGACCCAGCAATCCCACTACTGGGCATATACCCTGAGAAAACCATAATTCAAAAAGAGTTATGTACCACAATGTTCACTGCATCTCTATTTACAGTAGCCAGGACATGGAAGCAACCTAAGTGTCCATCGACAGATGAATGAATAAAGAAGATGTGGCACATATATACAATGGAATATTACTCAGCCATAAAAAGAAACGAAATTGAGTTATTTGTAGTGAGGTGGATGGACCTAGAGACTGTCATGCAGAGTGAAGTAAGTCAGAAAGAGAAAAACAAATACCGCATGCTAACACATATATATGGAATCTAAAAAAAAAAAAAAAAAAAGTTATGAAGAACTTAGGGGCAGGACAGGAATAAAGATGCAGAGGTAGAGAATGGACTTGAGGACACGGGGAGGGGGAAGGGTAAGCTGGGACAAAGTGAGAGAGTGGCATGGACTTATATACACTACCAAATGCAAAATAGGTAGTTAGTGGGAAGCAGCCACATAGCACAGGGAGATCAGCTCGGTGCTTTGTGACCACCTAGAGGGGTGGGATAGGGAGGGTGGGAGGGAGCGAGACGCAGAGGGAAGAGATACGGGGATGTATGTATATGTATAGCTGATTCACTTTGTTATAAAGCAGAAACTAACACCCATTGTAAAGCAATTATACACCAATAAAGATGTTAAAAAAATATATATAATCACGTTTGATTTCATTGCCTCTCTTCGAATTTCTTATGTTTTGTTCTGTCCACAAAAGCTAGGAATTATTTTTTACACATGAATGACTAAGATATCCCTACCGCATGAAAATAAATGAATTTGATCACCTCTGAATCTGACTGCATTTATCAAAATTGTGTATTAGAAATATTTTAAGAATATCAGAAGTCAGTTAACATACTCTGAATGTGAGATTATTTTTAAAAATTTTGCTAGTGATGTTACACAATGTGAGTATTGATGTCATGATGAAAAGAACCCAGAGGTTAAATCTCTCTGCTCCTCATAGGGTAACATAAGCAGCTCAGTAATTTTTCTCAAGCCTTCATTATTCCACACCTGTAAAGTAATTCTTTTTTTCACTGAAAAATAGAAAAAAATTACAAAAATATTTCAAAACACTTAACATTCTGAGTGGAAATATTCACTTCTTTTAAAGCAGTCTCTACAATTTTTGTCATATACCTCCTAAAACATGTTTCTTTAAATCAAAATAAAAGGTGTTAGGGCTAGCTGTTCTAAATTATCACTTTATTTAATTAAAAAGGAAGTTGAATTTTATCATTAGATTTTAAGACAGAAGCTGCCAGTGGGTACTGAATACAAGTGGCAGAGGCTGTCCCGAAAGGAAGTAGTCACCTGGTGCCTGCTTCATACCAGGTTTTCATTTTCTCTCATTAGTTTACCCACTTCCCCAGCTTTATCAGTACATCTGCCTGGAATTACTCTAATGTGAGAGTGCGCTCTGTTTCTTGTTGGTGCGTTGTCTTAGAAGACTATACTTTTTTTTTTTTCACTCAGAATTGTATGTTGCTTTGTGTATGTAAATATGGTTTCTTCGTTTTCCTGTTCCATAATACTCCATTTTATGGATTTATTATGTATTCACTAGCTAAAGAATATTTAATTTTTCCTGATTTTTGCTCTTATACAAAATACTGCTATAAATTTTTGATGTTTATAGAAGCTGATATTTTGATGTTGATGCTTTCTAGTATACATTTATGAGTTTCTCTTACATATAAAATGTGCAGTGGAATTATTCCATCATAGATTATATTCAGAGTGTGAAAGTGCAAATAATTATAACCTTTTTTGAGTGGAGGTCTTTGATAATAAGCAATTGGCATATGGAATTGAAACATTTTTACATCGAAAATGAGCACAACTGAATATGATTAAGTCAGAAGCATCCTAAACATCTGAACTAGTGACATGGTTTAAAAAGTAATAGAGCATAATTCTACTAATTCCATATAGATATCAAGCATGTAGCAGGCTATATTATGCAAAAATATACATTTGTTAAAATTTATAATGATTGTTACATCCAGGGAAAATGCTTACGAATATAATTTAAGCCAGGAGCATGAAAAATATATCCAGTCTCTGTCCTTCATTGTTTGATTGTGTATGCTTTTACTTTTATGAGAATTTTGTAATTTCCAAATATTCAACAGTTGAGATGTATAATTTTATAATCAGAAACTTTCTCATTCTTTGTAGCTGCAGCCTAAGTAGATAGCACTCAGTTCTTGGCTCTCTTTCTGATCTTCTGAATATAATTTTGTCTCTGGGTGTATATTTTCATAGTTTCAGTGGTTATTTCTGGTTGCCTTTATTTCTTCTGCATGTTGCTCCAAATCACTAAAAGTAATTTGAAAGATCTTAAACATGTCACAGAATTACAGTCTATTTGTAGGAAGAGGGGACATGAGAAGACAATGAACTAGAACATAATCTAATCAGGAGGTTCAATTTTTATCAGGGGAAAAAAAAAGTTTTGAAGTGAGACCAAACTTGAACTTCAATCCTATTTGCTTTCTTTCAATCCTAAATGTATAAATGTAGGCAGGTCTGCTTGCTTTCACACCTGTAAAAAAATCTGAAGATGACAGTCCTTGCACTGTAGTGCTGAACACACTGTAGATGTTAGTAAAAAAAAAAAAAAAAAAAAAATTCCATGCTTTAGAAATCAACAGAAAGACTTCCCAATTATGTGGACTTGGACATCAAAATATAAGGCACTTAAAATAGAGTGTCTTCTGTTTTACTGAGCACATTATTTAGGAATGAAAATAGTTCCAGGAAAATAAAGCCATGAAGATAGGAATTTGTTGTTGGTTATCTGACCTGAAGAAATTTGAAGGCAGGAGTTAAATTAGCAGTGAAAAATGGGACTCTTGAGGAACACAGCAGGCAGTATCAAAGACTGTTTTTTTTTTTTTTTTACAATTTTCTACCTGAAGGTGAATGAAATAAAGCTGCTATGGAAATCCATGTATTAAGAGACAAGTGACTAGTGCAATAAGATATTATGGCATAAATACTGAATAGAATACTTTGTTTTGAGTTAGTTCTTTTTGAGTGCATTCAAGCGATTATAGAAAGAAATGGACAATGTCATGAATTTAAATTTCCGTTTCAAGTCATGATCAAAGAATGAGAGAGCATCTATGATTTCCCTGAAATTCTCTCTTAGCTCTTATTAGCCACAATGCAAATATTTCAGAAAACTATACACAGCTTATGAGCCTACAGTTTGCTGAATTACAATTCACAGCCTTTCCAGTCCTATAATTAGCAAACTAGGGTTTGGATAGCAGTGGGACAGTATGGGGAATTCTGATGAATCTGTGTGCCTTGAACCTCTTTTCCTGGGGAAGCAATCCCTCCTTCCCATTCTAAAGTTAACTGCCCTTTGTTTAATTCTAATGATTTCACTTGGGCAATTGCCTTGTAAACATCTTTCCTCAAAACTTACCTTTAGCATCTCTCATTGCTACAATACCTATAATTAGATTTAAATCTAAGTAGATCTCATCTGGGGGGGGATGCAAGTACAAAGTATGCACTGGGGTACAGCACACTAAAAATCTGGTATCATTTTAACAAGTTATGCTGTCAAGATCATGGGAATACATGCAGAAATAGATTCTAAGGATGCTGGATCAGGGAAGGAGGAGCATAACATTGAATTAGGCTGAGCTTGTCCAAATGGGTTTACTTACATATACAGATTAAGTATTCTGAATTCACAGTGTTAGCTTCATAGCTGGAAGTGGTTCTAACGATTAGTTTGTTTTTTTGACTAAAGCGTGGCTTCAAATATGGCCTATATTAAATGAGTTTGAAAGAGCATAACTCCATGTAATATGTAGGAAGGAATCACGGAGCTTATGGGGATAAGACTATTGATGTGCATGCAAATTGCTTAACATCCAAAAAGGCATTTTCAGGCTTCCCTGGTGGCACAGTGGTTAAGAATCTGCCTGCCAATGCAGGGTACACGGGTTCGAGCCCTGGACCGGGAAGATCCCACATGCCGCGGAGCAATGAGGCCTGTGCACCACAACTATTGAGCCTGCACTCTAGAGCACGCCTGCCACAATTACTGAAGCCTGCGCGCCTAGAGCCCGTGCTCCACAGCAAGAGAAGCCACTGCAATGAGCAGCCCGTGCACCACAACGAAGAGTAGCCCCCGCTCGCTGCAGCTAGAGAAAGTCCGTGCGCAGCAACGAAAACCCAACACAGCCAAAAATAAATAAATAAATAAAATTAAATTTAAAAAAAAAAGGCATTTTCCCTTAGATTTCACAGAAAACACTTTCTTCAAAAAAGGTATTGGGGGGACTTCCCTGGCGGTCCAGTGGTTAAGACTTTGCCTTCCAATACAGGGGGTGCAGGTTCCATCCCTGGTCAGGGAGCATGCCTTGCGGCCATAAAACCAAAACATAAAACTGAAGCAATATTGTAACAGATTTAATAAAGACTTTAAAAGTGGTCCACATGAAAAAAATCTTAAAAAAAAAAAAAAAAGCATCTGGATGTGCATTGAGGGTTGAGTAGTGTGTGGGGATAATGTCTGAAAAGTTTTGCAATATTTGCCCACTGCAAGCAGGGAATAATTATGAGAGATGCCACTATTCAAATGGACTCGAGGAGTTCAATAGAATAAGTTCCTGAAGTGGCAGAAGGCAAGGAGCAAGTCTTAAGGATTGGAGACAAGGTAGGCATGTTTACTATAATGGAATTTGGAGCTGGCTCAGTAGACAGAGTATTTTCACCTGCAAACATTTTTGTCAGTGGCTAATTGATCATAATGAACTAAAGGCTGAAACAGATGGAGTACCTAAAAAATCTTACTTGAATTGTACAGGTAAAAATTCCTATGTCTGATGATAAGTGACTAACTTGAATAATTTCATGGGAGAATCATTTCCTGATTTGAACTGGTTGAACGAATGGGAAGCCATGTCTCACTGAGAAAAGACGCTGTAAACCATCCCAATAAGGTATTTTCTTCTTGTCTTCTCAACAGGGATCTAAGGGCATTTAACAGAAACGGGATATTCAGACTTCTAGAGGTCTACCTGGCCTTAGTTAAAGGAAAAATAAAAAAGTCTAGGAGACTCAAACTCCACTGTGCTACTTGAACAGAGAGAGGTATTAACTATAACAGAGAGGGAACAACTGATAAATGAAGTTCTAGCCTGGGTTTATCTGGTAAGTAGACTTGAAAATTCCAGGATTCCACTCTGAATTTATTTCTCCAGATCAAAAATGTATAGTGGACAGTGATGAAAGACAGCTGGCAGAATCTTCACATTGGTTCCCTGACCCAAGAGGACTATGTTTGAAATTGCCCCAGGATTTCATGCCCATGATTTATAGATGTAGGAAACTGGTATATGTCCATTTTGCTCTGGTATAATGGTAACTTTTAATATCTTCTTCTGAGTAATATGTGACGTAAAAAAACAAGCACTAGGGATTAGAAGGGCATATAGGGCTTCCCTGGTGGCGCAGTGGTTGAGAATCTGCCTGCCAATGCAGGGGACACGGGTTCGAGCCCTGGTCTGGGAAGATCCCACATGCCACGGAGCAACTGGGCCCGTGAGCCACAATTACTGAGCCTGCGTGTCTGGAGCCTGTGCTCCGCAACAAGAGAGGCCGCGATAGTGACAGGCCCGCGCACCGCGATGAAGAGTGGCCCCCACTTGCCGAAACTAGAGAAAGCCCTCGCACAGAAACGAAGACCCAACACAGCCATAAATAAATAAATAAAATTTTTAAAAAAAGTCAACATCTGTTGAAATTTAAAAAAAAAAAAAAAAAAAAGAAGGGCATATAACTTGTGGAGTCTAACTTATCTCAAACATTATTTGGATTTTGTAAGTATCCACACACACCATTTTTTTTCCAGAAAATGCCAATGATTTTGTATGTTTAGATGCAGTTAAAGTCACATATGGATGTCCCTTCTCTTTCTGTGACAATTCAGTTATAAATTAGTTTTTTTCTCCAATTCTAGGGATCACAGCCACAATTCATCAAACAATATTTTTCAAAAATATTATGATCTAGCTTTATTGAGAATTTTCAATATCATGGCTAACAATGAATGAAATATATGCACATAATAAAATACAGATTTATTAAAAAATAACAATAGGCAATATTCTCTCCAAGTTCCAAAAGCAATTGGTACTATAAGTAAGAATTTTGACCTGAATTACTTAAGAAACAAGTTTTAAAATGATTCCTATCTACTCTGCTATATTTATTTCAAAATCTCACTATTTCCATAAACAGATGCTCCTTTGGACAAAAATAGATATTTTGGGAACTGATACAAGTCAAAATGTTTGCTTCACTTTGACACAACATATGATATAGTTCTACACTAAAAAAAAAAGATAAGTATTTTAGAAAGTCATTGCAGTAATTAGAGAGTTCAGTTTTCTAGTCTATGCACTTGCAAAACTTTTAGAATGGATCCCTTTATTCCTTTTTTAACAATCATACAGCCAACAGCAATAAAAAAAGTTACCAATCATAAAATATCCTTTGTAATAGTCAGAAAATCGGTGTGCTATATACATCATAAACATAGAGTGAGGTATAGTATTTTCAGGAAAGGATGAAACTTTCAATGGATTTATGACAAAATATCAAGCATTGATATTTGTAAAGAAAAGATGATCTTAGTGTGGCTGTCTCTCCAAACATATAGTAGCTTCCACAACATCGTAAACATTTTACATATGAATATTCAGAAAAACAATGCCTTCTCAAGACAGGGTTTAGAAAGTAACGTAAAGCCCAGCTCCTATATATTCTTCGGTAATACAGCAGTCACTTCCTGACTGCACAGAGATTAGACTTTCAATAATTCAAGCATCTAAAATTACACCAAACATTGCAATAGTAATAAAAAAGAAATACGACACTTTTATTGAAGGAAACTGCCAAGCCATTGGAAGTCAACCAATATTTTAAATGACCCATGCCAATTTTTTCTTCCCTTTAAATCCCTACAAATTTTTAACAAATGGGGTCTCAAGGTAGACTAACTGATTATTTCACAAAATAAAATAATTGTGTCAAGTTTGTATCTGTGTACCATAAACATACAATCAATCAGTGGGGTAGCATATACCAGAAAATAGGTCTAGTTAAAGGTGCTGGGCTCTTCAACACAGACACTTGACAACAGTACAAAAAGATTCTCCCTTCATCTCTGTCTTCTGACCATTTCAGGTAGTGTGCACAGTCAGACTGAGAATAAAAACTATGTGTTTTTAAAAATGCATGGTAATACTGATGGTGATTTTTCCAAAGGAAAGAACAGGCATCGATTTCTTATTAATTACCATTAACAATGATCTTATAATGGGAAAAGAGTGACATTGCCTTAGAAAAGTTAAAATATTCATTGGAATAGTTATAATTTATTTTTATTATTGAAAAGATATACAACTATACAATTTATTTTTTACAAAAGTGGCAAGTTTCAAAAATCTGACCTATTGTCATATGTTGAAATTATTTTATATCACTTCCTCCTTCAGGTAGGTGTCTTATTTGTTACTCAAATGTTGCTTTGGTGAATTTTTATTGAGGTGCAACATCCCTCCCTAAAAACTAAAAGGTACTGACCTTAAGTACACAGCTCAATTAATTTTTACATATATATGTACCTTTGGAACAACCATTTAGATTAAGGTATAGAATATTATAATCTTTAAATGATGCTTTTTCCCAGTAAATAGTAAAATAACCAGATATAACTCTCTTTTTTGGCTGCTATCACTGATTAACTTTGCCTGTTCTTGAATTGCAAATGAATAAAATGACACAGAATATGTCATTTTAACTCTGGCTTCCTTCAACATGTCTGTGAGATTTATCCACGCTGTTATATGTAGCAGATTTTTTTTTCATTTTTACAGCAATGTAGTAATTTGTTTTATGAAAACACTATAATTTATTTATTCATTCCACAGTTAGCAGATCTTTGAGTTGCTTTTAATTATTGACTTCACATCATAAACATTTTTTAACACATTTTGATGCATATTTGCACGTATTTTTTTTTTTTTTTTTTTTTTTAAATATTTATTTATTTATTTATGGCTGTGTTGGGTCTTTGTTTCTGTGCGAGGGCTTTCTCTAGTTGTGGCAAGTGGGGGCCACTCCTCATCGCGGTGCGCGGGCCCCTCACCGTCGCGGCCTCTCTTGTTGCGGAGCACAGGCTCCAGACGCGCAGGCTCAGTAATTGTGGCTCACGGGCCCAGTTGCTCCGCGGCATGTGGGATCTTCCCAGACCAGGACTCGAACCCGTGTCCCCTGCATTGGCAGGCAGATTCTCAACCACTGCGCCACCAGGGAAGCCCTGCACGTATTTTTTTGAGCAGAGACCTGAGTATTAACTTGCTGAGGCCTAGGGTAGGAATATGATGAGCATTTATTGGGTACCATTGAACATTTTTCCAAAGTGGTTGTGTCAGTTTATAAATTCTTCAACGTGTAAGAACTCCCAGTTGCTCCACATCTTGATCAAAATTGTACTTTAATTGCATTACTAATTTTAGGTATTTCAGTGCATCTGCAATGTTTTATCTTTGCGGTTTTCTCATTTTACTAAGAACAAATGATGTCGAACACCTTTTGTGCTTACTGATCATTTGAACATCCCAGAAGTGCCTATACTATGCTTTTGCCCATTTACAGTGGGTCTTGCATATATCCTTACTGTTTTGTGGAATTATATGTATATTCTGGATATAGTTGTGTTGGAAATGTATAATTAACATAGTACTAAAAATGTACTATAATTTATGATAAAGTCAAATGGCTCCATATT
This sequence comes from Balaenoptera physalus, assembly GCF_965194825.1. Classification (NCBI taxonomy): domain Eukaryota; kingdom Metazoa; phylum Chordata; class Mammalia; order Artiodactyla; family Balaenopteridae; genus Balaenoptera; species Balaenoptera physalus. Next base: position 7,961,359 of record NC_138882.1, read on the forward strand.
ATATGGTGGGTACTTTTGTGTAATTACTAATGCTATGAAATATTTTCCTAAGGTTATTTTTTCCATAGATGTATCACATTATTCTTGTAGCATTTAACATAAAGATCACTTTTTTTCTACTGGATTGGATGGCTCTTTTGTTGGTAATCCAGTACGTTTATGTGAATATTTGGGACTCTGTTGCCTGATCAGTCCCTTTGTCTAGCTTTGCATCACTCATAACATATGTTTGGTAATGCAAGGCCACTAAATATGTCCTTTTCTCAATATTGTCTTAACCATTCTATGTCTTCTGTGTGTGTGTGTACTCTCAGTTTGTTAAAATCCTCCAAAAGTCTGCAGCTATTTAGAAAGGGAATCCATTGAATCAACAGATCAGGAGGAAGTATTAAAATGTTGACACTAAGTCTCACAATCAATGAATATGGTTTAGCTCTCCATTACTTAGTCCTTCCTTAATTTATCTCAGTAATATTTGGCTGTGCTCAGGGTCTAGGTCTTGCTCACCTCGTGTTAAACTTATTCCTTTGTATCTGGTAATATCAATGCTATTTTAAGTTATATCTTTTTCAACTAATTACCAAAGTGTGGTCACTAGAATACAAAAATAGATCGTTTTATATTTATTGTGCATCCAATGGCTTTGATAAATCCACTAATTAATTCTACTGTTTTGTTTAGAGACTAAATTTTTTATATGTTCAATCATATCATTTGCAGATAATGACAGATTTACTTATTTCTCATATATATACCTTTTGCTTTCTTTTCTTATTTTACTGACTAGATGTTCTATTACAGTTAAGTAGGTATGATGATAGTAGACATTCTTGGATATGTTTGTCAGAGTTATTTTAAAGTTCCTATTTGGTAACTTTAATATATAATTCGTTTGTTGAGCTGTTTCCATTTTTCAGTTTTTGTCTATGTTGTCAATGCATTGTTCCTGGATGCTTTTTTTTTCCCAAGTCTTATGATGTTTGATTGAATGAAAGATATTTTGAATGAAAAATTTAGAACCTCTGTAAGATGATATCTTTCTCTAGGTGTTTTCTTGTGGCAGGCAGATGACATAGTGCTTGATGCTTTGAGACTTGGTTTTAGGCTTTGTTAGGTCAGGTGTGTTTAATGAGCCCTTGCAAAATATTATGGGCCTTGAATGACAGCTGATTGCCTGGCATGTTTACCAAGACATAAGACTCCTAAACATTGGTGGGAGCCTGAATTCAACTCTTTTTCACCCCACTACTTAGCAAATCAAATCACCCAGAAGTTTTTGGTTCTGAGTATCTTGGATTCTTAGCGTACAAATGTGCAGCTTATGAGTTATACAATAAAGGAAGGGATTTGTATATGAATTTTGGCATTTACCTTCCTGAGCATTTTTCCTCTTTAAAATTCCTCCCTTAAATTCCTGACACTTTGGAATTCTCAACATCCACTGTCTCTTATTTTCAGGGTAGTAAGATGACTTCGTGTTTTTCAGCAATATGATTAATCTGAGAAAAAATACACTTAAGATGACTAGAACAATTATTATACATATCATGATGTATTAATCAACCTTGTACTGATGGGCATTTAAGCTGTTACCAAACCATTCCTTTAACTACAATATTGAGATGTGTCTGTTGTTTTACAAGCGATTTCCTTCTTTCTGATTTAAGTATGTCTATTGTTCATCTTTTAATCATCAGGCCATTCTATTCACATTATTTTTTTTCATATTATCTTTTTATCATTTAGTTTCGTTGCTTCTTTTTCTTTTCCCCTTTGCCTTCAAATTGAATCCCAAAATATTCTATAATTCTAAAGTTTCTTCTCTAAAATTACTTGGAAAATAGATTACACTTCTCTTCCAGTAATTCCCCTCGTCCCCCTCCTTATTCTGTTTTAAATGAAGTATAATATACATAGTGGAAAGCAAATTGTAACAATATTACAACTCAATATATTTTCACAAGTAATGACATGCATGCAATGAGCACCCAGATCAAGAAATAGAACATTACTATCCTACCAGTAGCACTCTGAATAATCCTATTCACAATTCCCCAGAACAGTGAAAATAACCTTTACACTATTTCTACTTTTCAGAATGTATATTAGATTGTCACCATTGTATTTTATACAAATGTACTGTGTTGCTTCCAGTCATTTGGATCTCCTCTTTTGTGAAATGTCTCTTTATATCCTCTGGTTCTTTTTAAAATATTACTGATTTGTAAAATTTTGAAATATATTTTGGATGTAAATCCTTTTATTCTATATGCATTGCAAATATCTCCTCCCATTATATAGGTTACACTTTGTTTTGTAATGATGTGTTTTAGTGAACAAAATTACTTATTTTTAATTTAATTAAATGTTTTGGATTTTTCACTTATGGTTAGCGCGTTTTGTGTCATGTTTGATAAATCTTTACATTCTCCAGTATCACAAAAATATTTGTATATATATTTTAGATATAAACACATTATTGTGTTGACATTTGCGTTTAGATGTGCAATCCACTGAGTTTGATTTTTGTATATGGCTTAGGGACCAAGATATATTTTTTCTAATGTTACCCAGGATTATTTATGGCAAAGACCATGCTTCTTGAATTGTAGCGGAATCTTTGTTGTAATTAGGTCATGGTATGTAACCTCTATCATATTTCATTAACTTATTTGAACATGCTTTTACCAATATGCATTTTCTTGATTATCATAATTTTTTAAAGATATTGTTATCTTGCAATGCAAATCCTTGAGCATTGTTTTTCTTCTTCAAGATAACTTTAACTCTTCTTGATCCTATGGAGTCTTTAAATCCATGCACATGGTATAGCCCTTCATTTATCTATGTTTTCCTTAATTTTCCTTTGCAATGCTTTTTTAGTTTCCAATATAGAAGTTGTGTGCATATTTCACTATGTTTATTGCTATTAGTTTCCTTTCATATATTTAATTTTTCATTGTAATGTTGGTATATATATAGATACAGTAGTAATATTTAATATTGATCTCAAATCCTTGACTTTGCACAATTAACTTATTAATTTGAACAGATTTTCAATAGATATTTTTACTGCCTTTGAAATAGATACTAATCTATAAATAAAACTTTCTTTTTTCTCTCCAAAATTTATTTATTTTTATTTATTGCGCTTGCCTTATTATCCTGCTAGGAACTTTATTTAAATATTGATAAAATGTTCTACAGTTTCTTCTCTGTAATGATTTGGAAAAATATAAATCGTACTTCAGTATTTTACAAATTTCTCTTATTTTAACTTTGAACTGAATTAAACCATATACAGGAAGAAGGTAACAGACATTTTTGATTATATATCTCAATATATTTTCACAAATAAACAAATGATGATAACAAGATGCACAGAAACTTACCTAATTTCTCAGTCTTGATCTCAGGAAAAAAATTTCCCTAATTTTACCACTGATTTTAGGTGCTATAGATGATTTTTATATATTATTTATCATATTAAGAAATTTTTCTTCCATTTTTAGAGTGTTAAGAGTTTCTTTATTGAATGTGAGTTAAATATGGTCAAATTTATTCTCTGCATCTTTTAAAAGGAACAGCACCCATGCACATACACATACACACATTAATGTAAAACAAATATTGGTGGTAATATAAAGTAAGTAAACAGATAAATTACTATTAAATCACTCTAATATATGTTCCAGATTATATAATTCACCATTCACATATCATTCTCCTAAATATTACATTAAAAATCTGTATTTTCAGATAGCCAATAGGCACATGAAAAAAATGCTCAACTTTGCTAATTGTTAGAGAAATGCAAATCAAAACTACAATGAGATACCACCTCATACTGGTCAGAATGGCCATCATTAAAAAGTCTGCAAATAATAAATGCTGGAGAGGGTATGGAGAAAAGAGAACCCTCCTACACTGTTGGTAGGAATGTAAATTGGTGCAGCCACTATGGAAAACAGTATGGAGATTCCTCAAAAAACTAAAAATAGAGTTGCCATATGATCCAGCAATCCCACTCCTGGGTATATATCAGGACAAAACTATAATTCAAAGAGATACATGCAGCCCTATGTTCATAGCAACACTTTTTTATAATAGCCAAGACATGGAAACAACCTAAATGATAAATGTCCATTGACAGATGAATGGATAAAGATGTGTGAGTGTGTAATAGTGGACTATTACTCAGCCATGAAAAAGAATGAAATAATGCCATTTGCAAAACATTGATGGACCTAGAGATTACATACTAAGTGAGGTAAATCAGAAAGAGAAAGACAAATACCATAAATCACTTAGATGTGGAATCTAAAATATGACACAAATGAACTTATCTATGAAAGAGAAACAGATTCACAGATATAGAGAATAGACTTGTGGTTGCCAAGTGGGAGGGGGTGATGGAGGGATGGATTGAGAGTTTGGGATTAGCAGATGCAAACTATTATATATAGAATGGATAAACAACAAGGTCCTAATATATAGCACAGGGAACTATATTCAATATCCTGTGATAAACCATAATGGAAAGAAATATGAAAAAGAATATATATATATGTAAAATCAAATCACTTCGCTGTACAGCAGAAAGTAACACAACATTGTAAATCAACTATACTTCAATTAAAAATAATCAATTAATTTAAAATAAAAAGATAAAAAAATAAATATCTGTATTTTCTAAATTCCAGAGCAATGTAATGTTTGCTATTTGTAAAATTCATATATTTATGAATTACATAGTTACAAGTTAAATTAATTTGTACTTTTGCTTCTACATAGAATGTAGTTGAAATGATTTGGAAAAATAATCACTTCTGCTGTAACAAATGGGAAAAACATTATATGTTTAAAAACACAAATTACTCTAGTTTTATATTATGGCTTGAAATCAAGAATTCCAGACTGAAAAATACTTTTCTGAAGTTAACTAAGAATCACTCTTTTTTTCTCACAGGGGCTTGGTCTGAAGATCTGTCTTGACCTAGGTAAAGTGAACACTGCTGAATGTGGAACTCGGTTATAACCGGTGGTGGTCATGCTAAAAAAACATGGGCTGTTTTTCCCCATGGGCATCTGCTCACTTTGGGGGTTCTGAGGGAGAATAGGGACTAGGGGAAATATTTCTTTTTTATATATATTTACAAATTTGTGTACATATATTTGTGATAGCATATATACAAATTAAATTTAAAATAGGACAAAATATTGTACTAAAATAGACTGCATCTGTCTTGCCTGATCATATACCACTTTCTGCAATGGTCAATATTCTCTGATATTCTTCTAATAATTCTTGGAAGAAGCCAAGCTCTTCCTCAACACAAGCTGCTTGCACTGCCACCTTATTTTTCACATGACAGTTGAAGAGGTTTAGAATGAGTCTCCCCACAATGTGCCACTTTTGCTTGAGAATTATTTTGAGCTAAAGGCAATCGAGACCCTGCAGGATCAAGATAAAGTTTTGTCCCCTCTTATCTACTTAGAGTAATTTATATTGGGGGTCTTTCCCCCAAAAAAGAGTTATTACCAGAGATAAGTTTTATCTGAGTGGCAAACATCTAATTACCCAACATCTGTCCTTCTTATCATTCTGTAAATTGCCCTCCTGTCCTTGGATGCCCCAGACCCCTATCCTATTCCTCAGCTCAGGATGGCGTGCACACCTTTCTGTCTTTGAATCTCTCATGTATGTGGGGTTGTGGATGTTTGTTTTTTCCCCTGTTCATTAGTCTCATGTTGATTTGACAATTTGAACAGCCAAAAGAACCTTTGAAGGGTGGAGGAGAATTCTTCTTCCCCTACACAGGTTTCTTTTCATCTTTAGACCTCAGCTATCTGGCTGTGTCATCCGAGGGCCCTTCCTTGTTCAGCCTACTTTTTTTTTTTTAATTTTCTTAAGTGAACTTATTACAAATTGCATTGATTCACTCATATAAACATTTTGTGAATGTTTCTCATACTGGAAAAAATACATTTTCGATATTTCGCAATATAAGTTTAAAAATAGTATTTGATTTTTAGAATCAAAATGTCCTATGTTACATTCACATTTCAGGTGTGTATTATTCACTCAATTTTTGCCCGTGAATTGTCTTTTCATCACCTTTGTGTCTTTTACCTTTAGCTTTCTGAGTTATTTTCTTATTGGTTTATAAAGCGAGTTTATTTATTTTGAATATAGAGATGTTAAGGATTTGTCTGTTTCATGTACTACAAATATAAATTCCTTTTTTGTCTTTTAAAAGTAATTCTCATTTAACATATAATAGTTGTTAGAATCCATCTCAACAAATATCTCTACTTCAATAGCTTGTAGACTGTGTGATACAATAACAACCTTTATTTTCAAACTAACATAAAATATAATTATTTTCATAAATATTTATAAAAGTATTTTTGTGTCTATATAAATGTTTATTTTTACCCAACAGTAAATATTCATAATTAAAATATTGATTAATTAAGACATTCTGACAACAGGTTATCTATATTATGAAGATTTGAAGAAATAAACTGAGATTTAAGATTAAGAAGCAATTCACTAAATGGAGTCATAGTTGAGTTCTTTCCTAGTGTTAATATGGCATTTTAACTTTAATATTTGACCTAATGATTTTAATAATTATTTCTTTCAAAATATGTGTATTACATACAAATTAAATGAAAACTAGAAAGTAAATAATAAAAGTTTTGATTAAATAATAAGCAGAAATATTACCATAATCGTTTCTTGGTTTGTGTGCATGTACTTGTATAAAATATTTATAGTAAAACAATTATAATACACATAGTAATTTATAACTTACCCTTTCCTGTTAACAATAAAATGCAAATTTACTTCACTGTGTTAATGGTTGTCTTTATAGAAAGAAATCATTCAAAATTTTTAACAACATAGTTAAAATTGCAAATGACATATCTTCAAGTAGATAAAGTTTTCCCTCAAATCACAAACTATATATTTATCTCCAAAACATCACTTGCAAGATGGTTTCTGAGGCAATAAAATTATTTGGGATAAAAAGGACAGAAAGAACTTTTTAAAGTAGCCAAGAAAAATAATAGTGAGTTGTGATAATTAAGATACGATTATATTAGAATAATGTCAGAGCAAATTGACAAGTGTAAGTCTTTTAAATTTATACACGTAGGCTTAATTACAAAATTTAAAAAGCTCTGTGTCCTTTTCAATATGATAAATTATTTAAATATACATTTATAAATCATGAATGATTAACTAACTCATGTCAGAATTTTAAAAGGAGTACAAATGTATGATTGTGTTCTGAATCACAGTTGCTTGATACTTAAATGTTCATTTAATTTCCACATTCATTTAATTTCTTATGAAATTATTATATCCTGCTTAGATTGTAGGCTAAACAGAAATACACTCTGTGGACAAGAGGCTAACTTCAGTGTGCCAAGAAGCTACATCTTTAACATATCACACTGAGATCAAGAATACTGTAGTGTAAACTCTCCAATTATTTCAGCTCCTTCCTAATAAACATGGACATGGTTAAGGGTAAAGGAAGGGCTGAAATTATGTTAGTAGCAGGGGGCAAAGGAAGAAGTGACTGTGGCAGATATTCCACTGTCTGTTCCATTCAATTCACCATTTCATAAAAAATGAGGCTCTCTGCAGACAACTGCCATGAATCCCTTTAAAATATTAAGTAAAAAGCAACATAGCTCATGAATTCACTCTAATTATAGGCCAGATTGGGGGCATTTTTCTTTATTTAGTGAAGTTTCTCTTGTTTTTACTCCTTAATGAGCCAGAATATTCATGATAATTTTCAGTAAACATAATCTCATAAATTGCAGGTTCACACACATACAAACAAGATGCTCACACAATGTAGTCATAAAAAACCCCAGTTACTTTAAAGCATTATAATATAAAACTTATATTTGCCATTGAAGATGTGATCAGTATTTGATAAGAAAAATCACATACCTCCATATTTCATTTTCCTATCTTCTTTGAGTAGCAAGGTGTTATCTTGTTTTAAGGCAGGACCTAAAGGCACGATGGTTTCCTGCTGTAAGTTTCTGGAAATACAACTCTACAAGAAGCAAACACTTTCAAAGCTATCGAGGAATTCCAGCCTTCCAAACTTTATTTTTCTGAGTGTCAGCCATTGATGATAATCTACAGAGAACACAAAGTTTTAAAAGAAAAATTTAGTTTTGAATTAAAGATACGGAGAATCAAAGAATACTAGAACCTGGGTGACCTCATAGACCCAGGCCTTCCTCTCCTGCAATCGTACTGAAATGGAAACAGAGCCCCACAGAGTCTAAATATCTTGCTTGATAAGATATACAGTATAGTTACTGGCAAGGTCAGGTCAAGTCACCAGGACTCCGGAACCCCCTTGCAATATGTACACGCATATGATATGCATTTTTTATATATATATATATATATATATATATATATATATATATATATATATATATACACATACACACACACACATACACATTCATTTACTTATATGTAGAAATGAATCAATACCATGGCCTTATTGAGGACTTTCTTCTCTTCCTGTTCCTTCTAGGACTCATGAAGTTAACAAAAGGCATGTTTAATTTCTGTGATGATACAGAATACTGGCTGTTATAGTCATATGCATTTATGTATTCCTTAAAAGCGCAAGAGGGAGGAGATATGGGGGTATATGTATATGTATAGCTGATTCACTTTGTTATGAAGCAGAAACTAACACACCATTGTAGAGCAATGATACTCCAATAAGGATGTTAAAAAAAAAAAGTGCTTGGAATCTAAATTTTTGATTGTTTTATTAAACTGACAAAATGGACTAACCACATAGAAAGAAACCCAGTATTTCATGCTTCTCTCTCCAAAATGTCAATTTCCCTGCTGTCTTCACTGTGGGTTTGCCTTGACCTTTGATAGCAATACTCTTTCCAAGAAGAAACCATCTGAGGCTCCCTTATAAAAATTCTCTTTCCTTCAAAGGCCTCAAATGAATATTTTAGCTTCAGTTCCACTTAAGTCATATACTCTTAATTCTAAATGACCAGCTTCATATTTACCCCATTCTGAAATAAGAAATGGAAGAAGGTATCTGTCAAACTCAGCATGCCTAGAATACACACTTTTTCCTTAATGCATTCAATCCTGTGTTTGAAATCTGTTTACTAATATTGAATGTTCACTCCCCATGACTGTTTTCCCTCATGTAGGTCAAGTAAAAGGAAGATAAACAGTTTCCTATTTGTGGTCTCTTCTGAGTGAATCACAAGTGATTAAATTTTTACTTACAAAATATGTCTTATTTGTGGATGTACTATGTGCTGCTGTGTGGGTATTAGGTCAGTCTATATTCCTGGAGCGCCTACTAACATTCTAAGCAGAAAGCTCACACTTCCGGTATGACTACTTCATGTGCTTTGGTTGTGTTTTATTTGATTAATAATAGGTTTGCTAAATATGGTTAGCATTATGAGTGCGTAACCAAGTATGAAATTAGTGGTTTGTATAGGTTATAAAAATGAGATCTCTTTGTTGAGATTAGTAGTATAGGTGAATTGTTTAAAATATTTAGAAATCTTCTGTATCCCTGAATGAGCATACCTTGAGCATCTTGCAAACCATGTAGCAGGTAACATTAAGAATGAAACCCAAGGCTTGATGCCTACTTATTTCAGCGTCCAACCAATGGATCTAAGTATTGGTGGCCTCACATCGCTCCTAAGGATAAGAGAATTCTGCCTCTAGAATACTTTTTCTCTTCTTAGAATGAATCATTTAAGTAAGTTTTGATCAGAGCACATAAAAAAGAACAGAGTCATTTTTTAAATCAAGCCTCCAAAATTGAATGCATGTGTTTTATACCAGCTTGCTAAAAAAAAAAAAGTGTGATTAACAAATATCAGCATGGTGGAAAGATTTGGTATCGGCTTTCATTCATTAGTACCTGGAAGAGATCATGGAGAACTGTAACTCTAAACACAGGCTACTCCTATTATATATGAAAATGACTCAGGCCAGTTCACAATAGAATAACCCTGAAATCGTACAAACAAAGTTCACTTGTCCCAAGCTTCCTGAATCATGTATTTAAGAAATATGCAGAGAAGGCAGATGCTATCAAGTGTTTTCCTACGACTGACTGCTTCATGTAAACCTCCATTAAATAAATCCAGTATGTCCTTGAGATACCTGCTTCCTATGTTCAATAGGAATAACTAAGCTAACACAATTATCTAAGGCACCAGTGGAGTCACGGTTGTTCACTGGGAATCATGTGAGCAAGCAAGGGACCATGAAATCATATTTAATGGTTAACTGGGGCTTGAACTCTAAGTTGCTAATCCCAAGGCAGAAATCAGACATAATTGAAATCAATACCATCGATTTACCACACATAGTTAGGATGTTCCTGTCAACACAGTTTTACCTAAGTCTCTATTAATTGTGTGGATTTCACCAAAAGGCAGGGATAAACCTTCTTAGTCCCAGTTGCACTGCCAAAGCACTGGGGTAGATTGACTTCCCTTTCATAATGAAAACAATTCTTCAATAAAGTGTAGGTTCACAGGGAGCACTTTTGAGATTTACTTTAGTCCCATTTTTTTTGGTAACTTACAAGAATTTGGAATATTTGTGTGATTCGTTTATGTTTTTCATTGGAATCTTCAGTATAACATTTCCTTTTTCATAATGGGCATGCATAACTACTCATGTTAAGTATAAAATATTGGGAAATTTTTGTTGAAAATAAAAAATGACAAATAACTAGGAAATATTTATCCTACATTTATTCCAGTTTAATTAATGTGTACGCACCTACTTAAATAACAGAAAAATCTTTTACTATTTCCACATAAATGTATATAATTCTTAAACACTTCTATGACATTTATAGTAACAACACTGGTTTCTTCAACTGGTTCAAAGCTGTTTCCTCTAAATTAAAAAAATTATTCATTAAGTCCTATATTATCAATAGATTCCCAAATTTATTTCTTATGAAAATATTCTTCCCAAAAGTTTCTCAAATACTTCTTTTGATTAAATACTCAAGCTTTACATCTTAGGAGAAAAGTTTAAAGCAATTAAATAAAAATTGATTTGTGGCATTGCCTTATTTAGAATGAAAGTTACTTGAAGGCAAGCATAATATTTCCTATAGTTACTAATATGCGATCAGTACTCTTTAATATTTACAAAACTAAGTTCATAGCTAGTTTGCATAACAGATTAGAAAATGCATTTTAGGGCACATACTATTTTCTTACCTGTTTTAGAAATCTATTAATTATTTATGATACAAAAATATATTAGCTAGTTTAATTTAGATTGAATCTGTGAAAGGTTTTGAATTCTAGAAGTCTAAAAATGGGAATATACTTGTAGGCATTAGAATAAACCTAAATCAAGTGATGCTTTATTTAAACGTACTAAGAAAGAGAAGTACTACCTTCTCACCCCAGTATACCATTATCACTGCTTCGTCCTTCTAATTTAAGGCTCTGATTCTGATTAAAATGAAAATATTGAGATGGGTAATATTCTTAAATTTATATTTAATATCAGAGGATTAAACTCAAATTTCTAGCTGGTGCAAGGACATGTGATACAATATGTGAGTGAGGGTGAGTGTAAGAAATAGAAATGGTATTAATCATTTTTAGAATAGCAAAAATAAGAACAAAAACAAAATACCAAATGTATTTCTAGGGTAGACAAAAAATAAATATTTCTCGAATTTTAAAATCCAGTTCCCAAACTATGAATATCATTGATGCATAGCAAACTCTTAAAAAATGCAAGAGTGCCATTGTTTGGTAGATTGATAAGAAGGTTCTGAGACCTTGAAAGATGATTCTTTTGTTGGAATGATAAGGACTAGAAGAGTGAGGGTACCAAGGGACCCACCCACTTTGAGGATTAGTTTCACATTTAAAAACCTTTAGTGAGGCAGGTGTAAAGCAAATGAGAGAATAGAGGCTACAATTACTCTGACCCAGTTAGACTAAGGAGAAAATAAAAAAGTATGAGTTGGTTCATGACACAGGATTCACTTATCTTTTCCAGAAGCAGCCTCCCTGATAGAATGAAGGAACAGTCTACTGAAGACTCAGCTAAGATATCACCTTTGAAATATCACTCTGCAGGGTTGGGGCACTGCCATCTAGAATGCAGGATATGCACTGAATTGCCAGCAGCCAATGCATGGTGTACAACACTATCCAGGAGACAATAGCAAAGGAGAAGACCTGCCCTCTACAGACTCACTGCTCCATTTGGGGTTCTCATTCCAACAACATTAGAGTGTGCTGGATTAGGAGTCCTGTTTCCTAGAAGTGAACATATCTGACAAGAGACATAGAGGACACTGCCTGGAAGTTGCAACTACCATCTGGCCACTTTAAGCTCCAATTATCTATATGTAAAGGAAGTTACATTATTGTCTGGGGCATTCATCCTGAACTGCAATATGGATGTAGGGTTTTAAATACAAAATAGGGCAAAGGTAATATGTCTGGGGTCTCGTAGATTCCCTGGGGCCATCACTTTTTGCATACCATGCTCAGAAATAACTGTCAGTGAACAATTATAGTAACCATAACCCAACAAATACAAGACCATTCAGGCAACCCAAACCAGCCAAGTTACTGGTTAGAAAGAAGGGAATACTAAGATAGGTGGTAGAGAAGTAGATGATGGTTAACAATTACAGCCTCAGAACCAGCCTGCCTTAATAACTCAGAAAACTTTGTATTTGCTTTTTAGCTTTCTCCACTTCCTTTTTCCCTTTCTCCTGTCCTGGAATTACACCACACAATAAATAAAGCATCAACACTAAGTTTTATTTCAGGTTCTATCTCCTAGGGAACTCAAAAACATTCCCAAAGAACAAAGCAATATGAATAGATTGTAGGCAGTTCCATAACTAAATACAGTACAGAAAATGAAAACCTATTTAGTATAAATCCAATAGGTGGCAGTCTGGGAAACAAAGACTTACATTTATCTACGTTAATCAAATATCTGGTTAGGTATAAGATAGCTATAGTCTTTAGCGTTAACATTTTTTACGTAATCAATTTCTCATTTTAAACAGTTTTAATTCAAATATATTTGAAGCCCAGATTTTTAAAAAAAGTAGAATTTCAAGCACAGAAATTCTACAGAATAAAAAGCACATCTTCTATGTAGCAAGCAAATCAAAGCATAATTAATACTGAACAGACAATGGATCCTCTTTACAAAAGAAGTCACCTGGGATCATAAGTGCCCTTTTAACTATTGTTCAGGTTATAATAGACTTCATTAGGCAACCTCCAAAGATTTTTCTAAGGTCAAGAGAAGCGACTCTGTGTGTGTGTGTGTGTGGTGTGAGTGTGTGTTGTGTATGTGTGTGTATGTGTTGTGTGTGTGTGTGTATGTGTTGTGTGTGTGTGTGTTGTGTGTGCTTTTTCCCTCAGCTTTCTAAAAGCTCATTTAAACTCTTTGTCCCCAAGATCTCTAGAAGAGATTATACCTTGATCTTAGGGCTGATAAAAATTTTGAAGTTAAATCACCTTATTTTAACACTCCACAAGCAGTCACTGGTGCCAATAAAATGTATAAGGTTTCAAGCACTTCTTGATATTTAGTGTAAATACTTCTTCATGAATTGGGAAGAGAAGGAGTCAGGAAATAGAGGAGGAGGAAAGGATAAAAGGTGCATTAAATAATCTTATGGATAATTTAAAAGAGTATTTCAAATAAAGCCCACACTTTTATATGGAGAAACTTGCCTACTCTTCATAACTCTCCCACATACAATGTTTCACTAATTTAACAAAATTTCTGTAATATCCTATGCAGTATTTTGCTTTTATCTCTATCATCTGTAAATGTTACTCTATTATTCCACTTCCTGTTTACTCTTTCAATCAGTGCATGTAAATTTAAAGCCTAGTATATCATGAACTTTCTATTAAATACTGGATATTCAGTATTCCTGCCATAGTAGTTTACAACTTAGTAAGAACATAAGCACTTATTAAACTTGTCTTTATTTCATGCTTTTGTCTTAATCATATCTGTTTTGTTCACCACTATATTCTTAATAACCAATATACTGCTTGGCACATAGTATATGCTGAAAATATTTATCAGATGCATGAATATATAAATTAGGGATCTGATTTTGTATTTGTTGTCTTTCCAAATGGATAGCAGTATTTAATGACAAGTTGTAAAAATAAAAATCTGAATTTACTCACTTATATAACTTCCAACTTTATTATAGGTTACGTTTTACTTATATCTAGTCCATTTCTGCAACTTCTATTCCATTGCTTTGAATAAGTTGCCAGTTTCTCTATAATAATTTAAAATATTTCTATTTTTACATTTCTTATTCTCGTATCTCATATACATTGCTCCCTTTTATTATGCAACATTTAAAGAATTTGTTTCTGGCTATTATCTGGTATATATATTTTTGAGGGACACTTTGAAAATCCAATTTACTATTTCCAAACTTTGTTTTTACAATTTTGCTTGAGATTGCACTGATTTTATAGACTGTTACAGGGGAAATTAAAATTTTTGCAATATTGAGCTACCCTATCCCCAAACAAGGTATATTTGCTCCTATTTTACTGTTCATTCACACATAAGCAAATCTTTTCAATGATAATAAATAGGTAAATTAAGTCAACATTAGTCCATCTGCACTGTTTTAGCATCTCAGACTGACATGTGACTCACATATGACACCAACAGAGTGATTTCCCATACTTTGTTTTCCATCATTCATTCCAGGCAATGACGTCATGAGTAAACCAGAAAAAGGCAAATGGTATATCTAACTTTTATGATTAGTCAGCACTCACTTGGCCATAACTGAAGGGAAAAGTAACAGATCAGTATTATCCAGAAGCTTTCTCTGACCTGTAGATTTAATTAAATATTTCACGTATAACAAATTCTCTACTTTATCGACTTGTTTTTGTGTGAGTGTGTTCACAGCAGAAATGCCTCTGAAATCCTGAGAGATCTCCCAAGATAAAACTAATTGAAACAGATGTGACTCTAAAATTGATTTCTAATTGTCTTATTTGTGTATGGCTTTTTTTTCATTACAGTGATACTTTAATAATGAAAGTACTCTCTCTCACTCTCTCACATACACATGCGTGCTCACAAACGCACACACATACTGCCTTCCAGTTCTTTCTGGCTTGAAATATTTCTCCTGAATTAGGTTCATTCATTAATGGAATGGTTTATTCATTGTGATAAGTATACCATTCTAATGTAAGATGTTTTAATAGAGAAAAGTGAGAGGAATATGGGAACTTTCTACTGTCTTCTCAACTTTTCTGCAAATCTAAAGCTATTCTAAATTTCAAAAAGTTATTAGAAATGTCTTAGCATTAAGTGTTTAGCTTATTAAAACTATTAATATAAAGAATGTAAATAATAATATTTTTAATGGTAAACTGTTTGCATTCCTAAAGGTATACAAATATGGTCATGCTATATTATTAATTGAACATACTGTTAAATATTATTTGCTAATGTTTTGGATTCAATATTTAAGTATGAACTTAATTTATAACTTTCTTGTGAATGACATGTTTGCATGTGGATACTCTCCTGTAAAAATATGGGGACACTTTTTTCATCTAGCTCTAATAATTTAAATTGTATAATTATGTATCCATTGAAGGTTTATAAGTATTCACCTACAGAATAACCTAGACATAACATTTTATCATCTTGTTATTGGGGGAAGGAATATCAGATTATAATTTACTGACATTTAAAAATTTCCTTTTGTGATTTAGTCTTCTTAGATTACATATATTTTTAATCATTTTGCTAACACATTTATGAAATTTTTTATTTATTTCAATTATTATTTAAAATAATTAACAATATTTATTAACATACAGCTGTACAAAACATTCTCATAATTACCGTATTTTCTATCACTTATTTTCTAATTACTTTCTCATATCTCACATTACTAATTTTATTTTAGTTTTATCCATCTCTGTCTCTATTTCTTCATTTGTATAGACTAGTGATTTTTCTCTTTAATGGTTTGTTTTATTTGTAAATATTATACAGCATTCATCGAATTTGCTTTTCATCCCTTTTGGATTCATATGTTCATCTGAAAATAGAGCCTTACGTCTATATTTTGCCACACTATTTTAGACCTTGAGGAGAAATGACCCAGCATGGGCCCTATCTTCATGGAGCCAGAGTCAAAATACAAGAGATATATCAATCACATAAGCAAGCAAAAAGTAAGTATAGATTGTGATAAATCCTTTGTAGGAAATATCAAGGATTATATAACATAATCATTTAATCTAGTTAGAAGAAACGGAGGGATAGGGTAAAAAATATTTCTCTGAGGAATAAATTTTCAATATTACAGAAATTTTATTTCTGACCGTGTACCTAGAATAAAGAAGTAGCTTCTTTTTTTCACTGTCTGGAGATGTATACATGCATATTTTCGAGTATATTACTTTGATAAAAAATAAAAATAAAAAAATAATATATATCTGCAATCACTCTCTTCTGAGGTTTTAAGTTTCTAGTGCCGATGGTAATATATTGCTGTAGATATTACTCCATTTTTTTAACCTGATAAATTCATTATTTAACTAATATATGATAAAAATAAATTAATTCCACAGGTAGCTTCAATGGGTATATTAGATGCATTTAACCTCAAACCTTGTCTTTAAATTACAATTAAAATAGATCAAAGTAATGCATAATATATTAGATCATGAATGTGTATATATATGTGTATATAGTCATAATCTAAATATATACACACACACCACAACAGAATACAAATAGTCTTTTTTAAGCCTGACAACAAAATGTATTGTCAACAAAAACTGCATTTAGAGATTTATTGTCTCCTCTGGTTTTTACTTCAGAGAGCTCCAAAGATCAAATGAGTATTTCAATATTAATTAACCTAGTCTAGACTTTAAAACTTCTTTGTCCTATTAAGGAAGTCAGGGTGAAGATTTGGAACTGATATACTTTTCTCTGAAATACTTACCAGTGTATAAGGCATTTTAATTACAAGTATTTTTTTGTTGTTTTCACTTTATGGCTCATATCAAATTCCACTAGAAAGCATTAATTTTTCTTCATTATTATGAACAACTATAAATGTTACTGAAAATGTCATATTGCATTTACTATATAACATAACTGTTGTTATTTAACTTCTATGTATTTAACTAAAATAATCTAATGAGGAACTGAATCTGTTTTGTTAACTGTATATATTATTAATTGTTATCATTGTAGTCATTATTATAAGGAAGCCATGGCTATATTACCATTCATAATTGATTGCACATTAAAATATTCAAGTAAGTGAAAGAGCCTTATAAGTATTTTCTCCTGGCACAATATGTGCAAAGAAGGATGCAAATTATGTGGTTAGTTTTTCTGCCAATTCCCTTTAGCAAAGCAAGCAGCTTGTCTCCCTCTTATGTAATGACCATTTTTAAGTGTGTGTTATTAAATTGAGTAATGTTAAGTAAATAACCATTATAAGTTTTAAAGTTTTTCATTTCCTTATAGCTATACAATTTGAGCTGTGTTATCTAAGTACCAAATTTAAGCCAACTTAAAAAAAATCCAAGGTTTGTCACTGGATAAAATGTAAAAATTAATAATGTATTAAAATGAACAAAATCTAGAATTCCATATGTCAAAAGGTATTTTATCTTAATTGGTGATGTTTTATCTCTACATTTTCTAATATATTTATGTTTCATTGTTCTTTCAAATGTATATTTCTTATTATGATGACATAAAATGATGACAAAAGTAAAACAATGAGAACATCAGCAAAACTCAGCCGAAGGAAGATCACCTGATTAAGTGATGCACCAGACTCTAGCTGGAACAGGATATCCTCTTTCATTTTTTTCCAATAAATAATACTTTATTATTTTACTTTATGTCATATGCTTTTGATGAAAATATCTAGATGAAATCCAAAAATTACTGACTTCAAGAAACTAATGAAAATAAAGTCATATAATGCAGAATGATTAGGAAAGCATCAAGCATACAAAGAAGAAAGGTTGTGTGAACAGTGAAGGCTTAATTTCCACAAGTCACAAGAGGTGACTTCTAAACTGAAGTTTTATAGCAGAGGTGATAACTAGATAAAGCAAAGAGTGAGGTTAATCACTAAGGTCGGTCCAGGAGGAGTGATAGCCCAGAGACATGAGAGGTTTATGCATGCATTTGCTTTTCTTCAATTAGTTTTGCATGGTAACAACATGAATTTTGAGGATAAATCATTCATATTGGAGATCAAAGAGTTTTCTCATTAGTCTATAAATGATCTTATATACTATGTTTACGAGGTTAGATAAATTAGAGAATAAAGATTTCATGAAGAAATATGAGAAGAGTTACACAACACAGTTTGAGTTGTATAAAGAACATTTGAGCAGCAATATGACAAACAGATTCTGAGGCTTTGAGATTAAAAAGAGGAAATTATTGCAAAATGATTATTTTACAGGAGACCAAAGGGATTTGGAAACAGTAAGGTAGTAGAATTGGTAACTTGGCTGAATTTGAATATTAAAGGTAAAGGAGATACGGAGTCAAGGAGGAATCCAAGATTGTGGTTTGACTGCCAGAGGATGTAAAATAGGAGAACATGTAATCAGAAATAAAATATGACAAATTCTCATTCCCATACTTTGAGCTGGTGGTACCTACACAGGTTACTATGTCAAAGAGGAAACAGTTTTCACGGGTCTGGAACTTAAGAAAGAAGTTTGGGTTGGAAAGAGAGATTATATAATCATGAGCACATAGGTGATATTTAGATATGAGCACGTAGCACAAAACAAGATGACTGAAGGGAAACCCTGGTGAATCCCATCATTCAAATGTCAAATGAAGGAAAATAGGTTCACAATGGAGTGGAATAAGGAACAGCAAATAGTTTAGGTGTTAAAAACGGTGTCACAAAAGTCAAGACTACAATTTTTGAAACAGATGGGAGTTATAAATGGTGCCAAAAATTCAGGAGAGAGTGCATATATTAATTCCAAGAATTGTCTGTTGCATTGGCCACCAGGAGATTATTGATAACCCCAAATTGTTTTGTAATGAAGTAATGGTTATTAATGAATAGTTATGTGGGCTTGGTATCGAATTGCAGGTGATGAAGTAAATGTATTGATTGTCAAGATTCTCTTCTGAAAAGCTCAGCTAAGAAAGGAAGGTGAGAGATGAGGTATTGGAGTAATGTTTCCCAACTTTTTCACATCACAACATTCAATAAAAGTGATACTATTTGCATGGCACACTGCAGAAAACTGTGGGGGAATTTAAGAAGACATCTTCTAAATGTGGGAATTTAGGGACATATGTAGGGAGCTTGTTAAAAAATATCAATCATGTTTTCTTTACATCATACAATTATCTTAAGAACAGTGAAATATAACTTATTAGGAAAAGTATTGAAAATTGTACTTGGGTCAAATGTGCCAATGAAATCATTTCAGTATTTAATTTTAGGAAGTGAAAAATGTGAGATTGCTTACACAAACATATTTTTAGCTCTGTATTTTCTTCTTAAGTGAGTAAATTCAATTCCTGATCAACAAATGTAGATCATGAACTTGAAATTATTTACCTTGCCTTTCCACACAGATCTGCTGCTACCTTGGACCACAGATTTTTATTGACACCTGGAATATAAATTTTCTAGCAGCTCCATGGCTGGGGCTCTTGTCTATCATCAATAGTAGTGCTCTTTGCAGCTGGCTGCAAAGGTTAAGTTTCCAAACATCATAGTCTTTGCTTGATCACTTTGGCACGATTTCTCCTGGATGTCATCATGCACACCACAGAGCATGTTTACAGAACCTGATGAATCTTATGAAACCCAAGTAAAATGGTTTATTGCTAAAGGCACCTAGCCCGGGATATCCAAACTACTTGAAGTTCCTCCAGGTTACCCACTAGACTTTGGAGATAACTATTTCCAGTTGTATCTTAAATTTAATTGCAGCAGTCCAACTGGAATGTCCTTTCTAAAGGGGGACATAGAGCTGAGTATTTTTTGTTTTGTTTTAAATTAGAGAAATTTAAGAATATATGCAGGACATCATGTAATTTAAAAGGAAGATGGAAGTATTAACCACTGATAAAATTGGAGGGCAGGTGGGAAGGATCAGAGAGAATAGAAATTTGTTTGGTAGGTGGAAGAGAATAACTTAAGTGAAGCTCCAATTAATTGACTGGTTTGTTTGCTTGTTTTTTGTTTGTTTTTGATGTAGTGGTGATGCGTCTGAGAATGATGGAGTGATGGTATGATATAAGAATTGAGAAGAGAGTATTAAATACTTGGAATGACTTTTTGGAACATGGTATGGATAACTGAGGAGTGTTACATTAAAAAGTGCTAAGTGATGATGTAGGTTAGGAAAAATGAATTCAATGTATCACTTCATTGGGCTGTGCCTGTGTCTGGGAGCGGGTGGTGGAGGTGAGTTTTAGTAGGTATAAGTGTGGGTGTGTGGGTGTGTTTATGTATTTCTTCAGTAGGATTTCCCATAGAAGTTAATTTCCATATGGTAGATCTTTATTAGGCTTGGGGTTTGTTTGGGGAGATATGTTTACTGAATAGAGAGCGAAAGAGCTAATGATAATACAGAGGGAGGGTTGAAAAGTGTGATCTAGGCCACTTTGGGAAAGAAAAAGGTTAAGGAGAGACATTAGGAGAAAAAGAGGTGACAAGATTTGGAGATACTGATGATGTCAAACTATGAGAATAAGGAAGTTAGAAAATCATTGTCCTTGTATTCAGAAATTGGAATATTGTTAAGTTTTCAGAATAAATGTGACAAACATTAAAGCCTCTAAAGGAATAGAAGGAAAAATTAAAGACTCAAGAAAAAAAAAGATTTTACCCTTATTTTAAGCTATTTAATTTTACTATTTTTTTGTATAGGCTACATCTAACACTAAGATGCTGAATAAATGCAATCCTCTTCTGTTTCAGAAGTAGAGTGTGACTACTGATAAACAATTATAATAACGGCCACAACCAAGCTTCTCAAGATCAATGCCACGAAGCAAGCCTTTCTTTGCGGCCCGGAGAGGCGTCATATATCATTGTTCTGGGTTCCCATCAAGACTAAAAGGGAAACTTTCATAATGTCCGGAGCCCTTGATGTCATGCAAGTGAAGGAGGATGTCCTCAAATTCCTTGTAGCAGGAACCCGCTTTGGTGGCATCAGCCTGGACTTCCAAAATAGAACAGAAAATCTACAAAAGGAAAAGTGATGGTGGTACCTTTAAATCTGAAGAGAACCTGGGCGGAACTTCTGCTGGCAGCTCGCCCCGTTGTTACCATTGGAAATCCTCTAGGAAGACGATCCAGCGAGCTGTGCTGAAGTTCGCGGCTGCCACGGGCACCACTCCTACTGCTGGTCACCTCGCTCCTGGAACCTCACTCAGCAGAGCCGGGCAGCCTTTCAGGAGCCGTGAATTCCGGGGGTGATGGACCCCAAGGCTGACCACCGGCATGCGAGGCATTTTCTGTGAACCTGCCTATAGTACTCTGGTAACACAGACTCTCCTTTGTGCTGTGTGGACGCTACCACCAGGGCTAGCACGAGGGAGCTCTCTCGCAGCCGCGGCGACGTGCCTGAGAGTTCTGCGCATGCGTGACCCCCCCTCTCCCATGAGCACCCGCTGGAGGTCACGCCTCAGCGCGCCTCCTGTGAAGACGCTGGGGAGGTCGTAAAGGAAGAGCTGGCTGCTGCCGCCAAGAGGGTCCTGCCACAGCTCCTGAGTTTACCGCTACCTAACCTGAGGTCGGGACTGGTCTGAAGGCGGCAGGCGCCATCTGTGCCTTTTCAGCGGTTCACTTCTGAGACTGCAGCCCTCAGCTGGCCCTGAAGACGGATCCGCAGCTTCCACTGCTCAGGCCTCCGATAGGTAGGGATGACCACTGAGTGGTCTTCTTATTTTTAATTGAAGTATAATTGACATATAACATTATACTAGTTTCAGGTGTATAACGTTATGATTGGATATTTATATACATTATGAAATGGTCACCACAGTTAAGTCTAGTTCATATCCATCACCATACATAGTTACAATTTTTTTTTTTCTTGTGAACTTTTAAGATCTACTCTCCTAGCAACTTTCAGCTGTGCAGTACAGTATTATTAACTGTAGTCACCATGCTGCACATTACATCCCCAGGATTAATTTTACACCTGGAATTCTGTACCTTCTGACGCCCCTCACCTATTTTACTCATCCCCCCTTCCCTTTGGCAACCACCAGTCTGTTTTTTGTATCTAAAAGTTATTTGTTTTTTTTTTCACTTAGCATAATTCCCTCAAGGTCCATCCATGTTGTTGCAAATGGAAAGATTTCATTCTTTTTTATGGCTGAATAATATTCATATATATGTGTATGTGTGTGTGCGTGTGTGTGTGTGTTTATTAGATTTTCCTTAACCGTTCAACAATAGATGGTCACTTAGGTGTTTCTATATCTTGGCTATTACAAATAACGCTGCAAAGAACATGGGGATGCATATATCTTTTTGAGATAGTGTTTTTGTTTTCTTTGAATAAATACCCATAAGTGGAATTGCTGTATCATCTGGTAGTTCTTTTTTAAATTTCTTGAAGAATCTGCATACTGTTCTCCACAGTGGCTGCACCAATTTACATTCCCACCAACAGTGCACAAGAGTTCCCTTTTCTCCACATCCTTACCAATATTTGTTATGTATTGTCTTTTTGATAATAGCCATTCTGATAGATGTGAAGTGATATTTCATTGTAGTTTTGATTTGCATTTCCCTAATGATGAGTGATGCTGAACATCTTTTCATGTACCTGTTGGCCATCTGTATGTCTTCTTTGGAAAAATGTTATTCAAATCTTTTGCTCACTTTTTAAACTGAATTGTTTGTGGTTTTTTGCTGTTGAGTTGTGTGACTTTTGTTATGTAATCACCATGGATATTGAAATTCTCAGGATGATATGAACTTTTTTAATAACAAAAATAATTTAATCCCAGGCTCTTGTTATACTAACATTGTATCTTAAGCCTGATGGTTACATCAGCAGCCCTGTTAAAAAAGAAGTTGGTTTTAGATCTACCTGAAAGATGTCCTGCTTGAGATTCATGTCACTTTACCTCCAAATCTCTCAGGGTCCTTCACTACATATATGTGTGATGGAGGCTCTGATTCATTACTCTTCAGGTTGGATGGGAAATAGTGAAGAAGTTTCACTCTTTGTTACAGGGAGGCCTCCTCTTTTCCCAGTATTCCACTATGACTAAATTCCTAGGGGTTCAAAGTTTCCCCCTCTGTTCTGGGCATCTTATAAATGTTCTCCTGGGTCACTGAAAAATATTTAGTCAACACAGGGAAACAGAAACATTGGCTGAGACAGATCTCAGGACAAGGACAGGCTTCACTAATGAGTGACATACAAACTTCTGTTGAGAAAAGTCATACACAAGGCAGGAACATCTAGAACTAAGAAACCTTTGGCAAAGGTAAGCTACCCTGAGCTCAAGGATGGAGACTGGTGGTTTTTAGACATTGGCTTCTACGATGCTCCCTGGTGAAAATCAATGCTTGCTAACGTGGAGCTCTGACTTCCTTCATGATTATCACACCACACAGCCTAGTACTTCCTTTGAGGCCATTTTGAAACCCATGGAATCTTCATCTACCCTCAAGGCAGAGATAGATGACCTGGATCTATTGTAAATATTGTCCGTTTTGTACTTGGACCACAGCTTTGAAATTTGGAAACCAAAA
This sequence comes from Balaenoptera physalus, assembly GCF_965194825.1. NCBI lineage: Eukaryota > Metazoa > Chordata > Mammalia > Artiodactyla > Balaenopteridae > Balaenoptera > Balaenoptera physalus. The sequence goes on from NC_138882.1 coordinate 7,985,241, forward strand.
AAAAGACAAAAAAAGTATGCTTTTTGACCTCTAGCTCTAGTCTGATAATCTTTGCCTAAAGTAGTATGTGGCATATATTCATATAGCTGGCTCAAGGCTCAGGGCAAGGGTAAGTTAAAAAAAATTAATAAAACACTCAGAAAGAATACATTGGTTGGTATTAAATATTAAAAATATAATCTTACCATATGTATTGCAGGTAGGAAAAAGATAGCTCATTAGGATTGTTCTGAGTTGATATAATAGAAAAGGACTCTCCCGAGATACTTTGTCTTGACTGATTAAGTCAAGTAGATAATGTAGAAGCCTAAATCTCAAGGAGAAAACTCTTTTTATCAGACTATAATAGTTATTGGTTTTCGTGTCTGTTTGTTTCCTATACTTGTAGGACCACTTTGGAGATGCCACATTCAATGCGTATGACTTGGTGCACAAGCAACTAAATAGGGATAGGATCAGACTGATATTTGGATGCTGGGAAGACAAGCTCTGTTTCATAGCGTCAGGGAAGCTGTGAAGCACAGGTCTCAACATTTTATTTGTCCTGACACAGAGCATTTCTACAAAGAATACTGACAGAGATACGCAGACCCAAGAGGTAGAAAGAAAGGCCTGACTTTAGTCATTTTGTGTTCTGGAATCTAGTCTTAGCTCAGCTCACCCTATGTCTGGGCACTGTGGTTATTAGTTCCACAGCCCATCCTTTACTGACCAGAGTCAGGGGTGGATTTTTCACTTTGAACAGAAAACACCATATGTAATATAGAAAATAGGTACATGGGCACAGAATGTGACAAGTGACAGACTTAAAACATATTATGGATTTAATTTGGGGTATAGCGGTGACTGAGGACTGAGATTTAGAACACTGGAGAAATATGTGAAACTGTTGTAGTTGGTTGAATACTTCTTGCAGTTGCAATATAAATTGGTCTTTATAAAAACAGATCAAAACACACAATAGCATCCCTTTTTTTTTGTTTATAAGCCAAAAATCTGGAATGGGTGCCAAATAATTATGTGAAATAGAATTGATCTTTCTGCTCCAAGATAAAGTTAGTGACAGCAAAACAGAGTGTGAATCATGAATGAGAGTGAGGGAAAAAAATAGGATCCAAAGAAATGGAAAATTTGATCTCTCTGCACTGTGAAATACCATACTGCCAGAGCTATTGAGCACTTGAAATGTGCTCTAAGCGTATAAAACACACTAGAGTTTAAAAACTTTGTGTAAACAAAGTAAAATATGTTTTGCATTAGTTAACATTTTGAAATGATAATATTTTGGAATTTTAGATATATTGGATTAAATAAAATATACCATTTAATATCACCATTATTTTTTTACTTTTTTAAAACTATGTTACTAGAATACTTAAACTTATATATATATATGGCTTATGTTTGTGGTTCACATTATATTTCTCTTTTACAACACTACTCTAGATTTTCCTAAATATCAGATTGAACAATATGGAATTTCATATCTTCTGCTGAAAATCTCTAAAATAACTAAAAATTGGTTCCATTTTAAATTACGATTAAGTGGGTTATATCATGGTTTCTAGAGACATATGTCAATTCACTTTAGTTTTGGACCTAAACAGAAGCCAATAAGCCAAGGATTGAAAGGACAAAAGAGCTATGAAGTCTGATAATTAGAGATGAAAACCACAAAGTCCATTATCAGGTTTCTGGTGTTGGTTACTAAAAAATAATTCCTAGTACTTAAAAGAAATCTAGCTGAGATTCTAAAGGAGGTGCCTTGTGGGAGAAACCTCAAAACCATCCAACATCTGCCCCTGCTATAGTCTGAATGTTTGCATCACCTCAAAATTCACATATTGAAATCCTAATGCCCAGGGTGATAGTATTAGGAAGTGGAATCTTTGGGGAATACTTAGATCATGAGTGTGGAGCCTTGAGAATAGGCTTATTGCTCTTATTAGACTCCATAGAGATCCCTCCCCCTTCCACCAAGTAAGAATGCAGGAAGAGGGCACCAGCTACAAACACGGAGGAGGGTCTTCACTGGAACATGATCATGCTGGCAACTTGCTCTTGTATTTCCTAGTCTGCAGAACTATGAAAAATAAGTGTATGTTGTTTATGAGCTACCAGGATTTTGTTGCAGCAGCCAGAGCAGACTAAGACAGTCTCTAATATCTCTTCCTCATCAAAGGTAAACATTCAAGAGATATAATCTCAGTAAACAAATCTGGAGACAGCTAAATTCACTGACCTTAGCACATACTATTCTGTTGGGCAGGGAATGTTTTGTTTTGTTGTTGTTGTTGTTGTTCTTTTTCTCCAGACTTCAATAGAGATTATGCTATAAATTATTTTCCCCCCAAATTCATTGTTTTTCCAAAGGAGAGGTATTTTGTTGCACTCTGCCATTATGTTTGGGTGCATTGGGTAAGGTGAAGTTATCATTCATCCTCAGAATGACATGCCAGTCAGAAATCACAACTTGCATCAAAACAGAAAGACTGTGTTAAAAAACTTGGAGCCTTATAAAAATGTGCCTGCCATTCTTTGGGAAAGGTTAGATATAATTTCCATTGCAGGTACAAACATGGTATTAGATTAGAAGTAAACATTATTGCAATTGAATATAACTTACATGTGAAATGGAATGAATACATATTGCGCGGTAAGAGAGTAAAATAAATTCAGCAGGTGTATTCAGTTGTTTTTAATATATTCAAGTGAACTTTCACTTTTGATTCTTCTTGTAATATATATCTTCCCTTTCCTTTGGGCAATTTATATTATAATCTATGTGGTTATAGCTATCTATAAATCCTGGTGCTTCCTTCCCAGGTACAAGCCTGCACCTAAGCATGTTTTTTTCTTCTATATCAGTTTGTGTAAGATAGATTTTTTTTTAGTAGCATGTATTTATATGAATTTGTATGTCAATATTTGGACTTTGCCTTTTCATATAGGTACTCATAAAATCTTCTGTAGGAAAGGTAGGGAAAAATAGACAAAGGAAGAAAGGATAGAAAGGAGGAAAAAAAAAAAGGAAGGAAGGAAGGGAGGGAGAGAGATTTAATAAAGGTAATTCTAGGAAAGAAAATTTCTGAATTTATTTCTGTGGTTGCATAAATAATTTTTCCTTCACATATAATCTGATGGGTTCACAGGAGTCAATACTGGTGATACCTCATGACCCCATGACTCCATGAGGTTTGTCTCTTGGCTTCTTATCAGTAAAAGGTAAACCTCTCCCTATTTTTCCAATTCTTTGCTCAGATTTATTCAGTTATATGACTGTGTTTTTGTTATGAAAAATCTGATTGCATATAAAAACTATGCTATAACTAATTTAAAGTTTGTTTTGGTATATTTCTTAGGCATGTCAATACTTATGTTCCGGTAAATGTTTTATTTCACTTTTGCTTAATGCATTCACCATATTCTTCTGTTATTTAGAATGGTTACCTCAATGTGTAATGACAGTCTTCCAATGTGTGAAAATTATCTCACACAATGTATCTGATTATACTAGTTCTAAATCTAAGGCCTTGTGGCGATTTACATTTGTGAACTGAATTTTCCAATTCAAACGACAGCTGTGTTTCAAAGTACTAGCATATATTCCTCTGGTACAAAATAATGACAGTTATTTTCAAGTGCAAGTTACAACCACATTGGCTGTGGGAGCTGACTGTCAATAAGTTGATTTATTCCTCTTGCACTGCAGGATTGGAATTGGAACGTCTAGCGAATCCATGTGCACCAAAATTGAGTGAATGAGAAATATATGAGAGAGAATCATAATAGGGTTTTTAGATACAAAGAAAAAAATGAAAAATTAGAGTATCTGGAGATACACTACAATAGTTGGCTTATAATGAAGGAAATTTCACTTTTCAATTTTCTTCACAGTCTTAGTTTTATATCATATGAAATCAATGTAAAATAAGTGTTCTAAAACAATGCCTAGCACATCGTAACTACCAAACAAATGTTAGTCGTTAATAATCATAAAGTAAAACTCACCTGCTTTGTTCAATTCTTAAATCTCAATGCATATAATTTTATGTCAGTGATTAATTATTAAGATTTTCTGAAAGGAAATATGTTTAATTATATTTCATCATATCTTGAATAGGCTCAGCTTCAAGATATGCTGAGAATTGACCTGCTTGCTGGTAAAGCAAAGGGCATTAATCTGGACCTGAACATGGTCCAGACAAAGCTGATGCAAGCAATGTTTAGCAGCATACCATCACCAAACAAAAAGATGAGCTCAGGCAAAAAATTTCCAATGAAGAAAACTAAATGGTGGATGGATGTATTCCTTAAGATAACACTAGTTGCTGTAACAGACAGAACCTTAACATCACAGAGTCTAGTGTTTTCACTGGAAACATTTTGCTACAATGTTTTCCACTGGAAACTATTTTCACCACAAACAGTTTGCTGCACAACTAGTCAGCCACCAGGCAATATTGCCTTAAAAATAAAATAAGTAATTGAGAGTTTGGCTTGACAGTTTGGTTTCAATTGGTTGACACTGGTTTCATTTCTTTGTTGATGAAATATTCCCGTTTTTGCATTATATAAATCTTAGTGGTCTATACAGTGATGAGTAGACATGCATTCTTGAAATAGTGCATGATAACAACTATGTATATCAATTTGTTAGAAGGTAAGGCGATAAGAAAACTTACTGGAAGTATGAAATTAGGGAGTGTAAAGCCAGATTGCACACTGTACTAGGAAATGATAACATATCAGTTTGCAAATCCTCTGGTGATTACAGTCATTCCCTTCCACCCATCAAGACCAAAAGCTGACCAAGCTATGGCAAATATAAAATTCACAACAGTCTTTGAGAGCATTCATTATTAATTCCTTAGCTAATTTCGATAACAACAGTTTGCTCTCCAGTGCTGTCTTTACCAAATCTATCACTCAGTATTAGCATCTGGAGGCAAAAGAAGAATTAAGCTCCTCCTATTCCCAACAAAGAAACAGTTAAGTGATTCCTGAAGAGTATAAGTTTCTTGAAAATGATGAAAATCTTTTGCTATTTGATAGTGGAGAACGTGATGTAGACAGAATTTTGGTATTTGGCACAGAATCTGGCTTAGATGATTTGGTGACATATACAGACTGGGCATGTGATGGAACATTTAAAAGTAGTCCAGATATGTTCTACCAGTTATATATGTTACATATGTTGATAAGAAATAGCGGCATCCCTCGTTAGTTTGTTTTGCTTCCAGGAAAATGTGAAGAGATTTACAGCAGATTTGTGGGGTTTTTTTAAATAAAGAATTTATGTCCAACATGAGATCTGAATCCTCAGTGATCAACTTTGAGAAAAAGAATATCATCCCTTTCTCTAAGCTATATCCAAATACAACACTAACTGGCTGTTTGTTTCATATGGCAAAAAATATTTACCACAAAATCATTGATACTGGACAGAAGTTGGGCTATCAAACAGATGCTGAGTTTAACACAAAAATTAAATGCATTACAAGAAATGTTTTAGTATTTCTTCCAGTCAGCAACTTTATTGATGGCTTTATCCATCTGACAGATGACGATGATTTGCCCCAAGTGTTAGTTTCTCACTTTGAAACACGCTACATTGGAGGAGAAAAAGCCAAGAGCTCTGTCCAGAGAGTTGAACCCCCACTCCCCACACAGCTTTGAAACAGCTATCAATGGACATGTGAGAGTATGCCTAGAACACACAGCAGTGTAGAAGACTTTCACTGCACAATACAAAGCTCAGTTACAGATATGCATCCTAGTGTTTGGAAACTGATACTTGTCTTAATGAAGAAAGGAATTTTAGCACAAAAGAAAAAGTGCAACACCGAATGAGGAGAGGAAACAAAAAGCAAAAAGAAATGTATAATATTATGAAGGAAAGTCTCTAAAGATAAGTGCTTAGGTACAATCCACAGAATAAAATCAGTTATCTGGGCATTATTGCCATGATTCTGAAACCGAGAAGGACACTGTGGGGCTCCTGGGCATGGAAGCCTTTTTGTCCCCCATTTCTTGTATCCAAGACTCCAGCCTCCATGACCTTTCCTGAGTTCCAAAGGGCAGATGTGAACAGTAGCTAATCAAGGGAGGAGCAGCCAAAAAATCACCTGAGGCGAGATTAAAGGGACCAGAGAAGGTCATCAAAATTAGGAGACCCTGCACACATTCTAATCTTGTCAGCAACCTCACCTTTGAACTATTGCTATAAAATTCCTCATCACATCCTCCCGGGTTGGGACATATAGTTTTTGAGGGCAGGAGCCCAGTGTGTCCCCCTTTGCCTGGCAAAGCAATAGAGCTATTCTTTTCTACTTCACCCAAAACTCTGTCTCCAAGATTCGATTTGGCACAAATTCTACACACATTTCAAATGTGTTCAAATACTGCTTGCATTTTCATTTTCCACAATAAAACTCTTTAAACATTTTTAATTAATCTTTCCTGTTTCTGTACATCCTTTCCAATTTACCTCTTTTATTTTCATTATTTTATCTTTTAGGACAAAATTATCTTACAATTATTTGTGTGGCAAAACTGCTTGCAGAGAAACTGCTTATGGCAAAAAATCTTACGGCAAAAATACCTAGAACTGAAATCACAATAGCGTAAAATGACAGGCTTGATACTTCTTACTTAAAATCCAAGGTTACTGTGTGTGTTGACATCTAGCCAGTGCATGTGGAAGAGAGTGGTCACTACATGGGAATTTTTCTGTGCCCAGACTACACAGACGTATATCACATACACCCATATCCATTGACTAGAACTATATTACCTGCCATAGTAAGGCTGGGAAATATCAACTAGCTATAGATTCAAAAGGAAAGGGAAATGGTGTGGAGTTTGCCAGTCTTGGCCAGAAGGGCTTTAGGAAGCACTTATATTCAGAATTAATCCAGAAACACTATCTTCATTCTAGATGGTCCTAATACTTTAGAATATATTCACAAAGAGAAGAATGTGCAGGTCGTAGGTAGAAAGGTCATAGCCAGATAAAAAGTGATTCAGAGGAGATCCCATAAGTAGATTACCTTCAGAAAAAAATTAAAAATCAAGAAACAAAGACTGAAATCTATTCCTGTGGATTAGGAAAATAATGCAGAAGTGTGAACAAGAATTTGGCTTCATGGCAAGGAGTTTTCAGTTCTTATCTCAAATCAGATATTGGGCTTCAGTGAATAACAAAAATGTCATATTCCACTAACTAGTGAGTGCTTGAAACAGAATATTCAGTGACTGGGCAGGACTGACTCTGAATCTGAAAGTGTCTTATTGCCTGCAGCTGAGCAAGGTCAGATGTTATGCTACAGCAAAACAGGTACCAGCATTCTGCTGACTTAAAGATGCACTAACTTATTCAGTTAGGACAGCACTCCAGCAATGAAATTCACGTTTTATTCATTGGTAGCTCAATAGCTAAACTCAAATTATATTTTGTTCTAAATATCTTGCATTTGTCTTATGAGCACAAGTTATAGTTTAAATTTTACATTAAAATATCATATTTTAATATACTTAACTTTATACTGTAAATTCATAAACTTATTTTAATTAAAAACTTGGTTAGAAAAGTATATAAATAATAATTTTTAGGCTCAGTCATTTTCACATATAAAATGAGGAGAATTAAAACCAATCATTTGTTTTGGATTTGCTGTTTAATTAATTTAATAATTTAAAGTTTAAGGAATTAACAACGCTATAAGAATACAAATTATTCTTTTTATAAGAAAATATATAATAGTTTAAATGGTTCTGTAGATCACCCTTAAAAGAATTCATAATATCTAAGGGAACAACATATTTTAGTTATATCTATTTAAAGATGACTTAAATAGGTGGGAAATAGTTGGTCCATTTGCTTCATAGGAGCTTATTAATGTAGCTGTTCCACCTAACGTGAGGTCAAATATACTGTCCTGGCCACACACATATTATCAGGACAAACTACAGGTGAATTAAAGATCACCAGATTTTGCTGTTACATGCAATTTAGTGCACATCATGTTGATGCTGAAAACTCCACCTCTGTGCACCAGTGCCAATTTGAATTTCGGAGATAGAGTTTTGGGTGAAGTAGAAAAGAATAGTTTTATTGCTTTTCCAGGCAAAGGGGGACACAGCAGGCTCATGCCTCTCAAAACTGTGTGTCCCAACACGGGAGGATTTGGTGAGGAGTTTTATAGCAATGGGTCAAGGGCGGGGTTGCTGATAAGGATCAGGGTGTGTACAGGCCCAGCACTCCTTTAATCTGGCATCAGGTGGTCTCCTGATGAGCTTCTGGAGGTCATCAAACTGTGATCTTCTCTGGAATGAAGAATGCTGACATCTTCCATTTGTTGGGGGTTTAATTCTGTAAAGAGCTCAAAGATATTGTTGTGTGTATCCCTTCAGGTGAAACCAGGACTGTGTCCCAAGGCTGCACTGTTGTTTCCTGGCTGCTCCTCCCTTGTCTCTGCACCTATCCCTTCCCTGATTCGTAACTGTTTGAATCTGCCCTTTGAACTCACGGAAGGTCACGAGGCTGGAGTCTTTTCCCTACAAACAAGAAACTGGGGACCGAAAAGCTTCCATGCCCTGGAGCCCTGCAGGGTCCTGCTCGGTTTCAGTGCCACAGAATTTATGTCAACATTTCATTTTCTCAATATCAGTGTATATGTATATTTATCTGGCATTATAAAGTAGGCCTACAGAGGCAGAGGAAATACAGTTTAGCAAACCAGTCAAGATAATATCCTAATTATTGAATTATTTACAAATTAAATTTATTTAGCACCTGGTATGTTTAAGTCAACACAAAGAAAGATGAGGATGAAGTTCTTACTAAGAATTTACTTCAAACAATAAACATTTCAAATGGGTGGTTTAAATGCTTTCCCCCTGAATGTAAATCATAGGAAAATTATTAGAAACAAGAGGATATACATGGCCTTACCCAGGAAGCTAAATTAGACCACCATTTGCTAAAATTCTAGTACAAGGGAAAAAGGAAAATGAAATAATATCCACATACACTAAACTACACACACACACACACATCCCACAAAAAAATAAAATGCAAGCAGACAAGGAAAATTAGGCACTATTTCAAGAAACGCACTAGACGACAATATTATACTGTAACAAATGCCAGAGATAGTGATATGAATAAGGCAAGCACATTCCTGCCTGAAAAGGTATTTGCCATCTGTAAGAAAAGCAAATAACTTAAGCACAATAAGCATAATAAAAAGAGAGATGCAGAGAGACAGTGCAGCAACTAAATGAGTGAATGAGCCTGGTCTGGAGCAGCAGCATTTAGATGAGACGTAAAAGACTAATAGGAATTAGGTAACATAATGAAGGAGAAGAAAGAGAGCAAAAGTAGTGTCGTGAAGGTTCTAAAGCAGGACAGAGCATAATCTTCAAAAGCCAAACGTAGTTTCATATTGCTAAAGTGAAAACAGCTTGAGGAATTGTGGCTACAGATAAGACCGGGCATCAACAAATGTACAAAATCATGCAGGGTATTATGGATCGTTGTAAAGAGTCTGAACACCATCCTAAGGATCACATGAAACAAAACACATTTAAGTAATAGAGTTCAATGATATAATTTGACTTTTAAAATGATGTCCCTCTAGTTTTAGTGTAAAACTGTTGACATTGGTTAATAATTGAGTTGAGAGACCAGAAAGAAACTTACTTCAATAGTCTAGGTAAAAAGGATGGTTCTGACACGGACTGCAGTAGTGACAGTGGGAATAGAGAGAATGAGAGAAGCAAGTGACATATATGTAGAGTTGGACTGATCAAGTTTAGAGACTGATTGACTACTTGGATTTAGAAAGAATTAGATTTTGAAAAATGTGGCTGCTTTTTTTAAAATTTTCTTTTTGGGATAAAGATGGTTAGTTGTACTGTGCACTGAGATAGGGAAGACTAAGAAATGAGCACATTTGGGAAAGAGACGTTTATATCATTTATGAATCTGGTAAATATGAGATGGTCAACGGCGACCCAAGTTGAGATATCTGGGTGCAAGTCACATATGTAAATCTGAGGGTGAAAAGGGTGGTCAAGACTAGAGACAGCTGGGGTCACAGGAGTCAAAACAGTCACCTGAAGATGACATATAAAGTGAGAAGAGAATATACACATAAGAGATTACTGAAGAACTCCAACGAATAATGGCTAGATAGAAAGGGAAGCCTGCAGAGAAAAATTAAAGGGCATTGCCCAAAGATGATGAAGAAATTCAGGAAACTCTATTGTAATCTTACCCAGTAGAATTCACTTAAGGGAGAAGTAAGAAAAGATCAATGCAATTTATTTGTAGTTTGTTTACTTGGTGGTAGAAAGTTAAAGGGGTTCTGTTCTAATGCCTTCTTCCTGACTTTATTTTCCTTAATATTAACTAGATAAGGAGATCATCAGCTGAGATTGGAGAGAAAATAAGGATGTCAGATGTTTGGTTAGGAGTGTAGGAAGTTCAAAATAGAATAGGGAAATAATGAACTCGTTTACAAAACAGGCTCACAGACAGAAAATAAGCTTATGGTTACCAAAGGGCAAAGGGCTGGGGGAAGGATAAATTAGGAGTTTGGGATTAACGTATGCACACTACTATATGTAAAATAGATAACCAACAAGGACCTACTGTATAGCACAGGGAACTATACTCAGTATCTTGTAATAATCTATAAGGGAATCTGAAAAAGAATATAGATATATATATATATAACCGAATCACTTTGCTGTACACCTGAAACTAACACAACATTGTAAATCAACTGTACTTCAATTAAAAAAAAAAAAAAAAGAATCAGGAAAACCAGGAATACTGATCTAGGATTAGAGTTTTGCTTTGTAGGAGTAGTAAAAAGATATAGGGCTAAGGACATTTAGTAGGTCATCAAAGGATGCGTTCAGGCTGACTGTGGATCCTTAGCTGAATGAGATCAGAGGAACAATGCATTAACTTGCAAGTTCAGTTCACATGGGGATAGTTAAGTATGGAAGCAGGAGGGATGGCAGGTTCTGCTCAGATAGTGTGACAGCTGCCTTAGAGATATCAGAGCTTAGACAGTATTGATCAGTGGTAAATTCTGGGGTGTGACCATGGGGATGGCAACAAATAAAGAGTGCAGAAGAGGACTTTTGAGTCTTTGACTCTTAGTCACAGAATCTTGACTAGAGAGCTGAGAGGACAGATTGTTATATGACTGGTCAGCATAGAGAGACTATGAGTCAAGAACCAGATATCAATGAATGAAAATGTGTGTTTGGTCAATTTATAGAATATAGCAATGAGGAGTGGTAGAGAGCACTATAGAAAAAATGAACTAAAACGACGAGTAATGTTTTAAATAGTGAGATAATTATTGTCTGGAGGTAAAATTGATGAGTTAAAAAGAAGCTAAGTTTACTTCCCTTCATATAGAGGATCAGTAAGAATAAATATTTTATATCTAAACGAACTGCAAAAGATAATGTCACCTTATAGCTGGGCCACGTTTTTAATTAAGACATGAAAATATAGGGAATATTCAGTAAGTTGTTTCAGATATAGGAAAGTTTTTGTTCATGAAGTAAGAATTCTGGGACTCATAATGAACTGAAAGTGATGCCAGAATTTGGAGTTTTGTACAAGAGAAATGAAGGGGAGAACCTCCTATAAAGATTTTCTATTATGGGTGTTTATTCAGGAAAAGCCAAAATTTAGTTAATTTTGACATTTTATTGGAGGTAAGTGGTCAAATAGTTATTCTTCAAAGAATGAAACTGACATGTTTTCATGCACAAAAATGTGTATATTTCTATTTTTAGAGGGCATCCATTTTTCATGCAATTTATTCTCCCAACTACCATCCCAGATATCCTTATATATGGGGAGCAAATATTAATATAAAGTATCAAATAATTAGATTATAATATGAAAAAACAATCAAGGCCCCAAATATTTACTCCACAGAAAGACTTACATTTATGCTGTTCATCATTTGCATTTTGGTAAAAAAAATATGTTTTTCAAGATTTTTCAAATATCAAATTTTAGAAAGTTATGATTATTTTTCTTTATTAATGTAGCGATAACATATTTTGCTATCAGATATTTTTAATTGCTCATGTTTTACATGATTATGGGATTTACATTTGATTTCATTAAACCAACATCCTTATGTTAGATTTAACATTATTTTTAACCACTGACAGTTTTCACATGAAATTATGTTGTTATTTTGGTAAATAATAATTTTATGTATTGGGTTGGCCAAAAGGTTCGTTCTTTTTTTCTGTAAGATGGCTCTAGTAGCACTTAATTGTCTTTAACTTCATTCAAAGCAATTTTGTTAGATTGTATGTGACAGCTATCAGCGTACATTTAAAAAAAGACTTATCAAAATTGGTGATGATTTGTGTAGCCATCTTAATATAGAAGATGGAAGAAAAAAAGCAACATTTTCAGCCTATTCTTTATTATTTCAAGAAAGGTAAAACGCAACTGAAACGCAGAAAAAAGATTTGTGAGGTGTATGGAGAAGGTGTTGTGACTGATTGAACGTGTCAAAAGTGGTTTGCAAAGTTTCGTGCTGGAAATTTCTCTCTGGACAGTGCTCCACGGTCGAGTAGACCAGTTGAAGTTGATAGCGATCAAATCGAGACCTTCATTGAGAACAATCAACGTTACACCATGCGGGAGATAGCCAACATACTCAAAATATCCAAATGAAGCGTTGAAAATCATTTGCACCAGCTTGGCTATGTGAATCTTTTTGATGTTTGGGTTCCACATAAGTTAAGCGAAGAAAACCTTCTTGACCATATTTCCACATGTGATTCTCTACTGAAACGCAATGAAAACATTCCATTTTTAAAACATTGTGACGGATGATGAAAAGCAAATACTGTACAGTAATGTGGAATGGAATAGATAGTGGGGCAAGTGAAATGAACCACCACCAACCACACCAAAGGCCGGTCTTCATTCAAAGCAGGTGATGTTGTGTATATGGTGGGATTGGAAGGGAATCCTCTATTAACTCCAGAACTCCTTCTGGAAAACCAAACAATTCCAACAAGTACTGCTCCCAATTAGACCAACTGAAAGCAGCACTTGATGAAAAGCATCTGGAATATGTCAACAGAAAACACATTAATCTTCCATCAGGATAACGCAAGACTGCATATAACTTACAACTTGCCTGGGAAGTTCTGATTCATCCACTGTATTCACCAGACGTTGCACCTTTGGATTTCCATTGATTTCGGTCTTTACAAAATTCTCTTAATGGAAAAAAATTTCAATTCCCTGGAAGACTGTGAAAGGCACCTGGAACAGTTCTTTGCTCAAAAAGATAAAAAGTTTTGGGAAGATAGAATTATGAAGTTGCCTGAAAAATGGCAAAAGGTCGTGGAACAAAAGGGTGAATACGTTGTTCAATAAAGTTCTTGGTGAAAATGAAAAATGTGTCCTTTATTTTTACTTAAAAACCAAAGGTACTTTTTGGCCAACCCAATACTTCTGATTAGATTCTATACATTCTTCCAGTTATAGCAATATATATATATATATTTATATATATATGTATATATATATACAGTTAGATAAAGGTTCTTCAAAAATATTACATTCTTCATATTTTCTAATAAAATAGTATTTGACATTTATAAATTATATTATCTTCTATAGTAAATAGTGATTCAAAGAAAAATGCTTGCTACTTTTTTTCTTCAACATTCGAACTATTCAAAAATCTATTTTGAAATATACAACGCATTATCTACTTCAGAATAAAATATAAAGCCAGAGAACAGAAGAAGAACTTTCAAAGGGTACTGACAAGTATCAGCCAAAAAAGGGCAGAAGGGGGAAAAAGAGAGTTTGGTGTTATGTGAATGTTGTGGTTAATAGCATTGAATGTCACCAGCAAGTCAAATAAGAACTGAAATATTTATTGAATTTAGCAAGAACGAAATATTTGCAATCTTGGTAACAGCGGTTGACATGTGTTGAAGAGGATTTTTTTTTGAACTGTAATTGTAAGTTAATGAGTTACTGGGAGTCACAGAAATAGAGGAAGCAAATGGAAAGTAGAAATATGTTTAAAAGAGGAGAGATACAGGTTTTAGCTACTGTGTTAATTTTGACTCAGTCACACATGTACATATTCTCAAAAGTGTGCTGTATATACATCCTCAGAAGAGAGATAAGGTGATGATTTTGAAGATGGTTCAAGTAAAGACTATTTTTCTGTAGTTAATATATTCAACTGATGTTTATCAAATTCCTGTTTGTTCTAAGCAGCATTCAAGGCTCTAGGAATTCATAAGAAATAAAATCTATGTGAACAAAGTCCTAATTGCTGTAAAGATTACATTCTGGTGTTTGGGAGACAAAGGGTAATATATATATGTAATTATATAATATTAAATCATATGTATTATATCTGTATAAAATGAGGTGATGAGATGTGCTATGAAAATAGGTAAAGTAGAATAAGGGGATATAAGGAGTGGAATATTGCTTATGAGTCTTATGTGAAAATTATCTGGAAAGCTTATATTTGAGCGGGACCTGAAGAAAGTTGAAGCATGAGTTATAAACATCTTTAGAGGAAAAGAATTCTAAAAAGAGCAAAATGCTAAGGCCCTTGGGTGAAGGCATGTTTGCTGTGAGAGGGAAAGGAAAGTCCCTGGAGTAACGAAAAGCCTAGATTTTTAAGGCTTTTAGGAACTTTAAGTTTTACTCTGAAAGAGATGCAAAGCCATTGTAGAGGCTTAAACTACTGTATGTTTTGATCAGGAGTGATGTCTTTCAACATTTAGACAAAGATCCATCCTCGCTTCCGCATTAAAGAGAAACTGGTGGGACAAAGTTGGAAAAGGAGAGACCTGTCAGAAAACTCTTGCATTAACTATTCCAGGGTAGACATTGCAAAGTGGAAATGAGTCACAGGAGATATTTTGAAAGAGGTGCGGGTAGGGGTAGTTGTTGATCTTTTGAATGAAACAGAGAGAGGAAACGAGAATGAGTCCAACTTTGTGGCATTTGTGCTGGTTGTTGTTTCTTTTGGGGTAACAGAGAAGAAATAAGTTGCTATTTACTGAGACTTGTTAGACTGTGAGAAAAGCCTTACTAATGTGGAAAATTAAGAATTTGGCTCTGCTTAGTTTTGTGTACATTCAAGAAAATGTTGGAGTCAGTTTTTCATGTATTAGTGTTTTGGAATGGGGTTCTGAGATTTCAACACATAAAAAATGTAAATACATGCAAGATGTCTGAATTACATACAGAAAAGACTGCCTGTAAATTCATTTTAATAAAACTGATAGACCTAATAAACTCTCTTTTTAAGAGACAGAAAGGATTTTGTTAGCAACATGAAAAGAACTTGAGGTGGGAATTAGATTTCTAAAACTACACTGGAGAAGGTTGAGTTAAAAATAGTATTTTTACCTTTATTAAAACTTTACTATATATCTCTTAAGTTTGAGTAGCTTGGGAAAATATGTATTATACTTCATGTTTAATATTTCAGTTATACATTATAGAGCTGCAGTATAATGTACAGAAATTAGAAGGGAGATAATTTGTATCAACCATCACAAAATTATGTGTTACATGCTTTACAGCTTATTAAATGTTTTCACGTTAATTAATTCAATTTTTAACTTGAAAAGTTAATTTATATGAATATTAGAAAAAAATACAAGAAAACTCCACATTATTGAGGACAATAGAAGGACTGCAACTTCCATGCTTTATATGGTCATTTAGTTTCCCAGTTGATAAAACATGCAGACAATATTTTTTAACTGAATAAACCTGAAAAGAAAAATGGCTACATGCGTTTTACCTAGTTGCTCAATCAAGCCAGATGAACTGGTGACATTTATACTTATTATCTTATTAAAAACCAACTTCTACATTGATTGCTATGTTTTTCTAAAGCTACGTTTGTGTTCTCCATGAAAATATAAATCATTATAAGAGACACAGATTTTATCACCCTTTGAGGAATGAGCATGCTTTTATTAATCCTTGTGAAAATATGTGAGGTAGGGGCTGATAAAACCAGCATTAAATTACTTGAACAGCTTCTGTGGATGTAGCTGTCTTCAGAGGCATGCTATATGACCGTGGCAAGAAAGGAAAGGTAAAAGAGATAATGAAATAGGTACTTTATTTCACAAATAAATGTATATCATGATATTACCATTTTACAATGAAAGTTGTTACTGATTCACAAAATAATAGAAAACAATACAATGGGACTACTTACAAATCTCAGGTTCCTTCAACTATATGACATATTTTTAAGAGCAATGTGCTTAAATGGAAAATATATCATTTTAAACTTCTATTTTTATAAAATATTCACATTGATCAATATATACAGAGGAAAAATTTAGATATGTGTATGACTATACATAATTTTATCTTTTGACAAAACAAAATATAAATTTATATTTGTAATAGAATATACTTGCAAAATGCTTAAATCATATTGGTGGTGACTCTTAAATGTATAAATTAAATTAAATTATAAATTCTCTGCCCACAAATAAAGTACAATTATTTAACTTTTCTTTTTAAAAAATAGCTTTTGGAACAACCAAATCCAATTCATAATTCATCCTGACAGTTTTAGTTTATAACTATAGTCAGAAGTACAGAAATAAAATGACAAAAATTACAAAAAGTACACCTCACTTCTCACTAAGAAAAAAATCTCAGAAGAGTAAAATATTGTACTATAATAATTATTTTTAATATAAAAAATGAATACTGAACTATACTATTATGTTTTACCTAT
The DNA here is from genome assembly GCF_965194825.1 of Balaenoptera physalus. NCBI lineage: Eukaryota > Metazoa > Chordata > Mammalia > Artiodactyla > Balaenopteridae > Balaenoptera > Balaenoptera physalus. Next base: position 8,002,061 of record NC_138882.1, read on the forward strand.
ACTTTTTAGCAGTTGCAGCAAGAAGGGTTTGACAAAATATATACTAAAATAGCAAACTAAGGAATGAAAAGAAGTGATTTGTTTGTACGAAAGATATGTTCATCTGGTGTTTGAAATATTGAGTAGTTGGCATTTTGATTTCCAGCTTTTTACAAATGAAAAGTCGAATATGAGATAAGTAATAGAATAGGCACATCTGTAGTAATAAAGGTAACCACCATTACATGGTGAAATCACAAATCTTGCTCTCTTATGTAACGAACTAGATGAAGATCAGGAGCTCAGGGAGGTTGGTGGCTTAGTTCCACGACGTCATCCATGGGCCCCGTATATTTTTGTACGGCAGCCACTAAGTTATAGTTTTCCTTTGCACCGTAAATTTTGATATTCTATTGCTGTATTCCAGCCCATGGGAAGCATAAAGAAAGTGAAAGAAGCAGACATCAAATTATTTTAAGGGCATGATTGAGAAATTACATTCTTCAAATCCTTTCACAATCCATTGGCCATAAATTAGTCATTTGGCCTTATTTAGCTGCTAGTGAAATGTAGTCTCAATTTTGGTGTCCATGTAACCTACTTAATTTTGAAGGGGGTTGTATTGTAAAATGAGGAAGTGCAGGGAAGAATGAAGGATGAAAGATTAGTAGGAGTCTCTGTCAAACTCCTTTTTTTAATTTAAAAAATTCAATGTTTTAAAGATATTTATATAGAGAAACATTTTTGGCACATGTGAGAATACGTTACACATTTATCCATTATAAACAATTAAGAGCAATAATTATATATCACAAAATTCCAATCACATAGTAAAATACTAAATATCCTTAGTATGTATCAGTTTCTTATGGTCCAGTATTTATGAAAATTAAAGGAAAATAATATACTTAGGAAAATAGAGTTTCTTTAGGTATTTTTTCCTCTTCTCTTAAACCTTTACCTCAGGAAAAGAAATGGTAGGTCATGAAGAAGAAACCACTTGCTTACACAGTCTTTATGAAAATGAAAAGAAAAAGAACATAGATACTCCAGGATGTGGTCACCTAGGTTGGGAATAAATGTAATTTAGAGGCTACCTGAAACACACACACACACACACACACACACACACACACACACACATTCTTGGAAGATAGTTGATAGATATTTACAGGGATTCTATCTAATTTAAGAGCTATTAATTTAAATTGCTCTCAAAATTTTGGTGGATTAGTTAAATCCACTCTAATATTTAAAAACATGTTCTTATTCAGTAGGAAGAAGAAAAGTTTAGATATGTCCTTCAATAAAACAGTTATTGTTTTTTCTTTTGGCATGTTAATATAATTCCAAGGAATGAAAACACAATAACAACAACAAATACACATGTATCATCACCTCTAACTGAAATATTCTGGGTAACAGTATCAGTAAACATAATTAATCCAAGCGTTAACTATATATGTGTGCAGGAGAGATGTATGGAGGCAGAGTACAACACACATGAATGCACTTATGTGGGAAGAAGCCCTGTACATTCAAGGGACTCAACAAGCTCAGTGTGGTTGGAGAACAGAGGATAAAAGGAGTCCAGGACATGATAAGTTTTGCATTCATTGCATTATATGCACGGTGCTATAATATTGTTTGAAGATCGGGTGTGATAAATAAGAAAATGTATATACATGACCGTAGTCAAAATTGAGTGAGTTAATACTCAAATAAGGGAGGTAAAGTGAAATACAAATAAAACTAGTCCAAAATAAGATATGAAAAGAAATGAAAAAGAGAGACAAAGAATAGATAGGACAAATAGAAAACAAAAAAGTAATGTGCCAGGCTTAACTGAAACCATATCGAAATTGTATTAAATGTAAATTATTTCAACACTCAAAGGCAGAAAATTGCAGTCTGCTCAAATAAGTAAAACATATCTCTATGTTATCCATAAGAAAAAAAAATTAAATATAAGGAAACAGATCTTAAAGTAAATGGATGGGCAAAGATATTCTATGCAAAAATAATCTCACACTAGAGTTATTATATTAATATAAGACAAAAGAGAATTCAGAACAAAGAATGCTGCCAGATATATAGAAGGTTTGTTAGTTTCCTAAGAGTTTCCTAACAAAATACCACACACTAGATGGCTTAAACAACAGACATCTATTGTTTCACACTTTGGGAGTCTAGAAGTCTGAAATCCAGGTTTCAGCAGAATTGGTTCCTTTGGAGGGATGTGAGGGAAAATCTGTTCCATGACTCTCTCCTAGTTTCTGGCAGTTTGCTGCCAATTTTTGGCACCCTTTGACTTATGATAGCATAACGCCAGTCTTCAAATGACATTCTCTCAATGCCTCCATATCGTCTTCCTCTGTATGTGTCTCTTTCTATGTACAAATTTCACCTTTTTGTAAGGATGATTAGTCCTGTTGGATTAAGACCTGCCCTAATTACCTCCTTTTAATGTGATAACCCCTGTAAAGACCCTGTTTCCAAATAAGGGTACATTCTGAGGTCCTGGGAATTACAACTTCAATATATCTTCTTGGAAGTACACAATTCAACTCATGACAAGGAGCATTTCATAATGATAAAGGGTCAACTTTTCAAAAGCAGGGGAAACTGTCAATATGTTTCCACCTGTAACATCATCAAAACACTTGAAATCCATTCTAATTGAACGGAAATTATGAGTAGACAAATGAACTATTCTAGTTGTAAATTCAGCATTCCTCCTAAGTATGTGGATATATAGAGGAAATAATAAGGTAACAGACAACTCAATTAAAAATAGTTAAAGTAGACTAAAATAGTTCACAAAAAAACATATATAAGATATATGAATGGCAAATAAACACATGAAAGGAAACTCCATATAATTAATTATCAGGAAACTTAAATTCAAACCACAATGTGATACTATTATATATCAACTAGAATGGTTAAATGGAATGGTGAAAACACCAAATTTTACAAGGATGAGGCGAGAAATCAGAACACATATCCACTGCTATAGGACATGTACTATGATAACACCACTTTTGTAAGACAGTGTGGCAGTTTCTTATCCACTCACAAATTCTTAGAAGCTTTTTCAAAAAATGCAAAAAGGAACAACCCAAATGTCTATCAACAAGTGGATAGATACACACTGGGGTATATCCATTTAATGAAATATTACTTAGCAATAAGAATAATACACACTAAACCATGGATAAATTTCAAAACCATTGTATTAAGTGAAAGTCACAAAATTGTACACACTATATAATTTCATCCCTAAAAAATTCTGAAATATGCAAATAAATCTATTGGACCAATTTTGTGGATATGGCACCAAAAGGACATGAAGGAACTTTGAGGGATAATGAAAGTATTTTATATCTAGATTTTGGTGTTGGTTACACAGATGTATTCACTTTGTAAAATGTACTAAACTGTACTATTAAATATTAAAATTCATTATTTCTTATGCAGATTGCATCTAGATTAAGTTGATAAGAAAGGAGTAGGAGGAGGAGGGAGAGGAAAGAGGAGGAGGGGAAAAGAACAAGGAGGAGTATATGGGTCACTATAAAAGTAGGTGTTAATAAATTAAAAGTTTAGTGTATTGATTTTCTTAAACTCCTGACACTAACCGCAACAGTCAGTTCATACTTGAGTGTCAAACAATAATTGCTTTAATAGTCCCTTTTTCTGATAGAAAAGGCTTTTATTATATTGAACAATGGAATGTTACCAACACTCTAAATATAGAAAATCATTTCATGCTCTATGCATTTTATTGTATATTTTTGTATTTAAATGCATTGAAGTACAAAGGAAAATTCCAATTTCTAAGAATTGTGCATACATAATAAATGTATATAAAGTAATCTCTTAAGATACTATGCATATTTTACAAAGGCCTTGTAGGAAGGGAAAAACAAAAGTTTAAATCCTGAGTCTAAAAGAAAATTATTCATTTCCTTCTGCCAAAAATGCTGTGCTCTGAGGCATCTTTGAACCCTACAGCAAAGTAATCCTTCAGTTTGATCCTAAACAACGACACATTATCTCAGAATATCAAGGCTATTTGCAACCTGAAGTTTTAGTCAAAACATTATGGTTTATTGAGTTTTTTCCTACTGAAATATTACTTAATGTATTTTTCAATAGCAGTTTTTCATTTTATTCTTCATATTTTTCTCTCTCCTTCCACTGAAGAGGCCTCCTGATTCAATAACACTTTCACTAAGGATTTTTTTTATTTTATTAATTTTTCAGACTTCTCTCTGTAAAGGTTGCAACAAATATAGGTGAAATTAGTTCCAATAAAGTGAACAAGGAAGGTCTACAAAGAGCACGGGCTGCTCTTTAAAGGGCTATATTCACGCAGCCGTGCTAGAGATGAGGATACCTAAACAACCTGTAAGATCTGCGTGTTCTAAGACCATGCTCCGAGGGAGATTTATATTAAAATGTGGAAATATTTTTTCTAAATTTTAATATACTATGAACTCTACCATGTGGCTTTTTATATTGTTTGAATAAATATAGAATATCTTAATTTATCAAACTTTATATGGACTAATTGTCTTGTTATTAACAAACAAGATATGTATACCGTACTCATCCCAAAATATACAGTACTCATTACCAAAAGGTTGACCATTATCACTACAACTAAATCAAGTATGATGTATCATCGTTTAGCTAAAAAGACACTGAACTATCTGTGTTCCCATTGTTAATTGAAACATTCAAAAATTAAAGATTTAAAGCAACATTTGAAAAGTAGGACAAGATGCTTTCTCAACAATGTTTTGCGTTATCGTCACACATTAATATTTTTCAACTTTTAAATTATTATTTGTAATATTATTTGAAACTAATTAATTTCCACAGTGGCTTTTCAATTTAAGGTATAGACTGTAAACTTGAATTACAAAAGTCTAGCTGCCTCAAGATAACTTATTATTATAGGACAAGAAGAGAATGAATCCATACATCTATCATTTATTTATCTATCATAAAAATAGAATGCTTTACATTAAAAACATTATTAATGTATTATCTTCAGAGTTCCATGCCTTAATGTTCTAAAAATTATTATCTAAATTAGGATTTATGCAACTATACATTTTTGTGAACTAAGAAAATCAAATAAATTTTAGTTAATTTTAACCTGAAATATAGTTTCAAAAACATTTCATTACATACTCTATATTTGTTCTGCTTTAGTAAGTAATATGTATTCTATTTTACAAAATATGCACATCCAAGTTAGAATGCATCTAGTCTATGCAAATAATAACTTGATCACAAAGTTTTACCTTATTAAATCCCGTCAGATCAATGATCAGCTTTATCTATCACCTTAGCAAAAATCTATGGTTCTACGTGTTAATAGTGTCTCATCGATACATAGTTTCTTAATATGTAGTGAAAATGGCTTTTGTGCCAACTAAATATCTGCAATTACTCATGTAAGTTAACAAGCAAATATTAGGACACCTCAATGGGTAAACCAAACCCTTAAAAACCATTACTGACTATTCTGTTCCAAAGCTCAAGGTTGCCTGGTATGTAATGTCATTTTAACTTTGTGTGTGTGTGTGTGGAAATTGTCAAATAAGAGTGTTTTGAATATAAATGTTGTGAACAATATATAGCTATTTATACGAGAAAGCAATAAAATCAAATGCTAATAAACTATCATTCATTCATTTTTTTTCAATCTCTTCAGTAAATATTTTTGACTGTGTCAACCTTGCTGAAAAATTCATTGTTATAAGAAGTGAAGTAATGTTCAGCAATTTTGTTAATAATCTCTCAGTTTAGTAAGAGAAATAGATAAGAAAGTAAGTAATTAGGAGGCAATGATTGCTAAAATAGATATTTTAAATTTGTGATCAAGAGGAACGTTTAGTTCACAATTACCAGCTCTCTTGGTGAAGTCAAGAGTCAATAAAGAGGTGGTATTAGAACTTAGTATTAAGTGGCAAATGCAAACTTGGAAGTCTGACAATGATGGTGCAATCTCATCAGGACAAAAAGCAGGCATGAAAGAAGAGAGGTAGGAAATGGCAGGGCAATTTGAAATCTATGAGAAATCCAGATTAGTTGAATAGGTTACATTGTGGGCTGAGACAGAAAATGTATTAGAATCCTATTCCTAGATTACAGTATTGATAGATAAAAGGTTAAGACAAAAGATGAGGAAGAATTGAAATATGCATAACTTAACTTTAACCAAATACCTGATGTTTCATATTCTTTGATAGGAATTTCTAGAATCAAATAGATTAATTTATGCTTTACAATTGTCCTCTGTATCAAAAGTCTCATGTGTTTTAAGAAAATAATTAAAGCGTAACTGGAATGTGCATTTATTGAGAACCTTCTATCTGGTAGATATAGTGCTAAGCATTTATGTTTTACATCATTAATTATTAAAATATATCTATGAAATAGGTATTATATTTTCATTTTAGAGATAGGGGATTTACTTATTAAGCATAAATAATCGACCAACAAGCTTGTCCATAGCTTGTCTTCTAGCCCATGATGACATAGCTGGTGTGTTTTAACCCACGTGCATGCAATTCTAAATTTTATCTCTAAATGTTAAATGAGATATATGTTGTGTCTGTCATCACTTTGATCTCCAATAACATAAAAACATAAATAATTAAAATGTGTGGATTGAAACAAACTCGGATTTGTCTGATTGTCACCTTTGGTATCTATTTTCCCTAGATCCTTTTAAAGGATATCAGTCCAAATGGACACACTGTTATAGGAGAATGGAGAATGCAGAGTAGAATGGGGCTAGGCACTTGTCAAAACAGTCTCACCTGTCTTGTATTTAGACCTGTAGATATTGAGACTTTGACTGAGTTTAGGCAATCATAATCTAATCATTTCATAGCTTAGGATGTATTATCTACAGCTCTTAAATGCATTCCTAAGTTGTTACAGATTCCTAAAACCCAGACTTCTGACTCCCAGGCCAATTTATTTCCTCTCTAATCGCATATATTGCTTCTTAGCTAGCAAGGAATTGGTGTCTTGTTTTTCTCCCTAAGAAGGTGCTCTTTCACTTGAACATAAAAAATCCTTTACATATTATTGTTTAGATATTTTTTCACATTTGTCAGAATAATATTGATATCAGAGACTATTATGACTACTTGATTATGTAATTCTTAAAATTAGTAAAGATTTACAAAACACTAAGGGAACAGCAGAGGCATTAAACTATTTCTTTAATGTGATTTGCATGTGGGGATGAAAAATAAATACAATAATTAGCTTTCTGAAATATTAATATAAATATGTTCCTTTCAACTATAATCTTCCAGGGAGGCATCTTTTAATTTGGTAGTTTAGTGTTATGGTGAAGTTGTAATCTATTAAATTTAAAGTTTATTACTGAAGTATCTACCATATTTAGGACACTGGACTTTGTGCTGTGAGTGAGGGTAAGCTGTATAAAGCTGGCTTGTGTTTGGTCTCCTATCTTAGACTACAGTAGTAGAGTTTGAAACTTCAATTTAGTTCATGTCTTTAACTTATAAAAATAACACAAGTACCTCAAAATCATTTTCAATAATATTAAAGTCTAGATAAATTAAAATGTGGCTTGAAAACCAACCATAGTTTGTCTCATTGTCTTAATTTGTTTTCAATCAGGATATCAATTTTATTTTGACTCTAAAATTAAAAGAAGACATGATCTTTTGTTTTTCCCAGACTTTCATGAGGGTGAGAAATGACAGTGTCTACTCTAAAAGTAAAGCATGTAGTTTTTACTAACAAGCACCAAAGCTTTTTGAGATATTAGGAAAAGAGGTCCTTTTGATAAATGAAAAAAAAATTAAACATCCCTATGAAATGGGTTTGTATCTTATATTTTGTTCCTTTTGAAATACAAATAGAAACTCACTTATCCAGTATTTTTGCTAGAAAATAAATGATAGACTTTTTAAAAATGCAGTGCCCAGAGATAATATAGTAAATAAGATGTTAGCAAAAATAAGAAACAGATATGAGGAAAAAACAAGTTGCAAACTAAGAGCAATAAATGAACCAATAACATATTCTGCTGAAAATACACCATACCTAGCAAAGAGATCTGCACATCCATTAATAATAATAATAATAATATCACATTTTGCTGAGTTATGAAAGCAGCTGTTGATTGGACAGGCCTGGGATTCATACTGCAGCTATAATGCTGACCATAATAATCAATCTGATATTTCATTTTGTATCATGCAAAGAAAACAAATTAAGCAGATGAATAGTTTCCCTTCAGAAGCGTGTGATTCGATCATATACAACCAAAATAAATGACTAAATTTTGAAACTAGAACTGTGTTATGTAAATAGAAATGGGATTATCTGAAAAATGTAGTAAGACATGGACTTCAAGTTTGCAAACCAATATATAAACACACATATATATATATATGAATTTTCTACCTGCTAAGCAAGCACTGAAGAACTGGCTTATATTCATGAATCTATTGGATTGAATTGTTCAGCAGAGCCACAGTAAATGATATTATATTTGAAGCAGTGTAGTGGTCAAAGAGATCCTATAAAGAGCTAATAGGAAATTTATTCATTTTTAAAGTAGATTTAAGGTGGATATCATTAAAATTGACAAAACAGAGAATAAGTACAATGATGACTGTTTCATTTATAGAAAGGAAACTGACAAGGTGATTGCTGATGTTTCTAATTTTGGAAATGGAATTAAAGAAACAAGAATATTATGCCTAACTAGTTTCAGTCTGTATGAAATAAACATTATTAAAAAATACCTTGTTCTGATGATATAATTTTTTAAAAAAATCTAATATATTTAAGTTTTCCCGTTTGTTGGTTATTTGAAAACAGAATCACTTTGTTGTTTTTATTGTTGTTGTCGCCTAAATTGTCTCTTGTCACCTATATGACTTTGCTTACAACTCTGGAACTAAAATAACCCATTTTGTTTTAGGTATAACTCAACTATCCAATCACTTTAAGGCAGAGTTTTTTGTTATTTTGTTTTGCTTTGGGGCGTGTGTATATGTGTGTGTGTGCGTGTGTGTGTTGGTTTTGAAACTGCACATGCGTAGAAAAGAACTGCATTCATCTTTTGGTCTTATCTAGTACTCATTTTTATGGTATACATAAAGTTGCTTGAAATTCGAGATCTTCTCGTTGTATAGATGATGTTTTTCATTTCAGAAGAGATTGTTTCCCCCCACATTAGTGTAGTCTTAGGAGATACCTAAAGAAGAGGATTAATTTTCAGTTTCTCTGTAGATAAGGTGATGATAACTCCAACTATAATGGTAGACTGAACCAACAGAGCTTCAGAAGGTCAACTTGGTAGAGATTCTGGAACCTAAATAATGTCGCAGCCCCACTTCTATTCCTCAGGGCTTCCTCCTTAGTTTATCATAATGGTCTTTTTAAGATCTCTGATTCTAGAAGGAACCTTTGAAGCAACTGATAAAATTTCTGGGTTGCTTTGTATATTGGCTGACACCTAAGCCAAATTTGTTGGCTTTTTAATGTTAAATAAAACACTTGGTAGCTTTTACTACTAGGTGGTCTTCAGGAACCCTTTATTTTTGTATGGTGCCAAAAGTAGGTTAATTACAGTACTTAAAACATCCTGATATATTCTAATGAATGTAATTATTTCTCAATAAAATAGAGGATTATTTCCATGAAGAAATAATTCTTTTTTTTCCAATTATATATGACAACTGATCTGAGAATATTTAAAATATTTTCTTCAAGATGAAAATTTAAGATCACATATAAAATTGTTATGCTCCAAAGAGTTTGATTCTTTCATTTTAAAATTTATTATATTCAGTATATTGAACAAAATATTGCTATGTTGAGAAATAGCTGGGGCACACTCAAGTATTTCAAAACATACAACTATTTCAAAACATTTAATAACATGCAAATACTTTCTGAGCACATAATACTCAACAGATTTAACTTGCTAATTTGACGTAAAATATGACACAAATGAAATTCATATTATATGGAAATAAAAGTCCCCACCCAAAATATGAAAAATATTAAACAATAAATTTATATCATGGCTAATGGCAGGGATTTTTGGTTATTTGTTCTGTATTTTTGTTTCAGGTTTTCTAACTTCAAACTTTCTAGTTAATTTGAACTTGTAGCCTACAGAAAAACTGCTCAGTTTATTTATTTTGAATAAGTAAATCATCCTATAGCATCCAAATATAATAATAATAATAACAAAATTAACATTTACTGAGTATATGCATAGATTATCTCACAAGCCTTATAAAATTCCATTTAGTTAGATACTATTATTGCACCTTTTTCACAGTAGGGAAACGGATGCTCAAAGAAGCAAAGCAGTTTAGCCGTGATAATTCAGCAAGTGACAGGTGGAACTGAAATTTGCAGCCCAGCTTTAAGAGCTCCTAATTCTACCAACTATATTATATAGAATGCTTTTATTTTCGTATATTTTCACTATTTATGTTGGCTCACTTCTCCATTTATATATACTCTGATTAAGTTATTTGGGTGAAGTTTCTCAATAATCAACAGCTTGAAGATTCAAAATTGAACATTAAAAATGTTGCCAAATTTGTCATATTTTACTTTTTTTTCCTTTCAATAGCCTATGAAACCATTTCATTTCAGTGGAGATGGATAATCATCCTTAAAAATAAACCTATTCTTTAAAAAGTTAGACTTATACTCAGTAAACCATTTTGAATTACCATAGTTAGAGTTTGATGACAGAAAAAATTTGTTTAAGCATGCATGAAAATTTACCCAGGAAGAAATACATAAAAATGTTAAAACTGGCTATCATGATTACAGATTATTTATTTTGTACATATATGATTTTCTAAATTTTTCAACTAGGCTATTGTGTTATTTTTAAAGTCAGAAAAATTTTGATAGTTTTTTTTTTTAATCCCTCCAACTGTTTCAATAATAGCAGATTTGAATAAAGCATATGTGCTTGATCATTGGAATAAGAGAAACTACCTCCCTTGATTGGGATGAGGTAACTGCTGTGTTTGGCAGCAACTGACTGAATGATTTGATGTAAAATAATGTAAAATAGGAAATATTTCCACAGAACACATGATAATGCAATCGGCAAATCTCCAAGTTGTTTTGCTGCCAATAGATTCATAAAATGGAAGTTGAAGACAAGAACTTCAAGAATGAAATATCTTGATCTGGAAAACATAAGTACATGTTGAAAAGCTTTACAGATGTTGCTATTAATTTCTGTAAACCAAAATAAAAGTTATGGAATAGATTAATGAGTTTCTTGAGAGGCTGTCATTATCTACGCAAAGACTGTTATTTCTTGCCAAAAGAATATCTATGTGTGGTTTTAGCTTCCATAATACTGACATAGTTATTAACGTAATCTGTATATAATGATGATATCTATTTTAGTGTCTTATTTTAAATATGGGGATTTTAAAAAATTGTATCATTTAAACTTCAAATAACCCTGTGAAATAAATATTATTCTTGCATATAGTTAAAATGCACACACACACAAAGAAATCAAAAAATAAAAACAAAAACAAAAAACCCAACAAAACCCCCCTTTGTTGTCAAAATTTTATTATACTGAATATTTCTTTATAAAATTTGACCAGTCAACTATCTGTATTTCCAACAGGCTCTTTTCCTTGTTCTATGTCTATCTTTTATGTAAAACTAGCATATTAGATTTGTTTCATACATGGGACAAGCCACAAAACAATGAGAAATGACTAATTTTAAAAAGCCTATTTATTTATTTATTTATTTTCAATGTTTCAAAAGCATTTTTTAATTATATTTTTTTCCTGAATTTTTTAAAAAATTTTATTTTATATTGGAGTATAGTTGATTTACAATGTTGTGTTAGTTTCAAGTGTCCAGCAAAGTGATTTAGTTATACATATGTCTATTATTTTTCAGATACTTTTCCCCTATAATTTATTACAGAGTATTGAGTAGAGTTCCCCATCCTATACAGTAGGCCCTTGTTGATTATCTATTTTATATATAGTAGTGTGTATATTGTTAATCCCAAGCTCCTAATTTATCCCTCTCCCCCACCTTTCCCCTTTGGTAACCATAAGTTTGTTTTCTAAGTCTGTGAGTCTGTTTCTGTTTTGTAAAAAAGTTCATTTGTATTATTTTTTTAGAGTCTACATATAAGTGGTATCATATTATATTTACCTTTCTCTGTCTGACTTACTTCACTCAGTATGACAATCTCAAGGTCAATTCATGTTGCTGCAAATGACATTATATGGTTCTTTTCTATGGCGGAGTAATATTCCATTGTATATATTTATATATACCACATCTCCCTTATCCATTCATCTGTTGGTGGACATTTAGGATATTTCCATGTTTTGGCTATGGTAAATAGTGCTGCAATGAACATTGGAGTGCATGTATCTTTTCAAATTATGGTTTTCTCCAGATATATGCTCAAGAGTGGGAATCCTGGATCATATGTTAGCTCTATTTTTAGTTTTTAAAGGACACCCCATACTGTTCTTCATAGGCTGCACCAATTTACATTCCCACCAACAGTGTAGGAGGGTTCCCCTTTTGCCACACTCTCTCCAGCATTTATCTTTTGTAGACTTTTTGATGATAGCCATTCTGACTGGTGTGAGGTGATACCTCATTGTAGTTTTGATTTGCATTTCTCTAATAATTAGCAACGTTGAGCATCTTTTAATGTGCTTTTTGGCCATCTGTATGTCTTCTTTGGAGAAATGTCTATTTAGATTTTCCACCCATTTTTTGATTGGGTTGTTTGTTTTTTTGATATTGGGCTGCAGGAGCTATTTGTATATTTTGCAGATTAATTCCTTGTTGGTCACATCATTTGCAAATATTTTCTTCCATTCAGTAGGTTGTCTTTTTGTTTTCTCGATGGTTTTCTTTGCTGTGAAAAGCTTATAAGTTTTATTAGGTTCCATTTGTTTATTTTTGCTTTTATTTCCTTTACTTTAGGAGACAGATCCAGAAAATTGCTGTGATTTATGTCAGAGAGGGTTCTGCCTATGTTTTCATCTAGGAGTTTTTTGGTTTCTGGTCTTATTAGGTCTTTAATCCATTTTCAGTTTATTTTTGTGTATGGTGTTAGAGAATGCTCTAATTTCATTCTTTTACCTGTAGCTGTCCAGTTTTTCCCAGCACCACTTATTGAAGAGGCTGTCTTTTCTCCATTGTATGTTCTTGCCTCCTTTGTTGTAGATTAACTGACCATAGGAGCATGGGCTCATTTCTGGGCTTTCTATCCTGTTCCGTTGATCTATAAGTCTGTCTTTGTGCCAGTACCGTACTGTTTTGATTACTGTAGCTTTATAGTATAGTCTGAAGTCAAGGAGCCTGATTCCTCCAGCTCTGTGTTTCTTTCTCAAAATTGTTTTGGCTATTTGGGGTCTTTTGTGTCTCCATACAGATTGTAAGACTTTTTGTTATAGATCTGTAAAAAATGTCATTGGTAATTTGATAGGAATTGCATTGAATCTGTAGATTACCTTGCGTAGTATAGTCATTTTGACAATATTGATTTTTCCAGTCTAGGAACATGGTATATCTCTATCTATTTGTGTCATCTTCGATTTCTTTCATCAACATCTTATAGTTTTTGGAGTACAGGTTTTTTGCCTCTTTAGGTCTGTTCATTCCTAGATATTTTATTCTTTATGTTGAGATGGTAAATGAGGTTGCTTCCTTAATTTCTCTATCTGATCTTTTGTTGTTAGTGTATAGAAATGCAGGAGATTTCTGTGTATTAATTTTGTATCCTGCAACTTTACGAATTCACTGATGATCACTAGTAGTTTTCTGGTAGCATCTTTAGGATTTTCTATATATAGTATCATGTCATCTGCAAACAGTGACAGTTTTACTTCTTCTTTTCCAATTTGTGTTCCTTTTATTTCTTTTTCTTTTCTCATTGCCATGACTAGGACTTCCAAAATTATGTTGAATAAAAGTGGCAAGCATGGACATCCTTGTCTTGTTTCTGATCTTAGAGAAAACACTCTCAGCTTTTCACTGTTGAATATTATGTGAGCTGTGGGTTTGTCATATATGGCCTAAAAAGCCAATTTAAAGGCAATCTAACAAGGAGTTGAAGAACGTTAGAATGTGTGAGTGTAGAAATTACCTCAGAGAGGTGAGGAGACCAAAAGGCTGCATATCCTGGGTTAGTTTGGGGATGGATGTGGTAAATTGTTCTGCCTAACCATTGGGCATTAAGTCCTCTACCCCAGATTCAGCCAACTGACCAGGGAGAATCAGTATATTCCCACATGCATAAAGCAGTATGTCATTAACCTCTTAGGAAGATGTGTAATGTCCAAGAAGGACAGGGCAATGGAGCAGTTTCCCTGGTCATCCACATAGTAGGAGTTGCAAATGGTAGCTGGAAGGAAGCCCATGACATTTAGAAACAGTGAAGTTAGTCAACCACGGTGTCATCTGTTCCAGTACAAAAACGTTCTAGGCCAGTCTACGATTGAGGTCTTTCAGTCCTTAAAGAGACTTTTCATTCATCTTCCCACCAGCGCCTTTTCAGGGAGTTGGATTAGTTTTATGTTCACAGACAGGAGAGCCACAAGACTACAACTTAATATGTCTGCTTTAATAACCTTGTTGTGTTCAAAGACAAAGGCTTTAGGTTTCCAGTTATGCAAAAGGATCCAAAAGAAGGGCTCTTCCATTTACCCCTCAAAGAATTTTACTCTTGGCCCAATTCTATACTGCTCATGGCAAGAAATGGAGGTGGAAATGGAAATAAAGTCTCTTTTCATGTTTATCCATTGTCACAAAGGCCATGGATTACAATGGAATGATCATCGATCTTGCAGACAGAGAAACATAATATTTCATTTTTACTCTGTCATTAGTAGCATGTAGGCCTTTTGAAAATTAATTTTCTCAGCTTCAGTTTCTTTATCTGAAAAAGGGAGATATTGCTTTCCTTATAATTGTGAAATTCAAATATCTAGCATAGGTCCTTGTACCCAGTAGTGCTAAATAAATTGTAGGTCTTAGTATCATTAGATACTAGAAAAATAAACAAAACAAATAAAAATAAACATATGCTATAAAATGACAGTATTATATCTATGCTCCCAGAATTATTTTGTTGTGAAAAATTTTGTCTTCCTTCTATGAGAAGAGTTGGAGATATCAGGAAATTGTTGCTAAAATAAGGTTTTCCAGGGGAAAAAAAAGATCAGTTGATGGTTTGCAGTTTATCTCAAAAGAATTTGATATGCTGTTGGGCCTATATGCAGTGAAGGATGACAATATTGCTTCATTTCACCTGGCCTCAAATGGGACAGTGGAACGTGATTTTTTTTTCCAAATCATTAATCAGGCAGTTTTGCAAATACGAAGTTACAAGAAAAGTATTGTTTGACACATTGTTTGGTAGCTTAACTTCTTTTCGTGGCACAAGACTCTGTCACTTAAATAGTACATATATATAAATGGATTTTAAATAGAGAGTCAAGACTATTTTTTGTTATACGAAAGACTCAAACAGAAGCTGTCATGAATTTTAAAGAAAGTCATGATCTTAGGAAATGTTGATCTTTTATAGTTGTATAGTAAAACTTATCTTTCTTTCTTTGAGGGGTCTTATTCAAAAATTCTAGACTGAATAAGTAGTCAAGAAACTAAAATGTTTTACTTAGAATTTTAAATGTATATATTAAATTTACTGTTACAAGTGCAGTGTTAATTTACAAAAACATGTAAGTAAAAGAAGACACAATATAAGGCTAGTTTCTGAATTGCCCATATGTATGAATTACTGGATAGATCTATGTTTGAAAGACTTTCTACTCCTTGTGTGCTTTATTGGCATTTTCCCTGATAAGACAATTTAAGAGTATCCAGTATGTTTTTAAGGATATTTTTTTAAGTTCTCCAGAATTTTCTTTTGGGGTTATATATGTTTTGAGATTTCTTTCAAATCATAACAACTTTCAGTGGGATCTGCTCTCTGTACAGCCTGGTCCTCTTATCCCCCTTGAGCCCAAAGGGCAGAACATCAAGCCAAGGAGGATTATTTGCAGGCCTTGCAACCTAATGAAATTTTCCCTGCTAGAGTGTAAAGTCACTTGAGATCAGTTACTCTTTTCTTCCTTCCATTTTCTCCTTTTGGGGATGGGAGTATCTATGCCTGTCCCACAATTGTATTTTGGAAGCAGGTAACTTGTGTTCTAGTTTATCAGTTCCACAGATGGAGACAAAATTACCCTGGGATAGATCATACTCAGAGGATTATCTATGCCTGATTTAGGTGATGGCATTTGGGATGTTTGTGCTGATATTTAGAGTAAATATATTTATATTAGATATATTAGACTCAGGTACATCTTAGTATAGTTATGAAATAGATTACTGTTGAAACTTACCTTTAATTTCCTCAATATCTTTCATTTCCTCAATGTATGAAATAGAAATTATATTCAGGTATACTTAAGAATCCCGTTTTTGAGGAATATATTTAGATACTAGCTGTATCAAAAAGAGATAGAGCATACTATTGTTCTATAGTTATAAGTATTCAAGAGATTTGATTCAATAATTTTATTCAAAGTTGGCTTGAGTAAAACCCTTGAATATGAATAAGAATACAACTTATTTAAAGTATTTCATAGGTAAGTAGTAAATATTTAATTATTAAATAATAGAAAAGTTCAAATTATAAGAACTCAAACATAAAAAAGAATTATTTGGATTTCTATTTTTTTTTCCTGGTTTTGAAGGTAGTGGTGGTGGTGGTATGTGTATGTCTGTGTGCAGCATACGTAAAATCAAATGTGATAAAAGAAATACAAGTTCTTTATAGAAATGCAATATGTACAAGTCATTCAAATTCATGAAAATGTAAAAAGTGAGAAAAAAAGACATGCTTGACTTGAATCATGATAGAAAAGCCACTAAAAATGCATTTAACTGACAATGTCATGCTCTTGCCAACTAATTTTGGAACATACATGTTCAGTGCTAGCCACCTACTCTAGCAATGATGGACAGGAGTAATACTAAACAGTTCCATCATGATCTGGATGCAGTTAATGCTGAATATTTATCCTAACTTTAAATTCTATTGAATGCTAATATTTAGTTTGCTTGCAAAGACCAAAGAGATAGATTTTACTTTTGATAGATTCCTCTTTTTGATTTTAGGAAATATTTCTTAAAGCAACTAGAAGTACTATATAGATAACTTTTTGTTTGCTACATTGTAAAGACCTGGCAACATTCACATCGTTTAATCAAAGCATGTTGTTTTTCCTGAGTTATTTGGTTTGATTGTCACCATAGCAGGAAAAATTAGTTAATAAATTTATGACATTTTAAGATCCATGGATTAATATATTGTAGCCTTAAAAATGTTTCATCAGAACAATGTTAAAACAAACAGAAAATCAAATATAAAAGCATAAATATAAAGAAAGCTGATTAAGATTTCTTATCTAAAATGATAATAATTGGAGTCAGTGAAATCTATAAAGAGGTTATAGCCTAATCATCCACTAAGTTATAAGGGTAAATTCTACCTAGATAATTGAATTCATGTACAAGTCATCATAGACAATGACTTTGAAAATTTATGTCTGAAAATACCTGTGGCCTGGAGATGACCCAACTGTCTTCAGTTGAGTAACCTGAGACTTTAGTTACTTCACTGTACACAGTAGACGTGAAAATGGTGTGGAGCTATCTAGTAGCAGAGATTTTGTATGTTAATGAAGTTAAGGCAGTACCAATTCAAACTAGATTTTGTAAATTTAGGGTGTTAAATATAATCATACAGTCTCCATTATGCCATAAAAAAATTAAAAAATATATACAAAAAAGATACGAAAAGGGAAACCAAACAGTTTACTGAAAAAAAGTTCAAGTAAACATGAAAGAAGACTGCAATGGAAGAAATGAAAATCAAAAACAGTATAATACATTAAAAAAAAATGACAGAAGTTCTTTCTTATCAATAATTACATTAATGTAAATAGACAAAATTTCTTCAATCAAAAAACAGAGATTGGCAGAATGGATATTTTAAAATGGTCCAAATATATGCTGTCTACTAGAGACACGTTTTTAATCCAAAGACAAAATCAAGTGGAAAGTGAAAGAATGAAAGAACATATTTTATGCTAATAGTAACCAAAAGAGAGAAATAGTGGCTATATTAATATCAGACAAAATATATTTTAAGTCAGAATCCATTACAAGAGACAAAGTGGCATTATACACTGATACAGGAATAATTCATCAAGAAGAGATAAAATTTATAATCATACATGTACCAACAAAAAGAGTCCCAAGTATATGAAGAAAACATTGACAGAATTGAAGGGAGAAATATTCACTTCTACATTAATAATTGGGCACTTCAATAAAATACTTTCGATAATGGATAGAATAGCTAGACAGAAAATATATAAGGAAACAGTGAACAATAGTATAAATCAAGTAGATATAATAGACAAATATAGAACACTCAACACCCCAACAGTAGAAAATACCTTCTTCTCAAGTGCACATGGAAGATTCTCCAGGTTAGACCATATAGTAGATCAGAAAACAGCTCTCAATAAATTTTAAAAGATTGAAATCATATTAAGTATCTTTCTAATCACAATGGAATGAAGCTGGAGATAATAATAGAAAGAAAAGTAAAAAAAAAAAATCCACAAGTACATGGAAATTAAACAACGTACTCTTATACAACCAGTGAGCCAAAGAAATCACAAGGACATTAAAGCACATTTAGAGACAAATGAAAATTACAGCACAACATATTATAACTATGAATTAAAGGTAGTGCTTAAAGGAAAATTTATAGCCATAAACACCTAGATCAAAAAAGAAATATCTCAAATCCATAACCTTGAGGAAGTAGGGGAAAAAAGCAAAATAATCTCAAAGCTAGCAGAAGGAAAGAAATAATAAAGCATAGAATGGAGATAAATACAATAATGAATAGAAAAACAACAGAGAGACTCAATCAAACCAAAAGTTGACTCTTTGAAAAGGTGAACAAAATTATCAAACCTTTAGCTGGACTGACAAAGCCAAAAGTGAAGACACAAATAACTACAATCAGAAATGAAAAGTGAAAACATTATTAGCAACCATACAGAAATAATAAAAGATTATTAGTAAATTTGATGAAGAATTGTATAGCAACAAATTAGATAACTTAGATGAAATAAACAAATTTCTAGAAACACACAAATGATCTAAACCAATTCAAGTAACTAGAAAATCTTAACAGATCTATAACAAGTAAAAAGATTACATCAGTAATCAAAAACTTCCAACAAAGAAAAGTCTAGGACCAGATTGCTTTGCTGGTGAATTCTATGAAAAAATTAAAAAATCAACACTCAAGCTTTCAAGAAATGGGACATTCCTAATTCATTTTATCAGGCCATCATTACCCTGAAGCCAAAGCCAATTGAAGACATCACAAGGAAAGAAAGTTACAGACCAATATCCCTTATGACTATAGGTGAAATAATCCTCAAAGAAACATGAGGAAGGATTATACACCATGACCAAATGATTTATCCCAGGAATGTAAGGATAGATCAACATAAGAAAATCAATCAGTGTAAGACACCACATTAATAGAATGAATGGTGGGGAGTGGCAGTGCACATGATTATCTCTGCATCAATTGACACAGAATAAGCATTTAAAAAATCCAACAACCGCTTGTGATAAAAACACTCAGACAACTAGGGATAGAAGGGAGCTTCCTTAATATGATAGAGAGCATTTATAAAAAGCCAACAGCTAACATCATACTCAATGGTGAAAGACTGAAAGTCATCCCCGAACATCAGGGACAGGATGCCTACTTTTACCATAGTGATTCAGCATTGTACTAGAAGTTCTAGTCATAGGAATTAGACAAGAAATAGAAATAAAAGGTATCCAAATTAGAAAGTAAGAAGTAAACTATCTCTGTTTGAAGATGAAAAAAATCCTATACAGAGATAAGTCCAAAGAATCCACAAGAAAGCTACTAGAGCTAATAAAAAAATTCAGAAAAATTGCAGGGTACAAGATTCATATCCGGAAATCAGTTGAGTTTCTATACACTAGCAAAGAACTCATTGACAAGATAAGAAAGAGCTCCCATTTACAATAGCAGCAAAAGGAGTAAAATATTTAGAAATAAATTTAACCAAGGATGTGAAAGTTATACTGAAAATTACAAAACAATTCTAAAACTAATTTAAGAAGACCTAAATAAATGGAAAATTTATTCATGTTCATGGATAAGAATACTTATTAAAATGACAGCACTATTCGAAGCATTCTGCATCTTCAACACAGTTTATATTAAAACTCCAACAATGATTTACAGGAATAAAAAAGTTGACCCTCAAATTCATATGGAATTTAAGGGGCTTTGAATAACCAAAACAATATTGAAGAATAAGAACAAACAGAAAACTCACACTTCCTCAGTTCAAAATTTACCACAAAGCTGCAGTGATCAAAACAGTGTAGTAATGGCAAAGCAATAGATATATGGGCCAATGGTAGAAAATTGAGAGTCCAGAAATAAACCCACACAGCTATAGTCAATTGATTTTTGACAAATGTACCAAGTCCATTCAAGGGTGAAAGAATAGTCTCTTTAGCAAAGAATGTGGGATGATTGACGATGGAGTGCTACTTCACGTCATACATAGAAATCAACTTAAAATGGATCAGTGATCTAAGTATGAGAGCTAAATACCGTAAAACTCTCAGAAGAAAACATTGGAATGAATCTTCATGACTTCAGATGTGGCAAAGAATTCTTAGAACATATAACCAGGAACAACAACAATAAAAATATATAAATTTGACTTTATTAAAATTAAATTGTGTATTTCTTGACATTAACAAGAAAATGAAAAGACAACCTATAAAATGAGAGAAAGTATTTGCCAGTCATATATCTGATGAGTTAGATAACCAGAATATATAAAGAACTTATACAGTACAAAAACTAAACTCCAATTAAAAAATGGACAAAGGAGTTAAATAGACATGTCTCTGAAGAAAATATACAAATGGTCAATATGTATATTAAAAATGCTGAACAATTATTAGCTAACAGGGAAATGCAAATCAACATCATGAGATAATAGGATGATTAGAATCAAAAGATGGAAAATACCAAATATTCATAAGAATGTAGAGAAATTAGAACCCTCTTAAATTGCTGGTGAAAATTTAAAATGGTGTAACCATTACTGAAAACAGTTTGTTGCTTCCTCAAAAAGCTAAAATGGAATTACCAGTAATTCCACTCCTAGGCATATACCCCCAAAAATTGAAAACAGGAACTTAAACAAACTTATATAAAAATGTTTATTGAAGCATTATTCAACTTTTGGTGGATACAACCCAAGTCTCCATTAGATGAAGGGATAAACATAATGTGATGTAAACACGCAATGGGATATCATTCAGTTTTAAAAAGGAATGAAGTTCATTCTGATACATGTGACAACATTGATGGACCTTGAAAATATTTTGCTAAGTGAAATAAGCTAGACACAAAAGGACAAATATTTTATGATTCCACATATATGAAATATCTAGTATAGATAGAGACGTGAAGTAGATTAGAGAGTACCTAGGACTGGGAGCAGGGGAAATAGGGAGTTATTTCTTAATGAGTACCGAGTTTCCATTTGGAATGTTTAGAGTAAAAGTTTTTTTGGAAGTACTGGTGATGGCTGAACAACATTGTGAATGTAATCAATGACACTGAAAAGTACTCTTACAATGACTAAAATCTCAAAAAAAAATGTTATATATGTTTTAGCACAGATATTTTTAAAAAGGATCACAGACCTAAATGTAAAATTACAAAATGTCTGGAAGATAACATAGGAGAAGGTTTAGGAGACTTTGGATTTGATGATGACTTTTTTGATAAAACACCAAAAGCATGATCCATAAAAGAAAGAACTGATAAGTTGGAATCTATTAAAATGAAAAACTTTTACTCTGCAAAGATCACTGTTAAGAGAATAAAATCAAAGACAGACTGATAGAAATCCTTTGTAAAACACATATTTGATAAAGAACTGGTATCCAGAATAGACAAAGAAATATTAAAATTCAACAATAAAAAAATCAAATTTAAAATAGGTAAAAGATAACAGATATCTCATCAAAAAAGACATGCCGATAGAAAATAAGACTGCTCTACTGATAATATGCTCATTATCGTATACCATAGGGAATTGAAAATTAACACAATGAAATAATGCTATCCACCTATTACAAAGACTAAAATCCAAAACACTGACAAGCAACAAATTCTGACAAGGGTGTGGAGCAACAGGAACTCTCAATCATTGCTGGTTAGAATGCAAATTGATATATCTATTTGGAAGACAGTTTGACAGTTTCTTACAAAGCTAAACATGTAAGCTAAACAAGGCCTACCATGCTATCCAGCAATTATGCTCCTAGGTATTATGTTCCAAATGAGTTGAAAATTTACATCCTTACAAAAACCTGTACATAAATATTTTGGTAGCTTTATTCATAATTGCCAAAATTTGGAAGAAACCAAGATGTATTTCAATAGATGATGGATAAACAGACTGTGGCATATTCATACAATGAAATAGTATTGAGCAATAAAAATAAGTGAGCTATCAAAACATAAAAAGGCATGGAGGATGTTTAAAGGCATATTGTTAAGTGAGTGAAGCCAATCTGAAAAGGCTACACATCCTGTATGATTCTAACTATATGACATTCTGAAAAAACATTATAAAAGAAGGTAAATAATAGGCACGATGCTGTACAGATCCCTAGAACTTACTCATCTTGCATAATTGAAACTTTTTACCAATTTAACAACTCTCCATTTTTACCTCCTCCCAGCCCCTGGTAACCACTATTCTATTTTTTTCTTATATGAGTTTGACTATTTTAGATATGTCATATAAGTGGATATCTCATGCAATATTTATCCTTCTGTGACTGGTTTATTTCCCTTAGCATAATGTACTCTGGGATCATCAGTGTTGTCTCAAATGATAGGATAATCTAGATCGCAATGAGATATCTGCATTTATATGTTCATTGAAGTGTTATTCACAATAGCCAAGATACTAAAACAACCCAAATATCTATAGACTGAATGTGTAAAGAAAATGTGGTATATATGTGGAATATTATTCAGCCTTTAAAAATAAGGAAGTCCTGTGTGTTCTTATAATGTAACCTCATCTCCTTAGGTAATTTGAGGATTTTCTACTCCTTTTAAAATTAATCTCCCAATTTAAACAATTATCTAAAATAAAACTTAGGTTAGATGAATAAAATTAACTTTCTGTCCACATTACATGCAAATAGCTAGATGCATTTTAAACCATCTTGAAGATTAAGTTTTAGGAATATTTTTCTTAAAATATAGGCCATGTGATAGTTACAAAATTCACTTTGGGTCTCTTGGAAAATATCTCTTTGAAATAGGTACTCATTCTCCAGGAAGGGGAAATTTAGGAAAGATTTTCAAGATAGTAGTATATATTTGAGTTGGTGTGACTTTCAATATTTTATATCATATAAATTATATATATTCATTTCATAGTTTGTGGGAACATCTCAAAAATACAGAATTCTCTTTAAGAGAGGTTGAGAATGCAGGAAAATGGTAACACAATATTTGTGAATATTTGTATTAATTTGGTTTAAATATAAATTAGAATAGATTAGGTGACTTGCAAAAATTCCTTCTGGACACACTGGGGGCACTTGAAAAAACATTCTCTAAACAGTTTCAGTGCAGCACCACAGGAGTGCAAGATCTGCTTGATTTCCAAATGAGAAATTCATGCCATATGTACTAAGAAAGTGTGGAGCAAGAATAGTGATGAGTCTGAGATTGAATGTAGCTTATACAGATTCTTGAACATGCAAGTTTTGATTTGCAATTGAGATGCTTTTCATATAGGAAACTCAATATAACCAGTTTGTAAAAAAAATAATAATAATAAACAGAAAGCTCAAATCGAGTTGGGTGACAGAAGGGGAGAACTCTCACACCCTGTGATGACAGCGGAGCCCAACAGAAGAAGAAAGACTCCTCCTCTCTCCTGGCAAGGACTCAGCCAATGAAAAGGCATGGACTCTTTGTTCATATAGCCTTGCTTTTACCCTCTATAAAAGCATTCTCCTTCCCATACCATGTAGAGACCTGCATGTGGCTTGCCATGATTGCAGACCCCAAGTTGCAATTCTCTGCTGATCCTGAATAAAATTTTTAAACTATTTTTTCTGGAGAAATAACTGGCAGACTATTTGTTTTAGGTCCACAATTTCTAGAACGAAGTTGTTTAACATGTCAAAGTAATATTGATCTCCATGGATATGACTCATTTGATTATAATATTTTTAATGGCAAGAGCACATATCATTAGTATGTTTTAGGACTGACCTTTTCACCATGGGTCAAAATTAAGAATTCAACAAGCACTGGGTTATATATATTTGAATAATATGTTGATAACCCTCACTATTTTTTCACTGCTAAAAATCTGGTAGCAGAGGGGTAGGGACATGTACATCTGACCTATAATTTACTGACCTGTAATTTATAATTTATTGATACAAAATAAATAATATAATCCACCATACAAGAAGGATTGAAAAGTCAAATATCATAAGGGCAGAAAAGAGAAAAATCCTTCAGTAGAGAAAATTTACAGAAAATGTGGCTAAACTGTCTGAGATATCTTGTCAAGCCTTGTATTAGTTTGCAGCCCAAATTTCACTCAACCAAAACACATTACTGGTATTTTCACTCATAAGTTATTGGTCTGAGCAACTAAATTCTTCACTAGCTTTAGCTAAATAAATGGGGTCAAGGACTTTTGTATAAAACAGGTTTACAAAAACTAGCATTTATTCAAAATGTCTGGACTCCAGCTATTTCTTTAAATAAATTGAACTGAGAATTTTTGGTCAATCTTGTAATTGGACTATGAGGCACTAATAATTGTAAAAAAATTAGCTTTGTAAATGTTTTCTACTGCATATTTATCTCTTTTTTGATAAAATGAATAGGCTTAAGATTTTATAAGTGATTTGAGCTCCATAGAGTTGTATAAACTGGGTAGAGCTAAGGTCAAATATTTGTAGCAGTGAGAAAATAAAATTCCTTTTACAGTTTTAAAGACCAAATAAAATTGATTAGTCATCAGAGACAAGAATTAAAATTGATATTTAATGTATAATTTTAATTTGAAAGAGGGAAACTTTTAATTCAAAACCTATTAGAACAATTGTTTCCAAACGACATTAAATCACACACACAAAATAAAAATGTTCATATCCCCTTAAAGGAGTTTACACTGTTATAAGAAAAAAAAGTTCCACAAATAAAATGTGTACATGACATATATAGCTCCATTAGTTTAAAATAAAACTTCAGGTAGAATATAGTCATTTGTGATTATAACATGTAAAGGATGAGTAATATCTCCGTATATCCAATTCAGTAACATTTATTATATAATATCAGAGGTATCATCCTAGGCTCTGAGGACTGGGAGACAACATTAGCATTCTTGTACCAAGTAGTTGTTAATCTACAGTTTGGGTTGTGTCAATGAATAGATATATTAAAGCAAATCAATAACTCTAATACTGTATGGTGTTTTAAAAATAAAGATCTGCAAAAGTGAAGTCAACCATTTTTACTGGAAACATCTTTGGAACTTTAGAGAAGCTTCTTTGGAGCAAGTGACCCGATCTTTAATTAGTACAAAGGAATTAGTCATTTAGGAAAAGGAGTAGGTATGGGTAGGGTGTTCATGGCAGAGTAAGCACTACATGAAAATTTAAATCCTCTTTGACAAATAAGACAGATGTAAGAGAGCTGCAAGAAAGCCAATGAACAGATGTGACATGGCTGAGTATAGGCCTGGAGACAAAAGGCCCTGTATGCCATAAAATATAAAGAGTTTAGAGCTTTCTGTGGCAATGAGGAGTCATTGAGAGTTTTTAATCAGGGAAGAGGTAGTAGGCTGCAACAATGCTCACTAATTCTTTCTCTTCCATCAAGAGTTAGCTTCTCTTTCCCACTCTCTGAATCTGGATTGACCACCTGACTTAATTTGGCCAAAAATAAAATTGTTTGCTTAGTTGCTTTTGGAATCCTTTAATTGATGCCATGAGATAAAACCCAGGATGGCCTGCTCAACACCAGACAGGTGAGTGAGGCCATCTTAAATCTTAGAGCTACCAGCTGACCTTCCACCTGACAACAGATGAAGGAGAGAGTCCAAAAATTCTCATCAGAGCAGATCCACACCACAAAAACAGCTCAACCAATCCACAGAATCAAAACTTAGTAAATGATTCTTTTAAGCCACAACGTTTTGGGGGTGGTTTGATAGTGCAGCAGATGCTAATTGATGCTAGTGTTCACTACATTTTTTTAGATGTATGGAATATACAATGAAGAAATGAAAAATAGAAAGTAAATAACAGGTTAACAATTATTAAAACTGTCTTATGAAAAGATGGATAAAACCATATTTTGACTATATTAATAGTGGTAGGTTGGAGGAAAAAAGATTAGAAGTATGATTCAAAGCTAGACTCAATAGGACTCATGATCAATTAGATAGCTTTAAGGAAAGCAAAATGTTAAATGTGACCTGAAGATTTCAATGTGGGATAAACTGGCACAGTTACATAGTACAAGCAGGTGAAGAGAATCAAAGAAAATAATTTTGATTGAGCTTATGATATTCAAGATAGTCTTCATCTCAGAAGACCATCCTAACACAAATCTAAATTGCTCTGTGTGAGCCTAAATATAGTTTATTTGGATAAAATAAAGATTTTATGATACTATATTGAGGAGAAATGAACCTCTCTTTCTATATATATATTTTTCTATCATTTAGGTGGCCAAGAAGGCAAGACTATTCAGTCTCCTATAATCCACTCTTGACATATCCATCAACATTGAATGAATACAGTGGGCTGTTTATTTGGTCTTGCTTGAATTTTGAATAAAATGGGCTTTCCGCTTAAGGCTAAAGTTAATCTTAAGAAGAATAAAAGGAATACTGAGTTTTTAAAATTTTTCATATTTTATCCCAACTTTTTACCCCATGGTTGGGGTCAGGAAGAATGCTTCTGTATCTGTTTGTGACATAAAATAAAGTGATTGAAATAATTCTGCCTTCTTCAGTTATCCAAGATCTCTTTTGGAGCAAATCACTTAACTTCATAATTAAAATTAGTGACAGGTTCACTGAGAAAATTTAACAGTTGCATACATTCTTTCTCAAATTTGTCATTCACACTAGTTGGCAAGAGTGAGAACTAAGCCACTCTGGAGGACATAACAAATGACAAATCAGTGTCAGGAGCTCAGCAGAAGGCGTTCGTTTATTAACACTGATTTGTGGCTGCTGACTGATTAACCAACCATGGGCACATCTAAAAATTAAGTGACTAAAGTAATCAATTAGAATTATTCTAGACCCACATAGGTTCTGTATTTTCATAAAACATATGAAAACCAGGTTATATGCCCTGCTGGCTATGCCCTGAGACAGATGAATGTTTTCTTAAACTTGATCAAATCATCAGTTAAAGTTACTAGAGTTTTAATCTATGTCCATGAAATAAAAACTTTTTCCATTGTTTTAGCTAATCAGAATCTTAATAGGGCTCTATCAGGGGTCCCTGAAAACTAGTCGTATCATGCAAATACTTTAAAGAGTGCAAATCCATGAGAGTTGAAAGTGATTAATACATTGGCCACCTTAACATTTATTTCTTTCTCCTCATACAGTGTAAGGAATTTAAAGATGGAACTCCCATTGTAATCCACAGCACTTAAAATATGGATAATGGCCTGTTCTACTAAGAAGATATCTTATGGAATTTAAAAAAGTGATTTAAGTGCATGACTAGAAGACTTTCTCATGAAGATCTTCTTCCAGAAGATATTTTTTTGAGACAGGCAATATACCTGTAACTGGTAGATAAACTTTTCTAACTATTTATCTGTACATTGCTGAGCTAATATATCAGCAGTCAATGAATTTTCTTTCATTTCCTCATAGATATGACAATGCTATATAATACTATCATTTATATTATTATATAATGAGTTATCTTACACAAATCGAGATTTATCATTGAGGTGATTTTGAATATTAAATATCTGGAGGGAAAATTAAAATAGGGCCTTAAATATTACAGAATTTATTATACTTTAATCACTTTCATATAGTATACAAATATACTTCAGAGAACATAAAATTTTAGTTGAGCATTATTTGAAGGCTATTTGTTTTCCTCTTCTATATTTCAAACATCTGAGAATGATGCTTATGAGAAAAGAAAGTTATGCCTTTAAAAAAACCCATTATATTTCATGCTAAATTAAAGTATCTAGACTTCCATTTGTTTAATACATATGAGGTTCTTTATATTATTTCTTTGAGCAACTGTTTAAATTTTTGTGCTTCACTTTACTACCATTATTTTGAAAATTTAACATCTCTTCTCCTTTCCCAAATGAAAACATATTTTACATATTCTCCAGGAGCACTGTTTGAAGCAATGCCTTGCTTTCAGAGACTCATTCTGTTACTAACTTAGCAAATTACCTAGGGGCATCCAATTTTCTGCTTTGAAAATGTATACAGTGATCATTTAAAATATTCCATAATTATGCATTTTAAAAGTGACATCATTAATTGTCTTGCTATATGATAATCATTTAGAGAAACAAATGAAATATTTTGGCCAACTTTATTTTATTTTATTCCTAGAATACATCAGGATATTTCTGATTAATGTGTTTGAGACTCTGAACATACTCTTTAAGTCCTTTCTAAATGAGAGCTTGTCAACAGCTTTGTCTATGTGCAAATTCTGAATACATTGCTGGGTAGCCCATGTGATTGGAAAATGTTTTCCAAGAAAACGAAGAAAGGGAAAATCATCATTTGTAATTTGATTTTTAATGCACTTCAATAAGCCTCTATTCTACTTTTAGGACAGTTAAAATACAAGTGATTAAACTGTAACATACACCAAAATGGAAAACTTTCCATCTGAAAAGAAGTCCTGATATAAAAGGAAAAACTTATAATTACATCTAAATCCACTTGTACTAATATCTATGGTTTTCACACATCCATTATTTATATTGCTATTGTATAAAATTTTAAGAGGCATTAAACAGGGTGAATTATAAGATGTACCCTTTAACAATTCATGTGTTTGATTCTTTAAAGACATGTTTTGGCAAATGAGTTGCATTTTGGTTGTGGTTATAACATTGTCATTGATATTACAATAAACATGAGCAAAAGAATTAGTAAAAGGAAATGTTAACTATTGAGGTATGTATAATTCTGAATATTTAATTAAAACAGTATCACATTTAAAAAATCACAGCTCTACTAAAATGTATTGGATATTGGAAATATATTAGGAAACTATGAGATATTACTTAAATAATGTAGTTTCAAGTGCTCCAGTTCTGCTTTAGGGTACTTCAGTGAATAATCCTGATAGATATAGGGAAGTATGTATATAATAAATTGCTCAAATGCATGTCACAAACAAATATATTTCACTGTGTGAATTAATAAGTTAAACATATTTAAATCTTTTTTTCTCTTCCTAAATACCCACTTCAGTGAAACATTTTGGAAAAATCATAGCTAAACTTAAGAGTTCTTAGTATAAAAATGGTAGCCTAAGAATAAGGTACAACTTGTGACATTATTGTTTATAGTTTCATTTTTACATTAATAAAAACTGTAATTTTTATGAAATATAAAATTGTGACTTTATAGAAATTAGAGACTTCATAGTAACCTAAATTAACCTAAAATGTACCACATAATGTTTTCATTATCACTTGCTGTAACTTATATTCAGTAATCCACTAGGAAAGTGAGTATTATATCACATTATTAGAATGATCAAAAATTTCATTTTTTGTTTTACTGACTGGCTTAATATATTTGCTAGAATAAGATACACAGCACTATTCTTCTCTGTCCCATTTGGTAGCAGCTTCTCCTTAAAGCCTCTGATTATGAGTGTTCCATTTATTTTAAGATATAATCTAAAAAACAAATACTGTATGCTAACACATATATGTGGAATCTAAAAAAAAAAAAAAAGTTACTGATGAACCTAGTGGCAGGGTAGGAATAAAGACATAGACATAGAGAATGGACTTGAGGACACGGGGTGGGAGGGGGAAGCTGTGGTGAAGTGAGAGTAGCATCGACATATATATACTACTGAATGTAAAATAGTTTAGCTAGTGGGAAGCAGCCGCATAGCACAGGGAGATCAGCTCAGTGCTTTGTGACCACCTAGAGGGGTGGGATAGGGAGGGTGGGAGGGAGATGCAAGAGGGAGGAGATATGGGGATATATGTATACATATAGTTGATTCACTTTGTTATACAGCAGAAACTAACACAGTATTGTGAAGCAATTATTCTCCAATAAAGATTATTAAAAAAATATAATCTAGTACAATTCCTTACTTTTGCATAGGATGAAACTGATATTTAGAGGACCTCAGTGATGTTAGTATAGATGAGCCAGTTAGTGGCAGAGTTAGGAAAATTTCCGCAGTCTAACGTATGCTCAGAGTTTACACTTTTCAATCCTAAGTAGACCACTTTAGGAAGGGAAGAATCAAAGTGTTAAAACAAACAAGTGTAATTCATTAGAAAGAAAAGGAGGATGGATAATAGTTAAGAGTGCATATTTAGAATCTTTAGTTTTGTATTTCTCTCTGCTTTTATATCATATAAATACATTCTAAGCTAACTTTATAAATAAGTCAGGTGTTTAAGCATACATTCTGATTTGATAGAGAGATTTGTTTAAATACTCTGCAGCCCCCAGTTGCCGCTCCTCAGCCCAAAGAGGGGATCTGAAAGCCTCTCCAGGCCAAGGCCTTTACACAGTGCTTCAATTTTCCCACTCAGGATTCCCAGGCAATTCTAAGTGCCTCCCATGAAAGAGCTGAGGAAGAGGGCATGGTTAGCTTGGGAACACAGTCTGCCTGAACACATATTTGGGGTGAATTATGGCTGCCAACTTGAGGCAAAAGCAGCAGTTCTTTCTCTGCTTTCCCCTGGCAGATGCCATGATGTTTCTTCCAGACACGAAACGGCTCATAGTCCCTCTCCTGGCCTGAGGCCCCCATCCAGCAGCCCCTCCCCAGTCCTGTCCCTCTTCCATTATTCCTGTTTGGTCAGCCAGAGATGGGGAAAATTTTATTTATGAAACAGTGACACAGAAACTGTTTTTGTAGTACTGTGTTTGTGATAAGTGGATTCTTCAAAACACCAGACCCTGCGCATTGCATCTCTTATCCAGATCCAAGGGTATTTATGAGATAGGCTTTGAGAAAATTCTCCATTCTAGAAACCACAGCACTTTGGAAATAATTCCTAAAATACATTACTGGCATTCACTAAATTTACTTCAGGCTACTTTCATGGTCTAATGGCTAAAATAAGAGATCTTACTGATTCATTGTTTGTTTTGTTTTGCTTTTTTCCCTTTTTTGGGGGGAACCCAACTTGGGAATTTCTATGTCAGAAATAAGTCTTAGTGCTCTGTCCACTCTTTGAATTTAATCTTAATGGCCGCCAACATGTTCTCTGCCTTAACACAATTTGAAACATGACCTGGATGGGCAGGCCCTTGTAATCTGCTTCTAGAATCAGGTTGCACCCCAGAAGCAGCTTTGCAGTGAAGAACTTTGTCACATTTGTCATCCATAAATTTATCATAGTAAGCATTTAGGACAGGCCTGGGAATCTCCCAGATCCCAATCTCATCTCTTATGCTTTCTTTAAGCTTTGCTTTGGCTCACATCTTTTTGAGTTGGGATACAATGATAGTTCAGCTCTTTCAATCCAAAAGTTCCAGTTTGGATTGAAAGAAAAGACAGGAAGGTTTGTATCTGCCAAATCTTCCCTATTCTCTGCTTCCAAGGAACCAGTTTCAACCTAAACTGTTGTCTTAATTATGTGACATCTCTGAAAGTGATAAAACTTTTTTTCTACCATGTTTTCAGATGATGCAAACTAAGTAAGGTAATGCCTGAGTCACAGGTTAAAGTAGGTTGTGGTTTAGACTTTGCAGGCCTACATTACAAGGATCACTAACCACACCCCAGCACAGCAGGTCTTTGTTCTCTCTGTCCATTTTTTCTGAATTTTTGTCTTTAATTACTCTACCTTACTAATTACTTCAAGTATTAAGTTCTAAATATTTTATGATTCTTTTAGAAATAAGTGACAAAATATCCAACCTAGCTGATTAAAGCAATAAAGCTGATTTAAGCTATACTCACTCTCAAAAATAAAGCTTGCAAGTTTAAGGGTAATTTCCAGGGGCAGCTTATCTAGGAATTCAGATGATAAGCTGTGGTATCTCTCACTCATGCTCTGAACTCTGGTTCTCTGATCTTGATCAGTTTGCAAACAGGCTACTTTTTTTTAAAGTGCAATTGTGTAAAACAGCATGATGCTACCCAAAGAAGGAGAAATAAATTCTGGAGAAGCAAAAACAACAGCTGCCACTGCAGTTGCCACATCCCCTTACATGCTCTTGTCTTGGGCTTTTCACATTTCTATCTACCCTCAGAAACTCAGTAAAACTAGGTATTATTCATTTTAGGTGAAAAATAATATTTCCCTTAAAACATATTTTTATGACTAGTAGAATAATTGAATTTTTTGGTTATTTCCTTCTTACTAATTTTTATTTTATTTTTTTTAAGAATTGCCAATTCATGTCCTTTACCCATTTTAGTTTTTTTTTTGTCTTTTTAATAGATGACATGTACTGAGTGCTTATTATAAGCTGGACACTGTGATAAGTCATTTTTAAATGCATCTAATGTTCAAAAAATCTTATATATACTTTAATCGCTAATTTTTATATGAGAAAAATGAAGCACAGAGAAATTAAGTAAATTACCTGAAGTCAAAGCTCTGTTGCTCAGATTTGACCCAGTGCTTTCTGACTGTCAAGAAAAGCATGCCTTTTTAACCAGTACTGATTTACTTTCATATATAATAATTTTATTCCTGATTAACCTGTGATATATACCATAGATATTTTACTGAGTTCTTCTCGGCTGTTCATTTATTTTATGTTGGAAGTTTTTCCTTTGTCAGTCGGATTCACATATATCAATATATTGGTTCATATTGTTTCTGTCTTTATAAAGCCCTGTACATTTATATTACAAAAGAATTCACTTTGATATACTTCCAATGTTCTTATGGTTTCTTTTTTTACATATAATATTTTATGTATTAAAATTTATTTTGGTTTGTGGAATGATATATGAGTATGATATTTTACCCAAAGCTTAACCTCTTTATCAATACCATGTACTTAATAGTCTCCTTATTTCTACTAATTGTACATGCCACTTATGGCAAATAAATTATTGCATGTAACTTTTTATTACTGAAACTTGTATTTTTGTCATATTGCCAGAAACACATGGTTTTAATTATGCCAGCTTAAAATATCTAGTATAAACATTCCCATGAATTATTATGGACGTAAGAAAAGTTTTCATTTAACATTTCTACTGGAATTTCATTAAATTTATATCTTAATTACGAGTAAATGATATCTTTAGAATAGTTTCATTTTAAATCCAGAAATATGATTATTCAAGTCTCTTTTTAAGTTCATCTGCAAACTTCTCTACTTTATGTAGATATTGCACATCTTAAAAATCATTCCCAGACATTTTATAGACTACTTTTTACTATAAATTGTTTACTCTTTTAGTTTAAGGACATGTCTTTCCAATCCAAAAGATTTTTGATACCTAACTATTTTTTAAATCAAGGAATGACATTTACACTTTAGGAAATGATTTCTGGACAGAATGAATGGGCACATTTACCTTTCCCTGAAAGAATATTCACAGAAAATTGTCTTTCTAAAATGAAGATTTGCAACATACAAATATCTATTTCAGCCACTCATTTGTTAAATCTGTAATGACTGCTGTACAAACAATATGGTAATCCACTATTACATTTCCTATCCTGAAGTAAACAAAACCAACCTAAGGCAACAGTTTTTGCTGACCATATAATCAACAAATCGCCTTAAATCCACGTCATAAAAGGACAAAGTTTAATGGAGATTTTAAATCGGGTGGTCCATTATAACAGCTTCTTATCTGCACGTCTGTCAGTACAATCAACCCTCCCTATCCGTGGGTTCCATATCTGCAAATTCAGCCAACTATGGATCAGAAATATTTGGAAAAAAAATTCCAGAAAGTTCCAAAAAGCAAAACTTGAATTTTCTGCACACTGACAACTATTTACATAGCATTTACATTGTATTTATAGCAATTTATTAGCATTTACATTGTATTAGGCATTATAAATAATCTAGAGATGATTTAAGGTATGCAGTAGGATGTGCATGGGTTACAGGCAGACCTTGTTTTATTGAGCTTTGCTTTACTGTGCTTCAAAGATATTGCATTTTCTTTTTTTAACAAATTGATGGTTTGTAGCAACCCTGCATTGTCAGATGATGGTCAGCACTTTTTAGCAATAAAATATTTTTAATTGAGATATGTATTTTTTTTAGTCATAATGCTATTGCAAAGGTAATAGACCACGTTATAGTAGTCTATTAACTGTGTTAATAGACTACTATTATTATTTATGTTCATTAAAGTAAACATAACTTTTAAATGCACTGGGAAACCAAAAAACTTGTGTGACTCACTTTATTGCGATATTCACTTTATGGTGATGGTCTGAAACTGAACCTGAAATATCTCCAAGATATGGCTGTTTATGCAAACACTACTGATTTTTAAAATAAGAGACTTGACCATCCCTGGATAGGGGGGTCCTAAAACCAATCCTTGAATACTGAGGGATGACTGTGTTCTCACTGTCCAGTTATTCTTCCGATGTATTCTTTCAAGATCACCCCTTTTAAAACAAACTTCTGATTATGGCCCTTTCCAGTTGAGAAAGTTCTGTGAATCTACATGGGTTTCAGAAATAAGAACAAATTCTTTAGTATGATACTTAAAGTTGCCTATATTATAATTGTAATGAGTTCAGATTTGTTTCTCACTAATAACCATCATTAGCATTTCACAATGTGTCATAAAGATGACATTGGTAGTGTCACTGGTAGTGTGTGTCACAAGGTGATGATCAGATAAACATTTTTATACATACATATACATATATATACACATAAAGAAATTATATATGTAATTTATGTAAGTAAAAATTGGCTGATTAATGAAAACTATAGATTTTTGATACAGTTGTTATGAAGATATGGCAATTTATTTAACATGATACTCAAGTATTTGACTATATGTAGTAATTACTGTCTTTAAGAACTCATCACTCTTAGAGACTATTTCCTTTCCATCTTCTATGTATTCTCCGTGCTTTCTTACTTAAAACATTGGTTATTCCTCTACCCATAAACGTCACCCTCTATTATCACTGTTCATCTGACTTTTATCTTCTTTATGCCTCTATCAAACCTGAAGAACAAGGACTGCTTCTTTCATTAGCCTGGCACTCTGCCAAGTGCCATGTAGATATTAGAATCCTTAGTAAATGATTACTACCTTGCAACAAGTATGTCAATAGCCACAGTAAAACAGAACCAAATTCTTCTCTACATTCCAAGTTTGGTGTCATGTTCCTCTAAATAAATCATCAAGCCTAGATGACTGCACTGGAAATTTTTAACAGAGATTTAAAAAGGAAATAATAACCATTCAATACAAACTCTTTCAGAAAATGGAAGAGGAATGAATACTTCCTAGTCATCTGATGACAGTATTACATGTACCAGACAGGAAATTATGAGCCAACTACAGTCAAATACTCCTCCCCCAAATAGATGCAATAATGCAATAATTCCTACCTACACCATACATGTTAAAAACTCTCATAAGCTAGGAACAGAAGGGAAATTCCAGTGAAGAGAATCTGTGAAAAACCTACAGGTAACTTCTTCAATAGTGAAAGGTCGAATTTTATTTTTCCTCTGGGATTGTGAAAGAGATAAAGGTTTTTGCTCTGACTTCTCCTATTCAACATTTGGAAAACTAAACAGTACATTAGGTGGGAAAATGAAAAAAAAAAAAAAAGGCATTCAGATTGGAAAAAGCTTGTGCTACCTGATTTAAAGATTTACTTTGAGACTGAGTCTTAATTCTTTTGGAATAGGTATAAGGATAAATATATTTAAAATGCAGTGTCTTAGTAAATCAAAGATTGAAAAAGATGATACTAATTTGGAAAAAAATAATATGCTAAAAGAATTCTAAAAAGGCTCCCAGACTCCTGCCCCCTACTGTACACACCGTGTATAATCCCCTAATTTAAAAAAAAAAAAATTTTAGAGCAGTTTTGAATTCACAAAAGAATAAAGAGAAAGATACAGTAGTTCTATTTTAGTTTTTTGAGAAACCTCCATACTGTTTTTCACAGTGGCAGCACCAATATACATTCCCACCAACAATATACATTCTCTACATCCTTGCCAACATTTGTAATTTGTGTTCTTGTTGATAGCCATTCTGACAGATGTGAGGTGATATTTCTTTGTGGTTTTGATTTACATTCTGCTGATGATTATCAGTGTTGAGCAACTTTTCATGTGCCTGTTAGCTATCTGCATTTCCTTTGGAAAAATGTCTATTCAGTTCTTCTGCCCATTTTTAAATTGGGTTGTTTATTTTTCTGATGTTGAGTTGTATGAGCTGTTTACATATGTTGGAGATTAATCCCTTATTGGTCATGTCATTTGCAAATATTTTCTACCATTCAGTAGGTTGTCTTTTTGTTTTGTCGATGGTATCCTTTGCTGTGCAAAAGCTTTTAAGTTTAATTAGGTCCCATTTGATCATTTTTGCTTTCATTTCCTTAACTTTAGGAGATGGATCCAAAAAGTTATTGCTGTAACTTATGCCAGAGTGTTCTGCCTATGTTTTCCTCTTGGAGTTTTATGGTTTCTGGTCTTGCATTTAGGTCTTTAATCCATTTTGAGTTTATTTTTATAAATGGTGTTAGGGAATGTTCTGATTGCATTCTTTTACATGTAATTGTCCAGTTTTCTCAGCACCACTTATTGAAGAGACTGTCTTTTCTCCATTGTACATTCTTGCCCCCTTGGTCATAGATTAATTGAACATAAGTGCATGCGTTTATTTCTGGGCTCTCTTTCCTGTTCTGTTGACCTGTGTATCTTGTGTGTGTGTGTGTGTGTGTGTGTGTGTGTGTGTGTGTGCGTGTGCACCAGTATCATACTGTTTTGATTACAATAGCTTTGTAGTATAGTCTGAAGTCAGGGAGCATGATTCCTCCAGATCTGTTCTTCTTCCTCAATATTTTGGCTATTTGGTTTCTTTTGTATTTCCATATAAATTTTTAAATTATTTATTCTAGTTCTGTGAAAAATGCCATTGGTATTTTGGTAGAGATTGGAAGTGCCTTGGGTAGTATGGTCGTTTTAACAATACTAATATATAACCAGCTATTCCACTCGTTGGTGTATATCCTAAAAAAACAAAACACTAATTTGAAAAGATATATGTACCCCAATGTTCATAGCAGCATTATTTACAATTGCCAAGATATGGAAGCAACCTAAGTGTCCATGAGAAGATAAATGGAAAAAAAAAAATGGAAATAGCAGCAAAGCCTATAATTTTCTGAGGAATATATCTACATTACCTTTATGGGTAAAAAAATATCTTATTAAAGGCATTAAAGAGGACTCCTCAAAATGAGAAGAAACATAATGGCTACGGATACCATGACATAAAAATGTTCATTCTTTTCAAATCGATCTGAAACTTCTTGTAATTTTGGACAAATTCTAGAAGGCTTTTTTGTAGAACTTGAGAAAATAGTGTAAACTTTATGTGAAAAAGCATAGAGACAAATATAGTCAGCTTTTTTTTTTGAAAAATAAAAAGTGAGTAAACTGTCTTATCAGATTTCAACATTTATTATGAAAAATAACACAGTCTCATATTAGAATAGATGTAATAAATGGCCTAATAGAACAAAATGGGAACTCAGAAATTAACATATGCTCTTACGGAAACCTGATATACTATAGACCTGTCATTGCAGATAAGGGTACATGGATAGACAACTCAATAAATAATACAACTGGTTATCCATATGGAAAAATAAAATAAATGCCCTTTTCCTTCACATCCAGAGGTCAATTCTATTTAGTTTAAAGACCTAGATGCAAAAAATAGTTTAAAAAAAAATTTTTAGAATATATTAGAGAGTATCTTTATGACTTTTGGAGTGGAAAAAACTTTCTTAAACATGGCATAAAACACATCTTAAGAAAAATGTGAATTAAAAAAAAACACTTTTGTGAGCCAGAGGACACTGTAATAGTCACAGACTGAGAAAGAAAAAAAATGGAAACACATAATTAACAAGTGATTAATAGCCAAAATAAAGCAATAAGAATAAGAAGGATATACACCTCTCTACCCCCCATAGACATAATAATTTTAAAATACAAGCAAGAATTAATGTAAAAGGTAACCCAGATTATACTGTGTGTGTGTATGTTGGAGATGCCTTCACCTTTGAGAGCCAAATGTTAGTATCCCTTGCCAACTCCATGTTCAGTGACATCACCATGACAGCTGGAAATTGGCCTTGGTGGGAGAATATGCATTCCAAGTGCTTCTTCAGTACATCAGGGCTTCCTCGTAAACAACTTCCTCTATCTTCCATAGACTGGTATGAGGTGGAAACTTATAATGCCATTATAAAGAATTGTAAAGGACAGTTTGCTCAGTTGAACTTGATTTATTTTTATCATTGCCACAACAATGGTTGTACCTTGTAACCACATCTTGACCTTGTAACCACAGCCAGTGCTGGTTGAGCTGGAGAAAAAGAGAACTTCCTATCCTTTCCCTCTTGAGTCACTTGATCAAGAGCCAAAGTCCACCTGACAAAAGGAGTGTACAATGTGTAGTGATTCACTTGCATCACAAGAGCCCACAAAGCAGTATTTTAGTTCTTATAGGTATAGCTCAACGATGCCACCAATAAAATTCAGGAAATGAAAAATTCAGAAAATAAAAATTCAGGAAATAAAAATTTAAAAAATATATATATATATAAAATATACATATATAAATATATATATAAAATATGGTAAAAATATATTTTAAAAATATATATTAAAATATGTATTAAAATATATAAATAAATATATATAAATATATATAATAAATTATATATAAATATTAAAATATTTATATATAAATATTAAAATATTAAAATTTTATATATAAAGTAAATTGTATATATATAAAATATATATAAATATATATATAAATATATATATAAAATATATAAAAATATATATAAATATATATAAATATATATATTTTTTTAATTTTTATTGGACTATAGTTGCTTTACAATGTTGTGTTAGTTTTTACTGTACAGCAAAGTGAATCAGCTATACATATACAGTATCCTCTCTTTTTTGGATTTACTTCCCATTTAGGTCACCACAAAGCACTGAGCAAAGTTCCCTGTGCTGTAAAGTAGGTTCTCATTTGTTATCAATTTTATACATAGTGTCAATAGTGTATATATGTCAATCCCAATCTCCCAATTCATCCCACCCTCCCCTTTCCCCCTTGGTATCCATACCTTTGTTCTCTACATCTGTGTCTTTATTTCTGCTTTATAAATAAGATCATCTATACCAATTTTTTCAGATTCCACATATATGCATTAATATATGATATTTATTTTTCTCTTTCTACCTATTTTACTCTATAGGACAGTCTCCAGGTCCATCCACATCTCTACAGATGACCCAATTTCATTTCTTTTTATGGCTGAGTAATATTCCATTGTATATATGTACCACATCTTCTTTAGCCATTCTTCTCTTGATGGACATTTAGGTTGCTTCCATGTCCTGGCTATTGTAAATAGTGCTGCAATGAACATTGGGGTGCATGTGTCTTTTTGAATTATGGTTTTCTCTGGATATATGCCCAGTAGTGGGATTGCTGGGTCACATAGTGGTTCTATTTTTACTTTTTTAAGGAATCTCCATACTGTTCTCCCTAGGGGCTGTATCAATTTGCATTCCCACCGACAGTGTAAAAGGGTTCCCTTTCTCCACACCCTCTCCAGCATTTATTGTTTGTAGATTTTGTGATGATGGCCATTCTGACCATTGTGAGGTGATACCTCATTGTAGTTTTGATTTGCATTTCTCTAATAATTTGTGATGTTGAGCATTTTTTCGTGTGTGTGTTGACCATCTGTATATCTTCTTCAGAGAAATGTCTATTTAGGTCTTCCGCGGATTTTTGATTAGGTTGTTTGTTTTTTTGATATTGAGCTGCATGGACTGTTTATATATCTTGGAGATTAATCCTTTGTCAGTTGCTTCGTTTGCAAATATTTTCTCCCGTTCTGAGGGTTGTCTTTTCATCTTGTTTATGGTTTCCTTTGCTGTGCAAAAGCTTTTAAGTATAATTGGGTTCCATTTGTTTATTTTTGTCTTTATTATCATTACTCTAGGAGGCGGGTCAAAAAAGATCTTGCTGCGATTTATGTCAAGGAGTGATCTGCCTGTGTTTTCCTCTAAGAGGTTTATAGTGTCTGGCCTTATTACATTTAGGTCTTTCATCCATTTTGAGTTTATTTTTGGGTTTGGTGTTAGAGAATGTTCTAATTTCATTCTTTTACATGTAGCTGTCAAGTTTTCCCAACACCACTTATTGACGAGGCCAATCGGCTTGGTAAACCCTGCATTTATGGAATATCTGAATGGACAATGCGTGTTCCGAGACCTGAAAGTGGTCTAGCTCTAGCAGCTTTGGACTTTGGGGACAAGTACACGCAAGAGTTGGGCCAGGTCAGGGTCTGAGCTGCCCCACAGTGCCCACAGAGGGACCGGATCTTTGCATAGATCAAATCATTGCCATTATCATCAGGGTAGAAACATTTAAAAACAAAAGTCCTAATTAGCTAAATCATTGCTTATGTCTTGGTGAAAGTCACTATTTTCAAAGGATAAACATTTTAACTTTCTAAACTTTTAAAATTATAAAATTGCATAATTGGAATTAATCTTAAAAATCATCTGATTCTTCTCTCTCAATATAAGAATTTCTTATGAAATATACCTGAAAGATAATCACCCAACTTCCACTTTTTTGTGCGTGTATGGAAGAACTTAACACTTTGCAAGTCAATCCATTCTGTTTCAAATTTTCAAATTGTCAGCAATTTTTTTATGCTGAGCCTAAATTTGCCTAATTTTGACAACAAAACAACCTACTGATTTTAGATATTCTTCCCTATTTACTGAAGGAGTGGTAAAACCCCACTATTCTCCCTATATCCTATTGCCTTACTTATATCTGTGCTTCTCCAAGGAAATGAAACATAAAAAACAGTTAGGAGCTAGGATTTATAATCAACAAAATCTTAAAGGTCATCACACATTCAGATCAACTGAAAAGTAACACATGAAAAGTCCAAATGATAAATAAAAACTTTCATAAAAAAAGAAAGGTCAAAGCTCTTTGAAAGTGAGCTCCAGAAAGTTTTTTTTTACTTTCTGTCCACATGAACAGGGTTTATGACAGTGGAAAATATTTAATAAAGAGTATGATAATGTGGGTGATTGAAATGTCAAATAATCTATAAAAATGAGCACAGTCTTTCAGAAAACATTAACATTTTAATGTGATAGGAAGCTAATATTTAGTAGATTCTTTATCTAGAGTATATCTGAATATCATAATCTTTTAAATTGGCTGATATTAGCTACAATGATTATTTTGGCATATTATAAAAAATAAACATGTACATTGCAGAAAACTTCATAAAAGTAAGTATGTATAAAAAAGGAAACAAAAACCATTCAAGATAGCCAATAGTAACATTTTTACAATATCAGTGAATGTCTTCATAAAGAGGCTTTGAGATAATCCATTTTGGGAGCCTAGCCTATTTCTTCCCAATAGCTTCTTTGAAAAACAAATTGCTTCCTTTTGGTAACTGCCTCTAAAGCAGTTAAACGCTGAAGGATCTCACACACAGACACACACATCTGCAGATCTACAGATGCAACTTTCTTGGAATGCTACAGTTTCAATTTGAGCTTAGGAATCTAAGCTATATTTAATATATTATAGACTGTGTTTTAAAATATATATTCTCCTGGAGAGGTTGTAATGTCACGTTTCACAGGTGCTGTCTTGACACAGTTTTGAGATCATAGCTAAAACTCTCATTCCACTTAGCAGGTTTGCTAAACCTGAACTCCAACCACTTCCCTTGCTGGACACTAACTCCTAGATTATAGCATGCACCCCCAGCTGCCAGAAATCCCAGATGCCAAAAATCTAGGGGTAGGTACTTCTTTCTTAAACCTATGGAAATATTCAAAATAACCAGTCCAGCTTGCCATACATGGAAGCCAGCTTGCCATAGATAAACTAAGTCCTACAGTTATAGCTTGCTGTTAATCCGTTCCTTGGGATTACCCACTGCCTGGCCCTGTGTGGCAGCCTTCTCCCCCTCCAAAGCTGTAAGTATTCGATAATAAAAAATTCTGCCTTTCATCTATCTTGGGAACATTGTGTTATGTCCTATCATCATCAGAAACTAACAAACACTGAAATAATGGCACAGCCCCTGACGTGTGTGTACGTGTGTGTGTGTGTGTGTGTGTGTGTGGAAACGGTCACCCTCTATAAGATTAAGATGTCTACTGCCAAATTTCTTGATATTGTGGAAAGGATAAGAGTACACTCAGTTCGCCCATTTAGTTTATTTTTTCTGTGTTTGGGAAAGAGTGAGAATGAGATGAGGACACAGTACCTTTCCCTTTAATCTGGAGCAGGCTTTGCTGCTGATACTTCCAGTGGAAGTATCTGTCCTTGATTTAACCAGAGAGAGAGAATTTATCATTCTAAAAATGCCCATGTTACTCAAATAGCACCAATGCCCAATCCTCCGTCTCAGCCGTTGGAAAGCACTAGAATCTGCTTAGTATAGAATTAGTAACTCAACTCTTCTCTTTGGCTGAGGGCCTACCCCAAATCTTTCTCACTTTATCTCAGTATACTCAAGGCAACATCAGACTTTACCTATATTTGTTTCTTTGTTTTTTTTTTTCAAATTCCATCAATCTGTGATTCTGTATAAAGGTTCATTCATCTAAGAAACAAACACAAAAAATACCCACCACTTTAGACTCTTCTTTTGGATAAAAAAATTCATCTTTAACAGACATATGTTGTTTATTTCTCTCCATTCTAATGCATAGTTCCATATATAGTGCTGAAATTGGGACTTTGACCTATGTTCAATTTTTGTATTCCTATTTAATCAAATATTAGGTTAACATTTTTCCATGTAAATGTTACTCTTCAAAACACAGTTTTCATGGCTACATAATGTTCCATCATTTACTTAACTTATCTATTAATTAGTTGATTATACCTAGGTTTTCATAATTCTTTCATAAAGAGAGAGATAATAAAATTATATTTAATTTTCCCTAAGATTTTTTTCTTTAAGATTACATCTCTAGAAGTAGATATATTGTGATGGTTAATATATTTTAAGTCTTTTAAAATATATTGTTCTCCAGATAGATCCTACCAATGTATACTCCCATCAGCAGACTGTAATGAGACTATTTTGAAGGTCCATTTTCAATTCTAACATTTTTTATTCTAAAATAAATGCTTGAGAAACAATTATAATAACCTTTCAAAATAATAGGATATGATAGTAATGCTTAATATTAAAAAGAGAAAAGAAGTCGATAAATAAGTCCTAAAGGGTCTTTTTGTTACCCTGTATCTGTAGATGGAAAAATATGAGACAGCTGTTTATGGATATGTCACAGGCTTTATAGTCAGACAAAACTAGGAAGAAGTTCCATCACTATTACTCAGAACTGTATAAACTTGAATGAGTTGCCTAAATTTTTTATACTTCAGGGTCTCATTTGTAAAACTGATTATTCTAATCAATGTCATTAAATAATTGTTAGGATTAAATGAGAAAATTTAGTGGTCCAAAGTAAGTCCTAAATATATGGTAGCTGTACCACATGTTGCCTTTGTAAATTATTCAAAAGCAATATAAAAATCAATCTATAAAATTTATCAACTCCTTTTATGCAGAAAAAATCAACCACAATTGATTTTTAAATGTTTCAGT
Organism: Balaenoptera physalus; assembly: GCF_965194825.1. NCBI lineage: Eukaryota > Metazoa > Chordata > Mammalia > Artiodactyla > Balaenopteridae > Balaenoptera > Balaenoptera physalus. The sequence continues at coordinate 8,046,450 of NC_138882.1, forward strand.
TAGTTGCTGTAGAGTAATGAAAATGTTTATTTCTAACCTGGTGAATCCTTTTTCTTTTCCTTTTAAATCCAGCACAGGCAGGGGCAGGGCAAAGGTAGAGCTACAAGTGCTTTGAACATTATGACAGAAATCTTGCTTTCTTTCTCCCCATAACTCGCAGTAACTACATTCAAAATCATTTCTAAAGTCATTGAGTTCAGAACAGGTGAAAAGACTTTGATTCAATGAACAATCACTCAGTCTGAATAATTATCCTGTGAAGGAGAATTGCATGTAGTTTAGGCACTATTTAAAAATCAATGTTGTGTATGGATTTCAGGGGTCCTAATTTTCATCTCACTTCTTCCTGCGAATATCTATTCAATTGTTTCTCAAAAGTTAACTTTATTACAAGAGAAACTTGCTAGAATTTCTAATGAAAGTAAAAATAATGAAGATAGCAATTTTTACTGTCTGGTAATATGTCATTGTTATATCATTTGGTTGTGAGAAGATTTGTTTTTCATACTTTTGACAACAATGATTATTATGTTATTAAGCAAGAGTTTATTGAGGTTCTACTGTGTGTTGATACTGGGAGTAGTCACCAGTATGACCAGTCACCAGCTATGAAAATAATGCAAGTTCCCTCACATAAATTTGTCTATGTGTTCTTGAAAAACACAGACAATAAAAAAGGAAATACAAAACTAAAAAAAAAAAATCAAATTTTGATAAATGCCAAGAATGAAATAAACAGCTTAATGTGATAGAAAATACCTCATGAGTTGGTCAGAAATATGTCCTCTAGGGCAGTGACATTTTAGGTAAGACTACAAAGTAGAGAAACAGCTGGCTCATTAAAGGGCCTGAGGAAGTGTAGAAGGTCATGAAGTAAGAGTGGATTTGGTTTGGTCTAGAAAGAGAAATAAGATTAGTGTGATTGAGTAATAATGAACAAGGTGGTGGGGGTGGTAGAATGTGAAGTGTGGAACATAACAAAGTTGAAATAATGTAGGACTTTGTTGGCAAAGGTGACAGTTTGCATTTCATTTTGATTTCAAAGGAAAGTCATAGTAAGGTTTTGATCAGGAGAATGGCATGATCCGATTTGTTCATTGAGGAGACTCTTCTTGGTACTGTGTAGTAACTATCCATGTGGTAGACGGGGATTACAGCAGTGACAGAGAAGAATGGGGTTGGCCAGGGTGGTGTCCATAATGATGGAGAGCAGTAGAGATTCATGATGTACTGTACAGGTAAGGGCAGAAGGGCTTTGGATAGATGGCATTTAGCAATAACATTCATTCACCCATTACTTATCACCAGAATTATGTTGCTTTTTTTAAACAGTAAAATGCATCTATACCAGCTCGTATATAATCACTGTCTTTAGCTTCCTAAGTGCCTCTGCTCAATCACACTCTCTCCTCCAGAACACTCCAGATGTCTCTATATTTCATCAAGGAAGCCTTAGTGTCTTAATCATCAGAAAGGCCAGCATCCTTTCTCTAAGGTGTCCTTGCCATTTGTACTAAATATCTCTGCATAGAGAGGAGGAAGCAAAAGGAGAAACCAATTATGATTTTCAACTTTTAGCTTGTGTACTGTGTCCAGGTATTTCTGGGAAGGGAAAAATTGAGCTAAGTATTCTTTTAGGAAAGTAAAGATTTAGATTTGAGGCATGTAGATTTTGAGAAACCTTTTAGCCAACAGGATGAAGATGTCAGATTGAGAGTTGCACACGGGCCACTGAAACTTATGAAAGAGATCAGGGCTGTGGATATGATGCACAGACAGCAAATCTGTTCACTCTCATATTCCTCGTTGCTTCTCTTTTATTTATTTTGGACTCTAAAGGGAAATGTCTAAATGGTAATCATAGTGCATTTGGGTATACATAAAAAGGCACAATTCATCTACATTTTAGAGAGTATCTAGAGTGTTTCAATGAATTCTTTGTATACACCTGCGTAGTAACAAATGTAAGTCACTGAGCAAAAAATGTTGTCTAGAGACCGAAGCATGTGCTGGGTGTGGGGTGGGGGAATCATGAAAAGGACTC